>NC_048298.1:245278083-245469695 GCF_013100865.1 Trachemys scripta elegans | reverse complement strand
ATATATTGCCTAATTCTCATTATATATATATGTTTGTAATTGGCCTGTGATTTCAAACCTGTCCACAATATATATATTGCCTAATTCTCATTATACGGCTAATGACTAGAACTGGTTGAAGAGTTTCTCTTGTGTTTCAACCAGCTTTACTACTGATACTCATTTGAATTATGCTGATTACATGCGGTAGAGCACCATGGTACACACACATTAGCCACCCCCTTAGAATACTATGCACTTACCCCTCATCAGAGGATCTCAAGGCACTCAGAGACTGCTCATAACCATAGTTCCATCCAACCTGTCTCACTGATCCATTAACAGGATAAAATGAGGTTTGAGCATGTTACATTTTTTTCTAGGACTATGTGAACAAGATCCAGACAAGACAGGATGATGCCTCTCATTGTATTTGGTTCCTCTAGAGGCACTTCTTAATAGCTCTGATCAATAGAAGTTGACATCCTGATGCAATTGTACCTGGACAACTGACTACGGTGACAGTTGCAGTAGTTTTGCCCCTTTTGACATAGAAGGGATTGGTGCTCAACTAAGTTTTGAGTCATTTGAAGATAGTTTTTGATTCCTGACACAGACCAGAAATGCTTTAAGCAGGGCTCCTGATGCAGCTAGAACTTATCCAAGTGGATTGGTGCTCTTGAATCATTGTATGGATGTTTGAAATAAGTCCCCTTCCTTTATTGAGCTGTAAACAGCTTGCGGCAAGTTGATAGTTCTTGTTGCAACTCAAGTTGGACATTGTGGATCAAATCTCAATAGTCAGTTCAGACCTACTCAAAGCAAATCAACATATTTTGATGCAGACTAAAAATAAAGTGAAGAATGTAGGGTGACCATGCGTCCCATTTTGGACAGGACAGTCCCCTTTTTAGGCCCTGTCCTCGCCATCCCAACTTTTTAGGCAAAACTGGGCATTTGTCCTATTTGTTCGTAGTAACTGATCTAGTTGGCAAAAGAAAACTAGACAAATGCACAATGTTGCCAAAATGTGGGGTGCAACCCCTAGCGGGGTGCAAAAGAACCTGTGGCGGGGGGGTGAGCAGCAATGCCAGCCCCGCACTGGAGGAGGGCTAGGGAGAGCAGCTCAGGCCAGCTGGCCCCTTGCGCATGCAGGCGGCAGGGGGCCTCAGGCCAGCCCCTTGTGGGGAGCAAGAAGGAGGGCCTTGGGCCAGCCCTGTGCATGGGGGGGTGAGGGGCACCTTGGGCCAGCATTGGTCAGAAGGGCTTGGCTCATCCTGTGGAATGTCCTGTTTATTCTTTAGGAAAATATGTTCACCCTAGATCAGTGGTGAGCAACTTGCAGCCTGCGGGCCACATGCGGTCCATCAGAGTAATCCACTGGTGGGCTGCCAGACAGTTTATTACATTTGCACAGCCACCCGCAGCTCCCAGTAGCCGCGGTTTGCTGTTCCCATTGGCCGGGAATGGCGAATCATGGCCACTGGGAACTGCAGGCGGCCGTGGAAATATAAACAAACTGTCTGGTGGTCTGCCAGTGATTACCCCGATGAGCCGTGTGTGGCCTGTGGGCTGCAGGTTATCCACTACTTCCCTAGATGAATGCCTTATTCTAAGGGACTTTGAACTGCACCTATTATCTGCCATAGGCTGGCCAGTCATCCTGTTGATTTATCTGTCATTGTACTCTCATCATTGTAGAGTCTGGTCTTTTAAACCTCAGTTACTGATTTATAGAGCAATGATGTGAGAAGGTGAATATCTAATCTAAGAAGTGTTTGATACAGACCAGATTCACTAGGATACTCTAGCCGCTTTGTGTCACTCTGGCAAAATATAGCCACTGCAAACCTATCTTAACTAGCCAGTTAAGACAAGTTACATCTTTTTGGCATTGGCAGAGTGACACAAAGCACTCATAGCATAGTGATGGATCTGGCCATAATCTGAAAACAAATTATCCCACCATAAATGTAATGGGTTAAATTAATCTCTGGAATAACTTCATGGCCTTCAAGAGAAATACCCCAGGGTGAAATTTGGTCCACTGTTTCTATTATGACCACACATAAACTGAACTTGTATGTGGAATATCAAAATAATAAAAGCTGCTGTAGAATGAAACTGTTGGTGACTCCACTGGCCATCTTTAGGGTTGCATTGAGGTTTACATTTAAAGTTGGAGATAAAAATCACTTTAATCACAATGAAATTTTACATAAAACTTAACTAAAGTTATAAAATTTCAGTGAATAAGAGAAAATTATAATTTTCTACTAAGATTCTGTTATTCCAGTGAATAAAAAAATAAATACTTTTTGAATTTTTACCTTTCTATATAACATTGTTTCAGGATCTTAGAAATTAGACGTAAAACCCTGGCTTAGAGTTATAAAACAGTAAGATTTTAAATTTCATTGGAAAGGTTTCTCAGGTCCACGATGAAATTTATGGTCAAAACCAGCCATAGACCAAAATTGCCAACAGCCTGATGGTTTGAATGCTCATCTCAGATGTGGGAGGCCCAGGTTCAAGTCCATGGTCTGAAAAAGAAAAGCTGGGATTTTTCTACGCAAGTGCCCCAACCACTGGCCTAATGGTTAAACAGTTAACCAAACTCTCCATTTTCTGTTCCATAGGAAATTCTAGCACTGCAAACAAGTTTTCATTCCAATTCTAATTGAAAATTAAGAATTTTGAAATTTCTCACAGAAAGTAAAATTCCAAACATTTTTGTTTCAGAAAAATCAAAATATTTTCATTCAGTTTTTCTGAAACAAAAGGGGGCAGCCAGCTGCCCTTCTCAAGGATTTTTCATGCTGCTTCAACTCCAGACTTCCCAGCCATTGACTGGGGAGCTGAGAAGCCCTGGGAACTTGGTGCCAGAATCTGCAGCAGGGCTCCTATAAACTGTGTGCTTCCCAATCCCAGGGCAGTCCGCATGAGGAGCTGACATAGAACCATGGACCTGGAAGCCTGGGCTCTCCAGCAGTCTGCCAGGTATGATGGTAGGAAACCAGGTAGGTTTAATTCAGCATTAACATTTTGGTTTTGATGAATCAGCATTTTCTGATTTGAAAAATATTTTGTTGGAAAATTCCCGGTTACCTCCAAGTAGCTATTTTGTTTGGAAAAGGGGGGGGGGGGGAGGAAGAGAGGGGGATCTCAAAACCTTGAATATTTTTGCAAAATGAAATTCTTGTTTTCTGGCCAGCCCTACTTTAAAATCCCTCTGCACATTTTGTGGGTTTTTGGCTTTTGCAGTGAGTGATCATACAAAACACAAGCCTGAATTTACATTAGGTTAAAATCTGCTAAACAATCAAGAGACAACATGCAATAGTTTTCTGTGGCAATCTGCTGGTTTATATGTGCACAGTTTCTTATTTTTTCCTCTTGACACTGGCAGTCATCTAACATTTCCTGACAAAACAGTGTTCCATTATATATATAATTCTAGTTTATACCCAACGTGTCACAATCTGCCATATGAAAGGTATGATGGCACAGAAAATCTTAAAAGCCTTCATTTCAAAAATAGAAAAAAGCTTGAATGTTCTATCTCCCCCCCCCCCCCACAAAAAAGATTATCCGTTAAAGCTGAAACGTGCAGAATGCTGTTTTGAGTAAGGATGAGGAGTATTTTTGTTCTTTAGAGTGTATTGTACTTGAATGTGATTTTTCTATTGTCCAAGATTTAGTGTAGCAAGCAGGAAATGTAATTTTAATTAGTTGGCATGTTGTATAATACCCAAGGATGCAGCAGCTATTTAGGTAGGAAATATAAATTCCATATATTTGTATGATACTTGCTTCTTGCCAAGTTTCAGACACTGTGCAGGATTAGCAATGTTTTCAATTTGCTTCATGTATCATGATGGATGGGGGCAAAACATGCTTTTCTTGTGTAAGGAACATTAGAGTCCTAGTTTCTAAGGCCAGAAGGGACCACTGTGATCATCTAGATGACCTCCTGCATAGCACAGGTCATAGAACTTCCCCAAAATAATTCCTGTTTGACCTAAGCATGCCTTTTAGAAAAACATCCAAACACGTTTGTGGGTGGCAAGCTACCAGCATTACATACAAACTGGTGAATAAGCTGTTTTTGCCAGCTATATTTTGTTGAGACATATTCACATATCACTACAATTGGAATGCTATAAGTGACTCTGAAATTACTGAAACTACTTAAATCTTTATAAAGTACTTAAAAATGAACTACTTAATTATTCCATATTCCTATGAAGCACACTGGTGTTCAATTCAGATTAATTTAGACATAGAGATGGATATATGATGAAAAGAGCTAGACAAAATTAGTGGCACATTTTTTTGAAAGCTCCTGTGATATTTTTAGCATACTCATTTAGTATGATTTTCTGTATGCCCTGATTTATATTTTTAAATATTTCAGGATATGGAAAATGTGCATGCAATAACTAAACAAGCCTTCATTTTATGAAAATTTGAGCAGAAGGAGATGAATATGGAGGCGTGCAGAACTACTGAATTCTGTTTTCAGTTATGTTGCTTTCTAATCATAATAACACATTGGACTTGTCCCACATTTTTACAAGCACAATATATACATTTAGTTCTCACAACACTTCTTTGAAGAGGGTAAATAGATAAATATTGCTGTTATTTATCAGATGAGAAAAGTAGCCGTATTGTAGTCTTATACTGGGTCTTATACTGCACCCATGAACTTAGCATATCTATATCAGGTTCCCTATGGTATCTGTGATCCAGCAAGTTGGTGTCAAACAAGGATTAGAACCTAGCTCTAACTTCACCCTGTGCTGCTTCTTCTAGGCCACAGTGCCTCTCAGACAAATCACTAGACCTCTGACACATTTTCACCATCTGTAAAAGTGAAATAACACATATGTTCCTATAATTGTCATAGACTGTACCCTTATCTTCAATACTTCTACAAGGCGATGATAAATTTTGTACAAAGTATGCCTTGTGAAGTATCATGAGAAAACTCATAATCTACTGAATATTATTGATCCCCCACATTCTTGATAACCAGTGTGGGAGATCAGGAGCACAGTTTCTAATTGGTCGGTGAGTCTAACTTCAGTGTTAACCATCAGTTCTGGGAGTATCTGCTCTCCCTTTTGCAGCCTGCCCTGACCTTGGCATTTTCAGTGAGGACTACCCTAGGCATACCAGGTCAGAAGGTGAAGAGGTCTTAGAGTCCAGCTGAGGATATTCAAGGTGTAAGAAGCAATGTGGAAAAAGTCACAGAGATGGATGTAGGAGAAGTATCATTAGCAGAGCAGAAGGGTGTGTGGGGGGGGGGAGGCAATAAATCAGATAGTATGTTGGGAAAGAATTACATTATGAAGGCTCTTGAAGATAAAGACAAGGAGTGACATTTTGGCTCCATTTTGGTCAATGGCAGTTTTGCCACTGACTTCAATGGAGCAAGGATTTAACTTATTATTATTTAAACTTGATTTGCTTGAGAAGGAGTAGCCACTGAGGGCTCAGATGGAGAGTTGCTGTTGTCAGATGTATGATCCAGGCAGATTATTTTATCACCTATGATTCTGAATATAGTGGAGAGAATGATGTGGGAATTCGGGAGGTCAAAAGAGGGGAAGTTGCAATAGTCAAGATAGAAGATGATGAGGACAAGGATTATCTTTTTGGCAGAAAGAAAAGACTGGATCTTAGAAATGATACACAGAAAGATGTAGCAGGATTTGGACCTGGCCTGGATATATGGAGTCAGAGAAAGAGAGGAGTCAAAGATGACCTCCTGGTTTTGAGTGTCAGTGACATGAAAGTGGCTTTGTCAACACTGACAGAGAATGGAGGGAGAACCAGTAGTTCAGTTTTGGACATGTAAATTATAAGTAGTTAGCAATTTGTCCAGGAAAAGATGTCAGAGAGAGAGAGAGAGAGAGTTTGAGATTCAGGATTGGACAGAGGGATGTGTTTCAGGAATGGAAAGGTAGATCTGTGAGTTATTAGCATAGAGATCATAGTTGAATGGATGAGAGAGAGAAGAAAAACAGTCTGAGGACAGAGTTTTGTAGCATCCCCAAAGAGCATGAGGAGAGAGAGAGGAGGAGGACTTACCAAAGTAGACATTGAAGGAGAAGTCAGAGAGGTAGGAGAAGAGCCAAAGAGGAGAGGAGACACTAAGCCAAAGGAGACAAGATGTTAAGGAGGGAGGGTGTTACCAGTGGTGTTAGAAACAGCGGACAGGTCAGGAATATTAAGGGAGGAGCATAGGCCTAATATTTGGCCAAGAAGAAATAGCTAGAACATGTGTTTGCAAGCAGTTTCTGTTAAGTAGAGATGTATCTGTACATATGAATATAGATCTGGGCAAAAATTTGGGGGCAAAACTTTTCAGTGAAAAATTCAGATTCAGGTCAACTGAAACATTTTGCAAATTTGTGTCAAATTTGCTAAATTATTTGGTCATCATTCCTTTCCCCAATCCAAAAAAGTAAAAACAGTTTGGTTTTGAAATTTTTGAAGCACAATGTTTTGATTTTCTATTCCAAATCAACTTGTTTCAAAATTTCCAAAAATTGTATTTAAAATATTTGTAAAAAAACTTTTTAAAAGTTTTAAATTGCAACATTTCATTTTGGGTCAAGCAAAATGTTTTGTTTGGTTCTATTTTTTATTTTTATTTTTAATTTTTATTTTTCTTCAGTTTTTTGGAACTGTCAGTTAACAAAATAGTCAGTTCTTTGCACAGCCCTCTATGAAAATGCTTTTAAGAAATCTGTAAATTGGTTATGAAATGAGTGAAAGTGAATATAACATTCTACTGGTACTTGAAGGATATGATCACCAAAGAGGGAGATGAATTATTTAACATGGTACAATGGGAAAAATACGTTGAATTTTTCCATGGAAATTTTAGGGTAAGTCTGATGAAAACCTTCATGATACTGTTGAATCCCACCAAATGAGATCCCTAAAACTTGACTGACTAAAGGTTTAGAAGTATGTACTATAGTTGTAGCTGTATCAGTCCCAGGTATTAGATAGACAAGGTGAGTGAAGTAATATCTTTTATTGGACTGACTTCTGTTGGTGAGAGAGACAAGCAAGAGCTCTGTGTGGCTTGAAAGCTTGTCTCCATCACCAACAGAAGTTCGTCCAAAAAAAGATATTACCTCACCCACCTTGTCTCTTTAAAGGTCTAGAAGATATATTGAACCAGGTTATGTTCTGTTGTACCTGTGCAATCACAGCGATGATCAAAGCAATAGTTATATGCATATAATGATATACCTAATGATATTGTTTAGCTTCTCTCCTTGTAGTCAGTGAGACTGTGCATAAGTATTTGCAAGACTGAGTCCTTAGCATCTCTCTCCAAAGGTTGCTGTAAGTAGTCTATTTTTGTGGTCAGGAAGTGTGGGACTACAAAAGAGTGTTTTAATTTACAAACTGTTACACAATAAGGTCAATATTGGAGATTTAGCCCTTGTTAGCTGATGTATTTTATTGTTTCTGAACATTTGGTATGTTCAGTAAAGGCTGGATGGCTTGCTCAAAGATTTGGCTTGCTCACAGATTTATTTTATTTGTGTTGGGTCTCCTGCAGAAGAGACCGGGAATGGTAAAAATGGTGATTGTTATATAAAAAAAAAGTCTCTCTCTTTCTCTCTCTCATTTCACCAAGATGTTTAACACACAAACACAATTTTGAAATAGTAACTTAATTTGTTCAATTAGAGCTGGGTAATATTAACAGAACCTGGACTGGCATCAGCCTGTGCTAAAATTACCTGAGTAACAATTCCAATTGTATGAAATCCAGTCATTCCCTCTCCTGTGTCTTACAAAGTGAAAATGTTTAATAAAAATGAAGTTTACTTTAAACAAAAAAATGAGCTGTACTTCTTAGCTTCACTGCTATTAGACATTTCCAAAAGTCTTATCTTCAAAGTACTACTAAAATTACATTTCCAGGACCCATAAAATGAATGGAAATACAATCCATCTCTCTCTGGTCACTCGCAAAAATGAGAGAAAATCAAGGTGTAACCCTTGTATGTATGTATTTCTAGGTATCCCCAGGACAGCTAGCATCCCTGTATACACAAGCTCTTAATGTAATTTTAAAGCATAAATTTAGTTATGTTTATGAAAGTTATTAGAATTACATACCTAAAGGCAAAATCTCTTATTTTCCTCTTTAACTTATAAGAAGAAAAGTTTGAATCTCTGAGGCCTGAAAGGAAGTAAGCTACCATCCATTCTGAACAGGCATAAAGAGGGTGTGGAACATGATTACCTACCTACAGGAAAGCCTTGGCTGTGCAAACAATTAACTATAACTTTAGACACTGCATATTTCTAGCTGGGATCACAACTAAGTCCTGACCAATGACCACGGTTGGACAAATCTTGAGCTTACTGAAAAATAATGTGAATTTAGTAGACTGATTGAGAACAAGAATCCTACATTATGTAATCAGGGCAATGAAAGTCACCACTTTAAAATGAGTTTGGTAACAGGGTGTTCTTTAATTGATCCCAAGCCTGAGCCAACTGATACATGTTGTTAACCTATTTTAATGTGTATTTTGACTCACAGTGCGATTCTACATTAATTAAAAACAGTTTATGTTTCTACACTGCGTTCTTAACATGGCACCCAATTCTGATTTCAATTACACCAGCATCTCTGGGATCAGACTCTGACCCAAGAAGTGCTTTCTAAGTGTCATGCATTATTAATACTTACTAATACATGGAAAGGACCATCGTGTTTGTCAGAGCAGGTCCTAATTTATTCATCAGTGTTAAGGGTGTCCACTCCTTACCTAACAATACTAACACTGCAACAATTGTACTGTGAGCTGATTCCTGAGTCTTCCCAGCAAACACAGTATTTATTTTCTTCCACTGGATTTTTGTCCATTGAAGCAAGGACTTTTTTGAATATTCAGGATGCTACTAGACCTTATTTATCACCACTCCCACAGAAATAGTTACTTTTTAAACAAGATGGCCGGCGGGATGACGTGCAGAGCAGTGAGCGACCGGCCGAGCAGCTGGCAGGGTGACCAGTGCAGGGGTGATAGCCGTCAGGGAAGCTGACACCAGAACAAGAGCCTGGATTGTGGGATGAGCAAGGTGCCTTTTTTCCCCTGCCATGCTGAGAGGTGAATTCAAGCAGATGCACCTCTGAACTCTGGGTCTTCACTGACAAAGGACAACAACTGGCAGTGGGGTGTGTTGAAGAAAGAAGGGGCAGCATGTTACAGGAACTTTGGTTGTTCGATTCAAGAACCTGAGGCAAAAGACACTGCCCAACATACTCTGGGGTGGGTGTTTTGCCCTTGGTTTTATATTTATGAATCTTGCTTGCACTGTTTCCCCAAATTAATGCTGGGTTATTTCCCTCCTTTTATTAAAAAGTCTCTTTCTACACTCAGACTTTGTGCTTGTGAGAGGGGAAGTATTGCCTCTTAGATGCACACAGAGCATGGCATGTAATTTTCCAGGCTGACTGGGTGGGGACTTGAGCCAGTTCTGTTGTACTGTTGAAAAGGAACCCCTAGATATTTAACCTGGTCCTGACTCACTGCTGACTCCAACTGGCAGAAGGGTTACAGAAGAACAGTGTGACCTGTGAAAAATCAGCACTACAAAGCAATGTAACAAAAGCTCATGTCACAGAAGCAGAAGAAAATGTAGCTGAGTGTTACTTTAGTTTGAGGGACAATATCAAGGTTGGTAGAATCAAAGTTTGATAACTTTCACCATGTTTTCAAAGCTTGTGTAACGAGCAGTACAATAGAATCACTATGAACAATATATTTTTGGAAGCAAAGTTGTTACAATATGATGAGTTGCATAAGGGTATTTTTATAATAGTCTTCAATGGAGTTGTAAGCCAGAACATAATAGCTTTGTGCTAGAGGGAGCCATAAAAGAGAACCTTTAGCTGAAAGAGTATTGTACTTGTCGTGCAGACTAATCTGTCACCATTAGCTGACTTTATTGATGGTGAGGGCAGCCTTTTTCCTTGTGGGTTAAGATTTTTTAAAAATGGTATTTGCAGGTAATCCACAGTGCTAGTTTGAAATAGCATACAGTACACCCGATGCCTTCATAGTTTCAAACATAATACAAAAAGTTTATTTCCACAACTCTGTTTTAACTTGGGCTGTCCATGCAGGTGCCTACAATATGAAAGAATCATGTATGCTTTGGGCAAAATGCATCCTCTATTAGACTGCGTATGAAAGGGGTTGGAAGGTGGGTATGGAAGGGGTTGGGGATTTGAAATCCACTGCCCCCCACAACTGGGGCCAATGAGTAACTGCTTTTGCAGCATGCTCGTCCTCTGCCATAAGTATGACATCCTCCAGGTGGCAATAGCAGCTTCAGCCCCTCAGTTCCTTTTGAAAGGTGTGTTGAGGCCAAGTGGATTTGTATAAATGGAGATCCCATGTCCCATTCTCCTGGCCTCCATCATGGCTTTCCTCACCAGTTTACACTAAGATGGTGTAGGAACCATTTCTGTAACTCATAGTAGGGTGCATAGGTATAGCTTCTGAAGTAACATTTCCCCTGTCCTCACAAGACCGTCTGTGGAGCTTAAGTGGCCCAGAGAACCTATTACTGGCTCTTTATAAAATGGGTGAAATTTGCCCATTTCGTATCAAAAATGTGTGATGAGGACAATATCCGTGTTTCTGGAAAGGATGAAGAATAAGGCACTATTGCACATGCATGATGTAGTGCACAAAGGAAAACAACTTTTAGTACTTGCTCTCTGTCTGTAGCATATGATTTTATGTAACTAATTAATGTGGAAAATAGGGGTAGGAAATCTGGGATTTCAGGAGGGAATATTTTTAGCCTGGCATGAAGGATGGTTGTGCTATAGTAAAGAAGGTACTCTTATTGATATAATTAAGAGTTTCATGATTTATTTGATGTCCATATGGTGCTTACTGTGCAAATACAATAATACATAAACTAAACTAAGTACAAACTTTGGTTGTCAATTTATCAGTAAGACTTTATTACCATAAAAATTGATATTTGCGTTTGATGTAAAGCTATAGTTCTTGCTATTAACTGGGGAAATGAACTGCTTAAGGCTCAGATTAGTACAATTCACAACTACATTACTGGAGAATTCTTTGTTGAGCTTCAGAGAAGGTCTAAAAGTGCGAAAATGAAACATTCATATGGGATGCTGCATGAGTTTAACAACTACTAAATAGAACGGCAGTGAACCATTATTTTTTGGTAGGAAAATGTAGTTAAAAGCTGAAGTAAAAGCTCTCTCAGAAATGATTCAAGTGAACAAGTGAACAGACACCTTTCTTTTCAAGTCAGCCTTCAAATTTTAGATCAGACCAGTCACCAAATTTTAGATAATTTAGTCATTCCACAAGTTACACAAATTGTTAGTGTTGAATTGGGGCACTTGTGATTTCTGGCCACTTGTTGTGAAGGGGTTGTTTAGCTTGATCAGAGACAATACTTGCTATACATCTGAAACTTTTAGGAAATGCCCACTCCTAACTACACTGGGGAAGGATCTAGAATGTGCCAGCAAGAGAAAAACAGTTATCCTGAAGGGAGGGCAGAAAGGGAGAGAAAAAGAATGAGAAGCTGGTGTTTTAGGAAGTCACAGCTGGGCCCATCTTCCTTATTACGCTCTCCGTTTCCTATTGAACAGCCAGAGGGGAGGAGGAGCTGATTGGTCTCTGTTCTCCTCTCCCAATAATTTAAACCTTGTCCCTTGCTTTTGACTCCTCATGTGCCCTTTAGCTGCCCTAGGCTCCCTCATTTCATTTGTATTAAAGGAGCTGGGTGTTCAGGATGCTGTGGGTCTGACTGATTGCCTGTTTTGAGATCAGAAATGAATTTTTCCCATTGGGCCATGCTGGCAGCTTTGCAAATCTCAACTCATACCACTAAAGTGTTGCACAAATATTAAAATATAGTATTCACAGTTTAAAAAACATGAAATTGAGAGTTTAGAAAAAGAAAATACTTTGCAGTTTTCATCAGTGGACATTTTTTCATGAGTGAGAATGTTGATATTGTATCACCCAAAACACCATCCTTGCAGAAAAACAATATTATGCTCTGGCCCAAGGGAATGCTTAAACACAAAAATATGTTGGGAGTGTGGTATATGTCCTCCCTCCTTGTGTTTTATAATGGTCTATTCTATTTCATTTTATATAGTTTCATAAACCATCCTTGTTACTCTACCATCTGAGCACCTTCCTGTAGTGCATTATGTGATCTAACTAACATTAGTCACATCAGGTTTGTTCTTTCTCTTATCCTCTTCCCAAGGGAAGAATTGTATGCACAGTGGAGTGTTTTGTTTTGATAGGGTTTGGGGGGTTTGCTTTTTATTTGTGTCCACTCTGATCTGTGTTTATATTGGAGAAATCAAGGTCGAAGAAGTATGCCTTGCACCAGGAGTGGCAGGTGATGAGATTTTGTGAGGATCCTGAGTTCCTGTGCGAACTGGTTCCACGGTGTCAGCCCAGATATCAAGAAAGTGCTGTTTCCATGTGATGGGATTCGGGTGCCATTCCCCTGCATCCTTGACAAACACAGGCCTGAGACTTTTGTTTGTAAACACCGGTGTGTACTTTTATTGACTATTTCTCAATTCCTCAATGCATGTACACTATGCATACAATACATATCAGATCATCCACACTTTTGCTCTTTCCCCTGCTTTCTGGCCCTTTTGACCAGGGTCGGAGGGAGAGTGGTTGAGGTGTCTCTACCAGGGCAGCTCTGGCTTTTTGGCCACCCCAAGCAAAAAAAAAAAAAACAACAGGGCAGCCAGAATGGAGCGTGGGTGCAGGGGGACTGGCTGGGGGGGGGGGAAGGAGCGGGTGAGAGAGAGAAGGGGGCGGCCAGGGCTACAGCAGGGGTGCTGCCACGCGGTCCCTCCTGCTGCGCTGCCTCCTGCCGTGAGGGCTCTGCTCCGGTTGGTGGGGAGGGAAGGAAGAGGACTGCCCTGCAGGGCGCTCTGGTTCTCCACACCACTGCCCCCTACAGGGTGGCCGGAGTGGAACAACAACAAAAAAAAAAGCGGCCATCCCACCCTAGGATTGGGCAGAATGCCGCCTCGAACAATCTGCTGCCCCAAGCACCAGCTTGCTCAGCTGGTGCCTGGAGCCAGCCCTGGTCTCTACTCAGAGAACTGCCTTAGTCTCCTCTCACTCTCCTTCTCCCCATTTTGTCCTCTAGCACTTCTTCCTGTATTCTTTTGAAGCCTGTTAATGGGCAAACTAGCTCATTAACTTCATAACTCCAGTCTGGCCTAGTAATTAGACACACTCATGACCAATCAGGCCTTCTCTGGGGGAAATTCATTGGTGCAAATGGTGACCAGAGTGCTGGTTCAAACTCCATCTCTCAGCACTTTGTCACATTCCTACATAGACAAGCTTTACTTTTTGGAATTTACTAACAAACTCATGGTGGTTTTTTTTTTTTTAAACCTTTTCAGAGGTAGGTCCACTCTGTTCTGTCTGTATGTACAGTTAGAATCCCAAATAACACCTTTGAGATGTGCCTTTGGGTAACAGCGACTCTACCTGTCAGATACTGCAGTGATCTGACAGATAGGCAGATCCACTAAATGAATGATACCTGAAAGATTCAATTTTCATGACTTAATCAAAAGAGAACTGGCAGATGCAGATTTCAGTGGGCCAACCTCTGCTTGGAGTTAGTACATAAGTCTCCAAGGAATAATTTTCTGACTCCTCTATTCTCTAGGTACTCAGTAAAATGATTTTAGTGGAAGCTGTCCTTGAGTAATGAGTACAGGAATGGCCTTTACATTTTTTATGAAAAGCTAAACATTTTATATTATTACAATACTTTGCCTTATTGTACCACAAGAGTGCATTAATCACCCAATATATGTCACATGAAAAATCTTGATTGAAAAAAAATCATTCATGATTTTTGTTTGAAGTATTTAAATTTTGTACAGAAAAATTTCAAAATGAAATGAAATTATAATTTTGTCTTAATTGGAATGGATTTTTTTGTTTCTATGTGGTTTGTTTGAAATTGGAGTTGTTTCCCCCTCCTGCCCTTTTTCCTTCTTTGCCACTAACTACAATTGAATGACTTATATCTAGGGTTTCTCCCTCCTCACCCTCCACACACATGGTTTCCATTTTTATTCCTTTTGTCACTCTAACTTTTCTGAAGTTGGAGAAATTTTGAAAAGTTTGAGTTAAAAAAGTAATTAAACAATTTAATAGTAATTAAAAACACAGCCAAATCTGAAATAAAATACAAATAAATGAGTTGTTGAAAACCAAACTAGAAAAATGCAATTCAAAAGTAAGTAAATGTTTGTTTCATTTAGACATTTCCTATAAAAATTAGTTTTTCACTACGATATTTTTTCAGCAGGGAAATTTTTGATCAGCTCTATAGACTTTTCTTCTGAGAAAATGGATTACAAGCATTTAGAGCATGCTGGCACCTTAAATGGTAAAATAATACCTTTGGAATTATATAATTTCAGCTGTCATGGCTTTAAGAGCTTGATTTCATAAAAGCTGCCACACTTACTCAGACTGAGGAGTATCTTACTTCATGAATATTTCCATTGAAGTCCCTAAATACTTCTAAACCAAAATGGGTTTTCCTTTATAAGTCCTATTCACTCAATGGAACAATTTGGGAAATAAGATAACCTCACTCATTGTGTGGAGTGAGAGAATCTGGTCCTTTATATTTAAAGAATATTGGCTACTAGGAATTGTGGGTTTTTAGATATAAAATGTGGAATTAAAAATGCATTCTGAAAATGACCTGAATACTGATAATATCTGTTCCTGTGTTATTTGCAGGCATTTGTTTTACTGTATCTACAAACCTGTTGTAGCTAGTTTTGAATGCATGTGTTGCCTTTATTACTCGGCAGTTTCATTGCTGTAGATAGTCATTAGGTATATTTGTAGGTCATGAAGTTCTATTTGCAATGTCACTTCTCTGACCTCTTTGGCATCAAGCTGTTGACCTTTGTAGTATTAATTGACAAGTGATTTGACCTCTAACTCTTTTTAAAACGTTTGTGTTATTTAATTAACATGCAATGCCGGGTGAACATGCTCTAGCATCCTGGAGATTGTCCTGGGCCAAAAGGACTCATGTAAATCTATTAGTTCTTTCACTTTTATTAAATGCTCAGATGCAATGGCCTGAATATTACAAGATGGAAGCACATTAAGGGAGTTGACATAATTGCCATTGGTATTGAAAAGGGAAAGGTAATGAACAATAGTCAGGGGGAAAATAAGGAGATCAAAATAGGAGATCTAAATTGCACAAAATGCAGCATGGGTTAGTACTAGCCAGATAAATTAAGGGGGTATAAGGATGGCTTTTAAAATGATATCAGAATATATAAAGAAGAACTACAGTGGAAGTAGTTAATTAGGGCCAGATTTAATATCCTTATTCATGCTGAGTTGTACTTTACTCCTTGATTAGTCCCATTAATATCAATGGAGCTTCTCAAAGAGTAAGGGGCACTCAGCATGAGTAAGGGTGACAGAATCTGAACTTATAGAAGGTGGGAAATAAAAATAATGATGAATCAAAAGTTATTATTAAATGTGTCTAACAAAAAAATAGAGACCCTGATGCTCCTCCCATAATCCATGTGAAAGGAAGTAAATACCAGACAAGAGGAAGACCAAAAGAGGATGGGGAGCAGTAACTGTGTAAAATGTCCCTTTCTTCTATTGGAACCCATGGAAGTGCCTCTGCAGGGCACACTGGAATCAGGATTTCATGGTTCAGAAGACAGTAATGCTTTCAAGCATATCAGCATGCTCTCTTGGTGATGTGGCTAATTTCATAGCAGACATCTGTACTGTAAGCAGAATTAATGCCCTTTAAGAGCAGGAATGTGGGGGGGGGGGAATATTGCAGGGCAGGGGGAGATATTTCACAACGAAAGGTTGCTCCCTCTGTTCAGGGAAGTCTCTTGTAAAGGCCAGCTTCATGCATTGCTGTCCCTGGATCTGCAAGGATGGGATGTGATTTCCCCCACAATCAAGCTTCAAATCCATACCTTGTGCTTGGTCCCTCAGGTCACAAATGTCTTCAGTTTGATGGGAGGATGAAGAATAATTTTCATGGAGGAAATTTTGTTAAGTGTCTAGAAATGTGAGGGTCATAGCCAGCAAAGGGCATAGAAAGAAAAAGGGTAATCATAATAATATAGCATTGCTGCTTAATGTTATGAACAGAGCTGGTTGGAAAATTGATATTATTTGTATGTGCAAAATATCAACAAAAACAGAAAAAAGCTTTCATTGAAATTTTTCACACAAAATTTCAAATTCAAAGTTCAATTTTCAGCCACAATATTTGAAGTATTTTGAGTTGGGAAATGCTGCTGTGGTGCCTCATGGGAGTTGTAGTTTGGGTACTCATGCCATCATTCTCTTCTATAGGCTGGGCTCCCTGGTCAGACTTTGTCTCCCATGATGCAGCATGATCTCTCTTCTTAGGGAGCAGAGGTGGTGCATTATGAGAGCATCATGAAGTGTGATGGAAGATGAAACATGGCTGGGGAGCTCAGCCCATAGAGGAGAAAAAGAGGACATGGGAAAACTGGGCTGGGACACGTAACTCATCATGAGAGTCATTTTGTAGTTTTAGATTTTGACAAGTCTTGCTCGAAAACTGTGTGTGTGTGTGTGTAAGTAAGAATACCTTTCCCATATAACAGGAGAAAGAAGTGGAAGGAACTGGCATGTTCAGGTGGTCTCACCTGGAAAGAGCAGTCAAACCATTTTTATTTTCCTTATCATGACTTTGGGGAGGATCCTTAGAAGAATGTCTGGAATAATTTGTGAGACACAGTATAATTTTTGCTCCCTTTGGGGGAAGATTAAGATAAAATTAGCCAAATAAGGGGAGTTTCTAGTTTGAATTTATTGCAAGGATTTGCTATTTTTGCTGGATGGCTTACTATACTCACTAAGTATCTAAGGGTACATCTACACTACAGCGGGGAGTCGATTTAAGATACGCAAATTCAGCTACGTGAATAGCGTAGCTGAATTCGACGTATTACAGCCGACTTACCCCGTTGTGAGGACGGCGGCAAAATCGACTTCTGCCGCTTTTTGTCGGCGGCGCTTACTACCACCTCCGCTGGTGGAGTTAGAGCGCCGATTTGGGGATCGATTGTCGCGTCCCGACGGGACGCGATAAATCGATCCCCGAGAGGTCGATTTCTACCCGCCGATTCAGGCGGGTAGTATAGACCAGGCCTTAATGATTTGATAACTTTTTTTATTCAGTTTTTGATTTTTTGTTGCCTTGCCTTCCTTTCACTTCTTGTAGGTGAAAAAGCATACATATATTTTAGGAAGTATTTGAAAGTGCTGAGGAGGTGATGTTACATAAAGGTTTTAGGAGGTTGTGCTATAATGGGTCGCATGGAAAAAAGGCATAGAAAAATCTGTTAAGGAAGGTTATTAGTGGGATGGAGGAGGCAAGGAGAAACAAAGAAGTAAAAAGATACAGGCAAGAACAATGAATGGTAGGATCTTAAAGATGAGGACAAGAAGTTTAAATGTTTTGTGTAATGCAATGGAGAGCTGCTGAACTGCCTAAAAGAGAAGGGACATATGTTGTTGAATTAACAGAAAGAAAGGTGATTTGGGCAGTAGTATTTTGAATGGACTGGAGGGGTTGAAACTGATATGAAAGAAACCAGAGTGAAGACAAGACAGGAGATAAGGACATGACCAAGGGAATTATCTGTCAGGATGAAAATTAAAGGAGCTATTTTTTTAAACATTGTGTGGAAGAAAAAGCAATAGGCTTTGGCTATAGTCTAGATATGGAGGGGGAGAACCAATAACATTTACTTGAGATAAGCATTTTTCAAAACAGGAAGAGATTACTGGCAATTACTGTCTGTCAAATGTAACTTCAATGCCTTGTAAAATGTAACAAATATTAAGAGGGAGGGAAAATCAACTATCCATGTGTTAAAATACAAAATAAGTAGCCTGGATTTGTACAGAATAAATCTAGTCAGGAAAAAATATTTTCCTTTGTTGATATTGAGATAGGCATGGAGCAGACCTTCAATAAATTATGAATACTGTATGTTGACCTGGTTATAGGAATATTTACTGTGACTATATTGAGTTAAATATTGAGGTGTTTACTGTATGACTCATGACTGCTGGGAAACAAACAGGATGGCAAAACAATGACTCAAAATACATTATCTGTCAGCAAGCACTTGAAGATTGTTATAAGACAATGGAGAACCACTGGCTCAACCTCCCAGTGAGCCTATCAAATCCAAGGCCAAAAAGTACATGAACTGAGAGAACAAAAAACTCTGGCTGGATAAAAAAATGATTCTCTGGGTGTGGGGAAGAGAGTTGTGGCTGAAAAGTTGTTCAGACTGAAATATTCAGACACCACTGGAGATGTCTGAAAAACTTAGGCCTTCCCAGGGTTTTGTGGAGATGCTACTATGTTAACTTGAAATTGTTTGATATGAGATGTTGTGAGATGATAAATGTTAATCAAAATTGTATGATGGAGAATGTTACGGGACAAAAGAAGAACATATGGTGTTGGACACACAGAGACACAGGATACGTCTACACAACAATTAGACACCTGCAGCTGGCCCATGCTCGCCGGGCTCAGGCTGCGGGGCTGTTTCATTGCTGTGTAGACTTCCAGGCTCAGGCTGGAGCCCAGGCTCTAGGACCCTGTGGGGGGGAGAGGGTGCTAGAACTCGGGCTCCAGCCCGAACCCAGAAGTTTACCCAGCCAGAAACCCAGGCACAGGTTTGTCTTTGCTGTGTAGATATACCCACAGTGGCTGGGACTCCTGAATGGAAGCTCCACCCAAGCTGTTCATTCAGAACTTTGTGGGTTTGAATTTGAAGGGTCATCAAGTGGCTCCTGAGGAGGATTACAAAGGGGGTTAGGAAACTACACTGGGATTATATGGGGAAGCACTGCCAGGCTCTTATAAAATTAGGCTGTCCCTAGAAGAGTCAGAAGGAAGGTTACTGAAAGCTGATGTTGAGTTTTTACATTTACTCTGGTTAAATACAAGATGAGTGTTTTTCAAACCTACTCAATGGGTGGATTTTGAAGAGCTCAGCAGAGCCCTCAAAACAGAATTAGGAAAAGCAGCCAGGATCACCCGATAGTCTCAGGCCACATGCCTATAAATAAGCTTAGTGGGATAAAAAGGCTGTGCTAGTAACACAGAGACACTGGTGTTGAACAGGGTGATGCCCAGGGCAGGGCAGGTTGTGACAGCTTCGATTAGGAGAGGTGGTGGCCTTTAGGTAAGATAGTTGTGCATGCAGATGTTGTTTTAAAATCCTTCTTGTCTTATGTTACTTTTATTCCAACTGCTAAAACTAAACAAGCCCCACCTTCAGTCCTGCCCCTGGCACCTTCCCTATGCTGGGGTTTGTGATAGGCTCTACAGAAGGCATAATCTTCCACAGTGCTTGGGATGGGGGAATTTTCCCTGAGCCACAAACAGGGCATTTAGGGCTGCTTTATGCCCTCTGGCCTTTTACTGAGCATGTATGGATCTCAACCCTTATCTCCTCCTTCCAGGCACCATATAAATAATTCCTTCTATGCCTATGTTACCAGCCTAGTGTCTTATTGCAATGCCTCCCATCCTCTCCATTTCACCAGCCTCAATTTCCACCTTAATTTTCCTACTTTTCTCACAAACTCTGTGCTTCCTCCCACACTGCCCTCTTTACAAACCAGCTCAGGAAGGACATTCTATGTAGAGGGAAAGGTAGAGGCACAGGGCAGAGGTCAGATATGTAGACCTGTGAAGATGATAACAAGAAGTCTGAATAACAAGAATAAATAAATAAATAATGAATTTTGCTGTCAAAATTGGGCTTCAATGGCCTGAACCTGCAAACTTTTACTGACATGAGTTAAAGATGAAGGTACTTCAGGAATGCACATGAATAACTTGTGTGTGTAAAGGCTGCATATTTGGACCATAGTTCAGGAGGAAAAAGAAGCCTGGAGACCAAATTCTAGTTCTGTTAGCTATTGAACATTTTACATAAAAGTTCAGTTTGTGTCAAATGATGCCATTATTTTAAAATGAAGATTTTTTAATTGTAGGTCCTCTCTCTCCAAAACTTAAATTAAGAACAGTTTGCTGTTGATGCTATCATTCACTCAAATGTGCACACAGAAATAATGATTGCCCTGTTTGACTTTAGAAAATTTGGTCAATGAAATAAAACTATGACACTTGTCTAAACAAAGCAACTGTCAACTCATATCACAAGCTCCTTCTAAATAAAGGGCTCCAGTGCTCCAAATTTGTTTTTCTTTAATGAACCCAAGCCTTTCCACTGTCATTACTCATTCCTTCTAAAAACAGTGGAAAATGCAATACATTACTCAACAGTGACCCAGAATGTCCTAAGGTGCATATTTTATTGATGTAAATAAATGAGATTCTGGCCTACCCAAATACCAGTGTTTTGATTTTATAGAAATTCTGTGTACTTTAAAAGTTGTCATTAGTGCAATGATTATTTTCCCTGGAGGTTCTGATGATAGTCTGAATGACCACTGCTAGAAGCCTGCTTAGTATCAGCAGGTTTGCAGGGTGGGTGAGCTATTGCAACAGGGTGTATAAGAGGAGTGGGAAGGGGAAAGAGTTAAAATGCTTGCTGATTCCTGTGCTTTATTCCATTGTGTGTTTTTCAGTCTATAAAATGTTAGAGGGTTGAAAGTGTATTAGTTTCATACTTGTGCAAATGCAAAGCTCAGCTGAAGAAATTACAGTGTTAAACTCCAGCACTACTGAGCATGAAATTAAAGTGAACCATACACTAGGAATTTGCTATTATAAACTAACTAATAGCAAATTAAAATAACCATGTTACAGTGCTCAGAGCCATAAAAAAAATTATAGCTGCTTTCCTATGCTTAGGGGGTAAGTTGTCCCTCTTCTATTCTTCCTGAATATCAATCTTAGAAACCAATACACATGTAAATTCTATTTGCCTTACTTCTATTTGCCTTTAGGTGGTAACCAGTTTTATTTTATCAACAGGAATTCATTTTAAAAAGGTCACTGACTTAATGAAATTGTTTCCAATGTACATGCCCATGCCCTTCTTTGAGGAAAAATAGATTTGTCTTAACTAGGTATTCATCAGTACAAATTAGGTGGGAATATTAAATGCATAACCATTACACTACTGAGAGAAATGAAAAAGCTCCAGCTACTCCAGGGGAAAGGGACAGAGAAGGGGTGATGAGCTCTATTAATGGAAAAAGAAAACCTTTAATGGAATGAATGACTGAGGAGTCCAAGCTGATCCCAATGATGGATTTCACTGGTGTTGTTGGAGGCTAAACAAATAGGGTAAGTTTTTGGAATTGATTACTGTGACAAAAATATTCCAAAGCTAATAATAATAATGTTATATTTTATTAAAAAAAAAATAATGCTCAGTAATTTTGTAACACTCACTAATCATCTTTTTAGTAAGACTGGAGAGAGTGAGAAAGAGAGGAGGGATGGATCAATTGATTTAATAAGTTTTCCCCATTTCTATCTTCTTTGATGCTGTTAAGGTGTCTTTTTATGCATGGTAAAATGGGGAAACTGATTTCAACAGGCAGGTCTCTTTGTATTTCAGGATTCTTGGTGAGAAAGGATTGCCCTAACAGGGCAAAGGAGCAAGGTAAACAGAAATAAGGACCTGTCAATAGCGCTATACCCCAGAGTTAACACTATGCTTGGAAATAAATATTTACAGGACTGGGACCCAAGTGGAAAAATTTAGAAAGAACACAAGATGTGAAATAGTTTTAAAGTAACTAGCCTTTCAAAGGTGGAGATTAATTATCATAAACCCACATTTGTGGTAGCTTTAGCCGTTTTATCTTCTTAAACAGTAAATCAAAATCTTGATCCTCAGACTATTCAATTTTAAGAAAAAGACAATTTAAAATGATAGTGGTATGCAATGTCATTTTTCTGATTTTGTCAAATAGACAGCATTTGTGTAGAGTCCAAATGAAAAACATACTTCCTTTGGTTAGGGAGACAAATCTGAGGCAGTTCTGGGTAATAAAATCCACATCCAGTGAAGCTGTTGGTTTTGTTGGTAGTTGCAGAGAGTTTGGGAATATTTAATTTTGTACAGTAGATTGGATCCTGGTGCAGCACAGATGTTAATAAAATTGGTGGAAGTACGATTTGAAGTATTGGTGAAGTGCTTCTATTAACTACTGTTGGGGATCTGTGTTATACGAGGAAAACAACTTCCATACATATATAAAAGAAATCTTTGCCAGATTACATACTTAAATAAAATATTTTGGTGGAAATTGCCAATTATGATTCTGACACTCTCAAGTTTATGCTTTAAGATAGAGTCTAAGCTGTTTTCCTTGTTTAAAACTATTTATTTCTTCAATATAATTAAAGTAATAATAATTAGTTACCACAGCAACAGAGCCAGACAAGAGGCCTCTCTGATGCTTTTTAGGAAAATATGAAATCATTGCTAATGTATAACAGCTGTTGAAATATGAAACACATGTAACTTACAGGTGGTACAGAATGCTTCCAATAAATTTGTAAGGAAAGCTACAGTTTGTAGTAGAAGTTAGACTTTGAGTCTGAATGAGAGAAATAGATGGAAAATAGATACAAACTAGAAGTATAATATTTTTTTCAGTTAGGTCATCATCATAGAAATCAGGAGTAGTAATATATTAAGGAGAGAGTCCTCAAAAACTTGGCTTTAATATGTATTCAGGTTGAGAAAGCAATTCCTATGCCTATAGGAACTGATCACAGCGGTAGGTGGTAGAACAACTAAGTATGGGATATGTGAAGTGTTCTGTGAAACTGGAACTGTACAAATGTGTGAAATCTCCTTAGATTTTAATTATTTTGACCCTGTGTCATAGAAAGGGAAACAAGATAATTGTTCCTGTACTCATTTGCAGCCAGATTGCTTTCCAGAAAGTGCAAATGATACTTTACAACAGAATATT
This sequence comes from Trachemys scripta elegans, assembly GCF_013100865.1. Lineage (NCBI taxonomy): Eukaryota > Metazoa > Chordata > Testudines > Emydidae > Trachemys > Trachemys scripta. Next base: position 245,446,626 of record NC_048298.1, on the reverse strand, counting down.
CCCAGGCAATTTGCAGTTGCTAACCACACAAACAAAAGTGAGCACTCTACTAGCCAAACATTCCCTCCGCACAGAAAATGTGATGTCATCTTAACTCTAAGACATCATACTCGTGCAGCTAGTGCAATGATGGAGCTCAAGTGTATCACAGAGGGAAAGACACTGCCTCTGTTCAGTCTCTCATACTAGTTTTACACCAGTGTAATTTCATTGACTTTAATGCTGTAACTCTGGATTCAGAATGGTGTGAAAGCAGAATCAGGTCCAGAGAATTTTGGGTGTGGGGAGGACTATGCTCACACTCCCTGCCAGAGGTTGAACACTGTAGCTATGATATGTAGGTTAAGGGGAGACATTTTGTCACCACTCATAGACTTTAAGGCCAGAAGGCACCATCATGATCATCTAGTCCAGAGGTTCCAAAACTTGGTTCGTGGCTTGTTCAGGGTAAGCTCCTGGTGGGCCACGAGACACTTTGTTTACCTGAGCGTCTGCAGGTACGGCCGCTTGCAGCTCCCAGCGGCCGCGGTTCGCCGTTCCTGGCCAATGGGAGCTGTGGGACAAAGGTAAACAAAAGCGTCTCGCAGCCTGCCCGGGGCTTACCCTGAACAAGCCGCAAACCAAGTTTGGGAACCCCTTATCTAGTCTGAACTCCTGCACAGTGCAAGCCACAGAACCACACCTATCTGCTCCTGTAATGGGCCCATAATCAGTGGCTGAGTTACTAAAGTCTTCAAGTTTTGATTTAAAGATTTCAAGTTGCAGAGAATCCATCACTTGCACTAGTTCAAATCAGCAAGTGACCCAGGCCCCACTACAGAGAAATGTGAAAAACACTCAGGAACTGGGGCCATATTTCCAGTTAGGCACAGTAGGCACCTTCTAGGGGTGCCCACATTCTGGCAGTGCCTTATGTCAGAGAATAACAGTTCTCACTTTTTGTTTGGGTACAGCAAGTCAGATACTTTATTTTCTCAAGCAATTGCATAGAGGGAGAGAGCTAAACAGGTCTCTCAACAGGTAAACAATTACAGCAAGCATTTATACCTTTTGTTACAGACAATAATGAGCAACAGCTGCATTTTGTTTATACATAGGTCATTCTGATATCTTGTTTTGCTCACTAATGTAGACTCTTAGTCTACATTCCATATTATCTACACATTATCTACATAAGTTCGCAACAACTTCTCACACAGTTCTTTCCCACTAGCCTCACACATTCCTCGCTTCTACAAATCTCGCGTTATTAGGGTTACAGTTAGCCTGACTCTTACTAACGAACTGTCATGCATTTCATCCCCTTCCTGTCAGTTCTTTCTCTGCTTCCACACTTACCTCTCTAAAACAGTGTGCAACACAAAGGTCAGTTGTAGGCAGAGAGAGCACTGAAGATGCTATGCCTGGGGGCAAGATGTAAATCTGGCCCTGCTCAGGTGGTCTCTGCTAGTCTGAGCTGGAGGAAAATTGCTTCCCATACAAAAAAAGGTGATCAGTTAGAAACTGAGCATATGAGTAAGGCTTGCCAGCTGGATCTTATCTCTCTGGTGGACCATGAGGTCCTTGTTTCCATCCGATCAGCCAGAATATTGGCATTAAGTATCTTATTACCCTCTGGCTTCTAGGTCTGCTGGACAAGACCAACCTCAATAACATCTTTGTCTTCAGAATTGTATTACAATTGGTTTTGTAATTGTAATTTTGTAATCATAGAATCATAGAATATCAGAGTTGGAAGGGACCTCAAGAGGTCATCTAGTCCAACCCCCTGCTCAAAGCAGGACCAATTCCCAGCTAAATCATCCCAGCCAGGGCTTTGTCAAGCCGGGCCTTAAAAACCTCCAAGGAAGGAGATTCCACCACCGCCCTAGGTAATGCATTCCAATGTTTCACCACCCTCCTAGTGAAATAGTTTTTCCTGATATCCAACCTGGACCTCCCCCACTGCAACTTGAGACCATTGCTCCTTGTTCTATCATCTGCCACCACTGAGAACAGCCGAGCTCCATCCAATTTGGGACCCCCCTTCAGGTAGTTGAAAGCAACTATCAAATCCCCCCTCATTCTTCTCTTCTGGAGACTAAACAATCCCAGTTCCCTCAGCCTCTCCTCATAAGTCATGTGCTCCAGACCCCTAATCATTTTTGTTGCCTTCCGCTGGACTCTTTCCAATTTCTCCACATCCTTCTTGTAGTGTGGGGCCCAAAACTGGACACAGTATTCCAGATGAGGCCTCACCAATGTCGAATAAAGGGGAACGATCACGTTCCTCCATCTGCTGGCAATGCCCCTACTTATACAGCCCCAAATGCCGTTAGCCTTCTTGGCAACAAGAGCACACTGTTGACTCATATCCAGCTTCTCGTCCACTGTGACCCCTAGGTCCTTTTCTGCAGAACTGCTACCTAGCCATTCGGTCCCTAGTCTGTAGCAGTGCATGGGATTCTTCCTTCCTAAGTGCAGGACTCTGCACTTGTCCTTGTTGAACCTCATCAGGTTTTTTTCGGCCCAGTCCTCTAATTTGTCTACAAGAGAAGTGGCAGTGGATTGGGTTAGGATGATGATAGCCAGGACTGCAAGTAAGTCTATCAAAGATTTGTTTGATTAACCAGATGGAACCAATTGGTGAAACAGAGTTAATTCTGAGGGCTTAGAATTGCCCTGAAGTTTTCTTCTTGTAATTTAAAAACATTCAGGCCTAAATATGATCTTTCACTAAAAAGTGTAAAACTGTTTTGAATTCCCAACTAACTTTCAGCCTCAGTATTTCCATCTGATAATAGCTTTTGGATGCCAAAACATAGTAAATTTTTAGTCTTTTTTTAAGATAATGACACACTGGTGTCAGTGGTTGGAAAGTAAAGAAAAGAAAACTATTATATTGATAAAACAAATCCATGTTTTCCATCCTAACTCCAGGATGGAAGGAAAATTGAAATGTTTATGCTGCTGGAAGAATTTTCCTTGCTCGTATTTATTGTTTCAGTACTTTTTCCTGACAAGCATTGGACCTGATCCTTCAAGGACTTACGCGTGTGCTTAACTTTATGTACCTGAGTCATTGAAATCAGTGAGACTGATTGTATGTGCTTCCTTGCCTGCTGAGTCGAGAAATCATGGCTTCTAACACCCAGGGCTTGCACCATTAAAACCTTCTGCCCCTTACATTCCACAGGGGTGAGGTCAGCACTGCAAAGCTGACCATCACTCACCTTTTTGCTGCATTTTCTAACCTCTGCCCTCCCACCTTCCTTCAGCAAGTCTAGACAATGTTCCCTCCCACTTCAGGTGCGATCATTATGTACTGAATAAGTCCGTGACTGTAGCCATAGTCTTGTTAAATATGTTAATCTTGAGAGAGTTACCTCTCATGATTAAATGATGTTTTTGAATAGTTAAATCAAAAAAAAAAAAAGGAAAAATATCAGTCTATTGATTGAAAAATTGAATAAACCAAGTGCGAATCAGTTGTTTGATCTGACAAGAATTTGAATAAAAATATTCTACTTCTCTGGGTTTTCTTTATTGAAAATCTTGGATCTGCATTGCTGGTGACCTCTCTTTGTCATGATGCCTATACTATCAAATAATTCATCATGGCTTGATAGTCAGAAGGAGCTAACCAGCATTTACTTTATCTATTTAGAATAATCCGCACACCCACAACTGCAAATTTTTAGAAAAAAAAAATGTATAACTCTCTCCCCAAGACTCTTATTGTCTTAGGCCTCAATCCTGTAAGTACTGACACACATGCTTAAGCATGTGAGTAGTCCCAACAGGTGAAACCCTGGCTCCATTGAAGTCAATGGTAACAATCCTACTGACTTCAGTGGGGCAGATTTTCACCTTGTATGAATTAAGTTAAGCATGCATGTAATAAGGCTGGCCAGAAAATAAGAATTCTGTTTCATGAAAAAAGTTGAAATTTAGGCATGTGTTTCTATTCCCATGTATAATGGATGTAGAAGACTCAAGTTGATCCCAAATCTGAAGCTGGCAGAAGACAGACTTGAAACTGGGTCTCCTACATTCATCTCTCTCCGTCTCCTGCTCCCCCTCTTCATCTCCAGAAAGTCTTTCTTGGACCTGAGAAAGCTTCACAATGAAAATTTTGTCAAAACTGATATGTTTCCATGAAAAGGTCCCAACCAGCTCTAATATGTTAATTTTTGCAGGATTCAGGCCTAAACGATAGATTCAGAGAAGACAGAGAACACTGTGAAATCCAGAAGAGGGGATCATTTACAATTTGGCAGGGGGAGGTTCCTTATTAGTGTTAATTATTTATACTGTATTATTTAGTATGAATGATGCATTATTGCTATTAATTATGTACTAAGCACTTGTGAACATTGTGGAAGAAGTGAACACTTAAGATGAATTGGAGTGAGTAAAGGGAGACACCCTATTGAACCAAGAAATGGGAGGCCATTCTATGCATAAAGGGAAGTGTGGAATTCTATTGAGAGGTGGGAAAGGAAATAAAAAAGGCATCAAGGATGACATATCAGAAGGAAGGAATGTGATAAGAGACATGATCCAAGATGTAGGCCATGGAAGAATTATGTAGGTCCTTGAAGTTAAGGAAGAGTAACCGAAGTCTGATGCAGTGTTCACAGGGAAGCTAGCAGTAAAATACAAAGACAGGTGATATTGTCAGATTGTTTAGCCTGGATAAACATTTTTAGATGCTGCAGTATTTTGAGGATGGAGCATATTAGAGTATACTTGTACTGTAGGAGGAAGGAATCAGAGGGTAAAAGAGGATGAGGGCTGGGTGGGGAGACAAAGAATATGGGTTGGGAGAGATGCGGGAACAGGTTGGAAGTCTGTAGATGGACAGCAGATGAGGAATCAGAGTCAGTGACAGAAAAAGAAGGAAAGGGTGTTTGGAAGGGAGGGAGGCAAGAAGATTACATCTGATCTCATCAATTATCTCTTTGAAGAAGATAATGGAGCAAATAATTAAGCAATCAATTTGCAGACATCTAGAAGATAATAAAGTGATAAGCAACAGCATGGATTTGTCAAGAACAAATTGTGTCAAACCAAGCTAATAGCTTTCTTTGACAGGGTAACATGCCTTGTGGATGGGGGGGAAGCAATATATGTTGTATATCTTGATGTTAGTAAGGCTTTTGATACTATCTCACATGACCTTCTCATAAACAAACTAGGGAAATACCACCTAGATGGAGCTACTATAAGGTGGGTGCATAAGTGGTTGGAAAACCATTCCTGGAGAGTAGTTATCAGTGGTTCACAGTCAAGCTGGAAAGTCATATTAAGTGGGTCCCATGGGAATCAGTTCTGGGTCCAGTTCTGTTCAATATCTTCATGATATGATTTAGATAATGGCATAGAGAGTACACTTATAAAATGTTCAGACAATACAAAGCTGGGAGGGGTTGCAAGTGGTTTGGAGGATAGGATTAAAATTCAAAATGATCTGGAGAAATGGTTTGAAATAAATAGGATGAAATTCAATAAGGACAAATGCAAAGTACTCTATTTAGGAAGGAACAATCAATTGCACACATACAAATTGGGAAATGAATGCCTAGGATGGAGTACTGTGAAAAGGGATCAGGGGGGTTTTAGTGGATCACATGCTAAATATCAGTCAACAGTGTACCACTATTGCAAAAAAAGCGAACATTATTCTGGAATAATGTGTTGTGTTGGGGCGACGACTCACCGGCGCAGCGCTTCCTGCTGGCTGTCTCGGGAATTAGCTCTTCCAGCCCAGCGTGCCCTCTGCAGGCCGGTGTCTTGCCTGCCACTGGCCCCCCAGTCCCTCCCAGAACCCAGTGCCCCTCTACAGCAGGGTTCTGCCCCCAGCAGCAACCCACAACCAGGGTCTCCCCACCCAGGGGAACCCCCAACCCTCTATCCCCACCTTGCCTCAGTGGCTACTACCAGTCCCTATCTATCCCCTGCTCACTGGGGCAGACTGCAGTCTGTATACCACTCATCATCGGCAAAGGGGGGTTAGGACTTGCTGCCTTTGCCTGTCTCTGGGCTGCCTTCCTGCAGCCCCAGTACCTTTTTTGGCCTTCTTAGCAAGGCCTACAGCCCTGAGTTTTATTAGGTTGGAGTTCCCCAGCTCCCTCTGCCCTTCCCCAGCACTGCTCTATCTCAGGTACCCTTCTTAACTCCCAGGCAGCCAGGTCCTTCTCTCTCAGAAAGCAAGAGAGATTGTGTGTTAGCTTCTGGCCCACAGTCATCTTATAAGGGCCAGATGGGCCCCGATTAAGCTGGCCACAGCTGTGGCTGCTTTCCCCATCAGCCTACCTTTTCCCAGCTGCAGCCCTCTCCCCGGGCTGCTTTAACCCCTTCAGGGCTGGAGCGGGGTGACCACCCCACTACAGATGTATTAGCAGGAGTGTTATAAACAAGACCTAAGAAGTAATTATTCCACTACTCCATACTGATTAGGCCTCAACTGGAGTATTGTGTCCAGTTCTGGGTGCCACATTTTAGGAAAGATGTGGACAAATTGGAGAAAGTTCAGAGAAGAGCAACAACAATGATTAAAAGTCTAGAAAACATGACCTATGAGGGAAGACTGAAAAAATTGGGTTTGTTTAGTCTGGAGAAGAGAAGACTGAAGGGTGACATGTTAACAGTTTTCAAGTACATAAAAGGTAGTTACAAGGGGAAGGGAGAAAAATTGTTCTTATTAACCTCTGCGGTTACAAGAAGCAATGGGCTTTAATTGCAGCAAGGGCGGTTTAGGTTATAAATTAGGAAAAACATTCTAACTTTCAGGGTAGTTAAGCACTGGAATAAATTGCTTAGGGAGGTTGTGGAATCTTTGTCATTGGAGGTTTTTAAAAGCAGATTGGACAAACACCTGTTAGGGATGGTCAATACTTAGTCCTTCCTTGAGTGCAGGAGATTGGACTAGAAGAGCTCTCAAGGTCCATTCTAGTCTACGATTCTATGGTTCTAAGGCCTTGGGCAAAGATGGAAAGAGGGGTGGCAGAGGGGAGAAAGCGAGTAGCCAACAGCTTGAAGATGTAGGTGTTTAAGCCTTTATTTTCCTACAATTTATATTACAATTTAACCATAATTTAGAATTTCCTGGTTTTCTTATAATATTTGTTTTAAATTACAATATTTTTGTAAGTCCCCCACTCCCTTTAAGTAATTGATACATATTTTAAACCTTGAATCCAATTTACTGAATCCATTTATTATGTGAAGTTATTTATATAATCTCAACTGTGTGCTCAACCCTGTACAAACATCAGCACAGAAACAGTTACTGCACCAAAGAGTTTACAGTCTACTTAGGCATAGACAAAACAATTCAGACTTAAAAGTAATACACCTAATGACACAACAAGCCCGAGGCTGTGCAATCTTCCTGTGTCAGCACTTTATAAGAATCCAGGAAAGGATCTGCAGAAGGATGTTTGAAGAAGAGATTTGACAGGAGAGAGGTAGTTCATTGATGTGAAATAGGAAAATTGTAAAAACATAATGAGTTTATTTGGAAGAAAATGCAGAGGAAGAGTGCCCACCCTACCTATCATCTCTGATAGGCTATGGAGACTTTGATTCCTGCCTCTGCTCTGCCAGTGATCCCATTCTCGATTGCTCATTTGTTAAATTTTCCAACATGCACCTTTGTACTTTCTCCTATGTATGAAGAAAGCCCCTGTATATATCCCCACAGCCACCTCTTTCTCCTCTTTTAAATCCCTCTGTAAAAATGTACTCTGTAATGAGACTGACAAAATTCTGACAATATTTAGTCAGTTGAGCAATAAATGGTTAAGGGTATGCTGTGACCACTGTTTATCATGCTGTTCATAATTGTCTCACTGTTTCCATGTCCTTCCCACAGCTGTTTGCTGTTTCCACCTGTTGTCTCTCAATGTATACTTAAATTGTAGGCTCTTCAGAGACAACTAGTTAGATGTTCATACAGTGCCTGAAAACAATGTGCCCCTGATCCATGATAGGGACTCCCAGACGCTATCACAATATCAATAAAAACAAACAGAGAAAATTAAAGAGAAGGCACTTAGGGAAGAAGTTTCTGTGCAGAAGGGAAAAAAAGACAGATAATAGGGGGAAAAAAGGAGGAGAGTAGGCAGGACTCGTGCAAGGTTGAAGTTAAGGACAAAAATGTTTAAATGGGATACTTGGGGGACGTTGGCTCAAGAGGTCTCAGACTGGTTTCTAAATCAGAAACAGCTTATTTTTTTTAAAGGGAAAACAATGAATAGTGAAAAGAATAATCGTTAACATTTCACACACAAGTGCTTATCAAGATCATATGCTAGTAAAAGCAAATGTAAGCTTTATAATGTAATTTAAAATTTTTCAGCTGAGTTTCTCAGTAATTACAGAAGTCCACTTTCTACTAGATTGGTAATATGTAATTCACAGAAACTATGACCATATTTCCCAAACTACAAAACAATCAATCATACAACACTAGGCTCTCTGGATACAATGGTGATGCTGGCTGATTAGAGAAGGCAAAGTATAATACACATTCTTTCATCTTTCCACATTGAATTGTAGAGAGGTGTGTTATCTTACCCTGTGCTTAATAGAAAGCAGATTAGATTTTTATTACATCTAGCTCAAGTCATTGAATAATATCATAGTGACTTCATTACACAGAACAGTAATTGCATAGTATAGTAGCACACATTATTAGTCAATTATTGTGTACACAGCTTTCATTACTATCATGCCTTTTTGTCTTTTATAGATAGAGAACTCAGGAGCACTTTCAGTGACTAGTCAAGATGGATCCATAGAATGATAGAATAGCAGTGAATGATACTGTAGTTAATAATAGTGCTTAGCTCTTATATAGTGCTTTTCATCTAGAGTAGTGGTGGGCAACCTGCAGCCTGCGGGCCACATGCAGTCCATTTGGGTAATCTGATTGCTGGCCCACTGCTTCCTGCAGCTCCCATTGGCCAGGAACGGCGAAGCGTGGCCACTGGGACCTGAGGGGACTGTGTCTGCAGACGGTCAACGTGAGAAAAATGTCTCGTGACCCGCAATCAGATTACCCTGATGGGGCGCAAGCAGCCCACGGGCCGCAGGTTCCCCACCACTGATATACAGAGCCCGCCCAAAAAACTTTACAAAGGAGGTAAGCATAATTTATCAGTGTTTTACAGATGGGAAATTGGGTCATAGGGAAAGGAAGTAACTTACTTGAGGTCATTCAGCAATCCAGTGGTAGAGATTGGAAAAGAACACAGGTCTCCTGAATCCCAGTCCTGTCCACTTGGACACTTTGCCTCTTACATTCATAGATGGATGGTACAGTCTTCCAGTGCCCCTTAGTATTTTCATGGGGCTAACTTAACTTACTCTTGTTTGCAAAAATGTCATGGCATGTGACTTAGTATAATTAATTAAATTCTATTTTCAACAAACTAAGTCAGTTAGGCTACAGCTATATTAGCGCCAGTGATGTGAATGGCAGCTCAAGTAGATATATCCCGCTAGCTATACTCTAGACAGCTCATTAAAAACAGAACTGAGGATGCCACAGCGGAGACTTCACGTGGACTGCATAATCTCACCTGACCCCTCGCCCTGTGGGTACGTACTCACTTGTGGCGCTGACACTGAAGCCCTTGCTATAGTGTCCTCCCTTCTATTTTGAGTGAGCTAGTGAGAATACAGCTAGCATTGGATATGTCTACTTGAGCTGACATTCACACCCCCAGCTTCAATGTAAATATACCCTTAATATATAACAAACGATGTAGTGTGTCCAGCAATTATATTCTCTGCAAACTACAAAGGGAAGGACATTGTTGAGAAAAAGAACATTATTAAGAAGTTGTGCCATCCAGAAAAAAATGTTGATAGATTACTAAATTATTTGTTTATCATTTTTCAAAACTCTGGTTAAACTTGGTCCCATACTAATTTAATATACAGCGTGCAACTGATACTGTTCAGTAGATAGCCCAAAATATCTTCTGCCAGAACATTATTTGATATACCATTAGGCATGCTCTTCTCCTTCTGCTACTTCTTCTGCTGCCAAGGTGATGGAACAATCTCAGTTGTTTAATGGCATTGAATTGATACCAAGGATTTCAATGAGCTTTGGGTCAGAACCTTAGATAGTTAGGAACATTTTTTTCTTTCAGTTACACCGAGGCAACTGCATTGACGTCAGACCAATTGGCTTGTACCAGAATTGGCTCTTAGGATTTGTCTACACGGTGGAGTAATGTCTTCTATGGGAGTGTCATTTCTAAAACCCCACTAACGTGTAGCCCGTTAATGTATCCATCTAGGCCCTGCTGGTGTGCTTTAATGTGGTGCCATTTGAAACAGTACTATGTTAAAGTGCAGTAGGGAGCCTTTAGCGTGTACCAACAGGGTCTAAAGGAGCCAATTAATGCACAGGATGTTACTGTGCTTTGGAAATCACCCTCCAGTAGAGTGCATTACACCAGAGTATAGACAAGCTCTTAGAATCAGACTCACAACTACTTAACATGATAGATATGGGAAGTGTAAAGAGTTAAAATGACTATATTGAAATGTGCCAGAGAAGCATGAACTTTTGGGACAATATTTGTTACATGGATTTCCTGGGGAATACCTTGGAAATGGGTTAATGTCACAGCTCTGGTTATGCATAAAACTAAGTCTTTTGAAGCTATATCATAAGGAGATTACCTGTTCCCAGAGACTGGAGATCAAAGGCCCAGTCAGTATAAAGAAAAGCTTGATCTGCCCATTCTGGATTCTGGTTCCTGATTTGAAGACTGATATGAACTTATTATGACAGGGAAAATCTAGTTGTGGGTTTTGAAGGACTGACACCTACCAGAGCACTAGATTGGAGTTGAGGTGATCTCTGGTAAGCTTTTTAACATGTATGTAGGTTCTTTCATTGTTTTTATATACTTTCTCTGTAATGCTTTTACCTAAGAATACATGTGCTTGCTTAGAATGAGCTGTGTGGTAACTTGCAACTGCAGGCAATACACTGGTCCTACTCCTTGGAGAGAAAGCAAAGCACAGAAGCTGGTCTCTTAGAAAGATTGGCTTGCTGGAGACATCATAGCCTCGATCAAAGAGCTGTGCAGCCTTAAAACTCCCAGTCAAAAGGGACTGAGTTGTAATAGGACGGGTGATGGCTGGGAGCCAGAAACATTTAAGGGAGTATCCTCGAGGGGAAATACAGGTGCAGTTGTGCTTACAATGGTAACATTTACCATCTAATTTACACCCCTTCTCATGCATTACTGTGGAATTGGAGTCAAAGACAGTGTAATTTATATGCTGAGAAGCTAGACAAGAGAAGTGAAGAAATAAAAGCAACTAAAAGAAATGAGTATGGAGTGTAAATTTAAAGAGACTGCCCTCTATTTCAGTTTATACTTGCTTCCAAATGCTCAGGATGCAACTTGCCCAAACCTAGACTCCCTGATGCTCTTATGTTGGTATGTAAGTCTAAGAGAGTTTGAGACTGAAAGAGCTTAAGCGTGTGCCACCCTATTTAATTGCACCCTCCTTCACTTCATCTCTCAGTTTAATCCTGTGTTTCGTTTAGTGTAGTGCATGAGGTGTAAGTATAGACATGACTACATGTCCATTACACTGTTGTTTTTTCTCCTTAGTAGATACTGTTTATACCTATAGTAAAAAAAACACATATGTTCTTAAATCCTGTTCTTCCACTGGTCAGGATCCACATGCTCTTCAGACAGCAACCTGGAAAATCCATCACAAGATGATACACAAGTGAAATGTTTATACGGAGAACACTATGTTTTAAAATAGTCAAACCCCATTTTGGAAAGACTTGGGTTTATTTCAGGAAGTTGGAAACTCTTGAATTCTGCCACTGCCCTCTTTGTACTAGAATGCCAGGAGAACAGTGCTGGAGGCCTCTGCTATTTTTATCTGGAATGAGCAGAACATACGACTTTTGTTTTTAAAGAAATGTCATTTCCATGATATGCTGCTAGCTATTATCACATATCTCCAAAGTGACTGTTAGAGCAGTACCTTTCAGAGCATGGTTGTGAGCTGGAAACTAGAAAGAACAGCTCCCTAATAGGTGCTTAATGATTGGGGCAATAGTTCCTCAACTGACACAGGACTATACATCATCGTTGTTAACTTACAGCTGTAAAATGGGGATTCTTTTGTAAGAACAGCTAGCGTGCATGTGTGCATGTGTGTGGTTAGCAGAAACATTTTCTCTCTTTTTTTTTTTTTACACCCTGGATGGGAAGTGAAATGTGAGATAATAAAAGCTAGAGGTAGCTGTACTGAAAAGACTGAGATCTGATTTAGGTCAGGCATCAGAATTAATCACTTCAAAGTTCTACGGTTCAGCAGAGTTTAAACTTTTGATTTAAATACAGAGTTGGTCAAGTTATGGCTTTCTTTGATAAATGTGTAATGTTTTAGGACACTAAGTGTTGTTGTAACTACTGTAAGCAGGGTCTGAATGAGTTCTCCCCTGACATCTAGTGATGAGCTGTGGAAGAGGACTTCAGGAGCTGACCTCATTTACATGGGCACACACACACTTCCTACGTGCTTAGCATGATGGGAATGCTTGCCCAAATGATCACTTTTTGGTTGTTGTTGTATCCCCAGTCTTCTTGTTATTGGAGTAGGAGTAATACAGCATTGTTATCCTAGTTGTATGAATAAAGGACAACAGAACTGTACTTAGCATACCCCGACTGAGGGACTCACCATCAACTAAATGACACTTGCTAGACAAGGAACATGGGTTCCAAAGCCTAGAGAGTTGAAAAAGGGTGGAGATAGGTACTTATACCTGGTGGTTTCGGCCCTGATTAAAGGTCCTAGATGATATTTGACCCCTTTTCTCTCTCCACTGAGTAATAAAGGATGACCAAGGACAACAACTGTGAGTGGGGTCCAGAGAAAAGATGGGCACATTAAAGGGACTTTTGGTTGCTGGACTTAAGAACCTGAGGCAAAAAGACACTGCCCAATGTACTCTGGGCTGGGGCTTTTGCTCATGGTTTTATGTTTATGAATCCTGCTTGTGGCATTTTCCAAAATTAATGGCAGGTTACTTCCCTCCTTTTATTAAAAACTTGTTTTCTATGCTCAGACTCTGTGCTTGTGAGAGGGGAAGTATTGCCTCTTAGAGGTTCCCAGGAGTGGTATGTAATTGTCCCAGGTTACTGGGCGGGAGCTTGAGCCGGTTTTTGTGCTGTATTGTTGAAGAGGAACCCCTAATTATTGAATCCGGCCCTTTTCGCTGCCATTCCAGAGGGCAGAAGGGTTACAGGTATTATTATTTATGTAGCCTCATAGTTGTGCATGGCACTTTAGAAGAAGAAGAATAAAAGGTGCTTGTGTATATTCTAGTTAGACATAATACAAAGGATAAAATGAGAGAGAACATATAATGTCATATGATTTAGATTGCTTATTTGGCTTGTGTCTTCTTATTTAGTTCCCCGAGTCTAGTCTTATAAAAATGAGTTAGTATTAATATTTAGTTTAATTTTGCATTAATATTAACTTTACTATTTACATGATTATATTTCAAAGTAGGGATTGTGCGGTGAAGCATGATTGTTGCAGTGGTTAGTTAAGAAAAGAAGGGTGTCTAAAAGAAGCAAATCACTGGTAAGTGTGGACGTAGTAATATCAAGCAAATAGGTGTCTCCAATTTACTGTAAGCTTATATCCACCCTTTTGTCCATTACAGAAATAAAAATGCTAAAACTGTTGCTGATTTCAGATTTTGAAATTTGTTGACCAGCTCAGCTAAGCATCTTTTCCCACTAGTCACCCAGCTCACCAGTGCACCATTCTTCTGAAGTTCCAAGTGCATTCTACAAAGATCTTTAAGTAACTGGAGGGTGAAAATCTCAATGGGGAATTGAAAGTATATAGCATACATTAAAGGGAGCATAACCTAGAGAATAGGGTAAAATTAAACCCAGGATAAATATTAGAAGAAATGTCTTGACCAGTGAGATCTGTAAGCAGGTGGAATAGTCTATCAAGGGGGGTGAGGGACAGGTAAAAACCTTTTTTGTACCATTTCTATATAGAATATTGTTTTGTTGTTCTTGATGGAATTCTATTTTATATCCATTTTTATGGCACACTTGAGCTTAGTGACAAAAAAGAAATGGTTTTATTTGGTTTTATGAGGTTTCAAAGCTGGCACAATCAAAATATGTAAATGACAAGCTGCCTATTTTCTTTATTGCTAATTTTCTTTGACTCACAATTACACACCTCTGGGAAGCATGGAATGGTGCTTACCTTCTGTTTGTGATGTTAGCGTGGCATGTGGTACAACAGCAATTTTGAGCTCTGAGGAAGAATTTCAAGAGGATCGTAATGTTTTCATCAGTGGTCTTCCTCTCCCTTGTCTGAAAATGGACTTTTCGTGATTACTATTGGCACAGCAGTGGGATAAGTTAACAAAGCTTGGGAAATGACCAAGGAGCAAGAGGTATGGACAAAATGTTAAGTGGCCTGAGTGGGATAACAAATGTAGAATATAGTGGCTCTGCTGGGTGCTAGTTACATTTTTAAGGTAGTGACAAACAGTTTAAATGCCTGACTACTATTACTATCAATAAGAATTGACTATTAGTATTAATTAAATAATTAGATTATTATTATCAGTAAATCTGTGTGTGCTACGTTGAAAATGTGCCCCTGAATGTTAGTATGTGTCTGTGAATATTTACATAAACAAGTCTTGCTAAACTCTCTTGATGTGGATGTTTTAGTCTTGGTATCTTTGGAAAGTTTTGCTTTTCAGGAAAAAAATCTGTTCACTATTAACAGTGGGAAGGGAGACTGAGAAATTGAGATAAATAAAATTACTTACATTTTTTTGTTGGTAGTAGCGTGAAAGCAGGATAAACATAGGATGAATCACAAAAACAAAACAACCTAAAAATAGTTCTTTCACTCCACTTTCTTAGGACATTTTACTAAATGCAGAAGCCTACTTAAAATTTTGTCAGCTATTTAACCATAGAGCTGGGGGAAAAAATTCAGGCAAATATTTTATTAACTGAAAAAGCAGTTTTGGGCAAACTGAAACTATTTGCTATTAAAAAAAAGGAGAAAATGTTTACAAAACAAGCCATTTCAATTTTTAATTTTAAAATAATGTTTTATTTCAAAATTTGCCCAAATTCATTTTTAAAAGGTTAACCTCCCTCCCCCAACCGAAAATGTCAAGCAAAACGTCTTAGGCATCATGAACTATTTTTTTGGGGGGAGGGAGTGGGGTTCGTTTCAACAAGAAAACAACAACAAAAATCATTTTGGGTCAACCCAAAATTATTTGTTTTCAGTTCAGCCAGTGAAATGAAAAATCAGTTATTGCACAGCTCTACTTAGCCAGCATAACAAAAATCAAAGGAGGGGGAATACTGTTACATGTAATTCTATTATACATTTTCACTTTGTGTTTGCATTAGTATCTCTTTCTTCAGGAGAAGATGTGCACAGTACTTGTTTTTTCCCTATTGATATTGTGTGGAATTATGTATCTGATATTCTGATTTATTCTGGCTAGCTCTTGTCATGATTCAGCCTTTTTCTCAGTTTCTTCAAGCAGATTTCAGCCCATTGGTGATCAAACTTTTACTATCTATGTGCTTGACAAAAAGCCATTCTTTAGATGCCACAAAAACTTACTCTCTTTCGAGTGTTTAAAAGAAACTTACAACTTTTCTTTTCAAATGTATTTTGGAACAGTGGCCTTGATGCTTCCTGAACTTTGTAACGGGCCTTCATCTCGAGATGCTACTTTAAATTTTGTTTAGTTAATTTATTTAGACTGTAAGCTCTTTGGAGTGGAAACCTTCTTTATTTTCTGTTTCTACAGTGCCTAGCACAGTTGGGTCCCGGTCCTTGATTGAGGCTCCTATGTTTGAGGGCAATATGAATCAATAATAATAATAAAAATTAATAATTAATAATTAATCAAAGTTGTTACCCTCTCACCACTGCTCAGTGATCTGTTTGGAATTAGTTGATGGTTTCATTCCAGTTACTACTTGGCAGATGTATCCATGAAAGAAAAAGAAAAGCAACAACAAAAACACCATTGCAAATGGCTTCTCTGTCGAGACTACCAGCAAGGGGGCCATTTAGACCTGAATACTACCCCTATAGGTATCCACTTAAAAAGAACAATGCTGACGTACATTGACAGGGAAGCATGATGAAGCTTGAACTCTCAGTTCCTAAGCTCTATCTCTTTTGTTGCTAAACAGAGTGATTCATGCTCCATTGTTATCCTGGCACCTTTTTACAACCACTATTTTAAAATCAGCTTTAGTGTCCAGGTTGATTTTTCTTTCTCATTTTACTCAAAGGCAGTTCGTAATCTTTAATATTCACTCTGGAAACATGTTCATAATAGTTGCACACATTCTGGAAACACAAAGACACCATATGTCCTATATGTCCAATCAAAATGCCTAAGTTCTGAATATTGAATATTTGCAATGAATCACAATTGAAAGAGCTAAAGGCTAAGAGTTATTTGCAGAAATTACTTCTTTTTTCATATTAAAATACACTAAAACATTTGGGAGTTTTGTAAGGATAAAATCCATTATTAATTGTGAGGCTCTCAGATACTGCAGCTGATGAGGGTGATATAATTACCTAGCTATATGAACATCTAGTAACAAAATAAGTTACTCAGTATGTACAATATTCCCTTTGCAGGCCAAAAATCCTTTTGCAGGCCAAACTGCCCTTGTAAGCAACTTCTCCATCTTCCCTCACAATCCAGAGAAGTAGTGTGACTATATTTCCCTATGCTGAACACGGGACACCTGGTAAAATTACTCACATTCAAGTAAGTTCAAAGGCAATCAATCAGAACTGTGTAGTATAAATGTTCAAATTCACATCAAGTTGACTGATCCCCCATTAAAAAGAAATACTGCGTAGTTGGATTCTTTTTATTTACCTTCTTATCTTTAAGGCTTTAGGGTTCACACAGGGAGGGGTGACATACACACCCCTAAACTCCCCCCCACCTGGGGAGAGGTGACACACACACACTCCCATATATCTCTCCCACATAGGGGTTTGATCAACCAACCAAACCGACACTCCCTGCCTGGCGCTCTCTCCTCTCCATGCCTGGCTGTGTCCACAGGTTGGACCTGCCTCTCCTGGTACCTGGCACCACATTTTCCCAAGGCGACACATAGGCAGGAGGCACACAGGGTCACATGCCCCCACAGATTTCTGCCAGGGTTCACAACAGAATGCGGCCAGCAGCAGCCATTCAGCACTGTGCGGGAGGGAAAGGATGGGAGCTGCTTCCAGTCACAGGGGTGGAGGGGGGGAAGGGATGACATGGTCCATGTCTTTGCAGAGCTCATCTCTTCTTTTCTCCCTCCCCACGCCTGCCCCGTGTCTGGAAGCAGCTTGTTCCTTCCTGCCCACACAGTGTCAAAAGGCAGCAAACACCTCCAGGCTGCTGCTGGCCACCAACATAACCCAGCTGCCTCCTGTCACCACTGGCTACAGTGCAGGCAGGAAGACCTAAGGATGCATTGTGCACCAGGCCCACGGAATCTGCCTGCAGAGGCTTCAGCAAACCGGACAGAGAGGTGGCTTAGTCAGGAAGGGTGCTTATGGGATGGAGCAGCCCCAAGCTCCCTGGGGGCAGGACCCGGGTGGGGGGTGAAGAGGGTGCTAAGTCCCTGCCCTTGGGGCTGCTGTGGAGCCTACAGATTTGGGGCATGACCAGGCTGGAAATCACTTCCCCCCCTGCCACTCCAGATCTGAAGGGCTAAGAGGTTTCCTCGTGCCAGTGCTGTGAAGGGCTTTGGCACATGCAGGTCCCAGGACCTCGTGGTAAGTCCCTGAGCCGGAGGGTCTTTGGCTTTCCCGGGGTACCTTCCCAGCCAGAGGCAGTGGGAGAATGAAGGAGCCTGCTGGCCAGGCTGCTGATGATTTGAGTGCTCTAACTAGGGGCTGGTTCTCCACACAGTACTGGGAGCGGGACGAGCCCCACCGGTGGGGATATGGAGGAGCAGCGGGGCTGGGGCGGAAGACCAAGGGGCAAAGTAGGGAGAGGATAGTGAGAGAAGGAGCATGTAAAGGGCTGATCAGTGGTCAACAGAGGCAATATGTAACTGGCCTCTGACTGGCGCCTGCCTGCACTCACCAGCCATTGCAGTGTGCAGCCAGTGCTGTCTGGAAACAGGATGGTGGGCAGGGCCCTACTGGCCAAAAGCCAGCACGCAGAAGGGGCTGCACTGATGGACCAGCAGGGTGAGTGGCTGGTCCTGCGCGCTGCCTCTTTTCCCAGCCACCAGCCTTGCACATCCACCCCCATCATCAGCCACTGGACCCCCTGACTCGCCGTTGGTGGATGGGCGACTGGCGAGCAGGGATCTGGCCAGCAGCAGGACCCGCCAGTACTGATGGGGGAGAGAGAGAAAATACCGGACAATTTGCCTGTTTTTAAGAAAAAGTCAGGACACCTGTAGGAGGGCTTAAATAAGGTACTGTCCCTTTTAAAATGGGACATCTGGTAACCATGCAGAGAAGTCCCTATCCAACTCTCCTCAATCTCTCAACTTCCCTGCTCTGTCCTTTTTCTGTGTGGCAACCCCCAGAATCATCCTACAAATACTCCATATCTTCCTCTGAAAATCAGCCCCCAGCGCAGGTTCTATATGCCATAACCACTCTCATAAACAATCTAGTCCTTGTATGATGTAGCCAAAATAAATTCTTACAGCTTTTTTACACTTACAGCACACCCAGTGCTTAATTTGTAATGAAAGAGGAGCCGGGGCTCAAGCAATTTTTTACTTCCATAACTGACACAGAAAGCTCAGAGGTGTCGGGGCTGTGAATTGCAATGCCTAGAGTTCAGCCCAGGCAAGCCCTGGCACAAATTAAGCCCTGAGCATAGTAGTGGCATAGCTGCACCTAGTGAAGATGCTACCTGTGCTAACGGGAGAGCTTCTCCTGTTGGTGTATAGTATTCCACTTCCCCAAGAGGCCGTATCTATGTTGTTGGGAGAAGCCCTGTCTACAGTGGAAGTTCAGTCGGCATAATGGCATTGCTCAGAGATGTGGATTTTCCAAACCCTGAGTGACGTAGTTATAGCTACATAAGTTTGTATTGTGGACCAGAGCTTAGGCTCAATATGGGAATAACTGAATGAAATTTAATGGCCTATGGGATACATGAGGTCAGACTCAATGAAATAATGTTACTTTCTGACTTTAAACTCTACAATTCTATGAAAGAATAGGGCATGCTAGTATATAATAACATGTAAACTATTATTCACAAGTAGTCGATTACATGGATGTCATTGCTCATTATTATAAAGTATTGTTAACCAATTTTCTCCACATTACTCTTTCTTTTCCCTTGTCAGTCCTTCATTGCTGATTATGCTTTTACAGTCATTGGTGTTTAGAAGTCAACCTGTGCTAACAGATATCAATCAGTTACCACAATTATTTCCTCTTCTAAGTATAGGGAAAAATCTTGGCAATTGTTTCATAGTTATCATCAGTGTATTTCTTTTAGCCATGCAGAAGGTGGGGAATGTAGCTCCACACTTTTTTTTTCACTTGTGGATAAACTGACAATGCTTGCTTTTTAAAAATATGCCTAAATTCAGCTTCACAAATCTATATTTAGGCACCTAAATAAATGGGCTAATTTCCAAAAGTGCCAAAATTCTACAAATCAGAATTACTGACTTTTTGCTTAAATATGGATTGAGGAGCCTAACTTTAGCCTCTTTAAAAAAAAAAAAAAAAATCCAGGCCCTATTTGCTTACTCTCACTAACCTTTTTTAGTTAGCTTCACTTCTGTTTTCTTCAGAGCTACCTGATCATGATATTAATCAGATATGTACTTTTCTGGCTACAACAGTAGACAGCTCATTCTGTAAATGCCTGTTAATGTCAGTGTTCAGTGGTGACCTTTTTAGTCACCTAGAAGGTAAATAAAAAGTTTAGAACTCTCTGTCTAGGGTGGCCTTTTATTATTTGATTTGTACAACTGCAATTATGTCTATTTTTAGCAGTGCTAGGCATATTGTAATTGTTAACAGCACTGCCTTACTGCAGAGTGACTTAACTTTATGAAAATAAACCAAAGCATAGCTTCATCTTTATATGAAACAGAGATTAATGGTCTAGAAGAGGAAGACATTCTAACAGAAGAATTTCAATAAATCATTGTAAACCCTTTGTTGTTCTTTAGCCAGTCACAGTGGATAAGTTGGTACTTACTTTATGCTTCATCATTTTCATTATGAATTCTGGAAATACAACAGACGTGATATACTTTTCCTTTCAACATAGCACCTTTCATCCAAGATTCTCATAGTGTTTTATTAACATAATGGAATTAAGCCCCACAGTAGCCCTTGTAAGCAAATACAACTCTAAGTTAGGTTTTATTTTTATTTTATTTATGGGGCAACACATGCACAAAGAATTTAAGCCCCAGTCCTGCACTTGCATCTGTTTGCAGAGTTCTTTACACTGACACAGTATTAGTGAGTTGTTCAAAGTCTTAGTGACTTCTTAAAAGGCAGAGCCTAGCCTGTACTTTAGACAAAAGACTAGTCTATCACCTGTGGTAACCACAATAAGGAAGAATTCCTGTGATTTTTTTTTTCTTAAATCTTACTGTTTTACTTTTATAAAAGAATAAAGTTTAATGAGCTTTATTTAGAATTTTAAATATTTATTTATAGATGTAAAGGGATGCGAGTTTCCTGCCTTGAAAAGCTTACAATTGGAGGCCCTGATCTAGCAATGCATTTAAACACTTGCTTAACTTTAACCATGGGAGTAGTCCCAAGGAGGTTAATAGGACAATCCTCCTTCTCTCTTGTACTTCTCTCGCAGTACCCTGCCCCTCTTAAGCCTATTCCTCTAGTCCAGCAATCACTTATTGTCCCTCCTGCCTTCATACTCTTCCCTATGTTGGTTTAGCTATGACATAGTTTCAATACACCCATGAAAAGAAAACAAAAGACAAACACCTTTGCTTAGTTATTATTACCAGGTTGGCTAATTGCAGTGTGAGTATATTTAAAGATTTGCAACACTGATATTTGCTTGGATATAATCCATGTAGTAAAATTTCTGGAGATGGAAATACATAATCACTGGGGAAAGAGGAGGATACCCCTACTCCCCCTCACACACACACACACACACATTTTCACTTCAAATTTGTGGTAGTTTTTGCAAAACTTACCTCACACGTGTGCTTATATCACATGTATGCAAACATATGATGTAAGCAGGGCCTGAATGAGCTCTCCCCTGACATCTAGTGATGATGTGGGAAGAGACTTCTGGAGCAGACCGTGTCTGCATAGTCACGCCTACTCTGCCTAGGTGCACAGCAAATGGTGCTGTTTTTCCAAAATGATCAATTTTGGCTGGTTTGGGTTGCAAATCATTCTAGTATTTGAATGTAAGGATAATGAAATATTGTTATCCTTATTATATGAGTGAAGGACAGCAGCGCTGTACTTAGCATGTCCTGATTGAGGGGGCCACCTTAAAGTGAACCTCACTTGCTAAGCAGGGGGTAAGGATGCCAAATCCCAGTGAAAGGGAGAGAGGGTGAGGATGGGTATTCCTCTTTGGCAGTGTTGGCTCTGGTTAAAGAGTTTTAGACACCATTTGATTTGCTTACTCCAGTGTTTAACGATAGAGCTGGTTAGACTCAATTGAAAGTCATTGTTTCCAGGTAGAGATTCCTAGAGTTGACATCACTGCTGAACAGGTCTAGGGGCTAACCCTTAGACCTTTTGTGGGGACAGTGAAATATAACACAGAGATTGCACTGGCGATGAGGATCCTTACTACCTGCTGAAATCATTGAGACGTGAAATCACTAAGAACTGGGTTAAGTGGCGGAATCTCAGACCATGACATTGCGGGAACAGCAAACAGTGGCAGCCAGCGTCAGCAGAGAGAGATCAATGGCAGAGAGACAGTGGTAGCTGTGAGCCAGTTTCAGAGGTGGCAGCAGCAGATACATTACTCAACACCCACTGCCACCCAAGGGTGGGAGCTGAACCCCCCATGAATACACCTCTGAACTCTGGGTCCTCACTAACCAAGGACCTTCAACTGTGAGTGGGGTGCAGCTGAGGGAAAAGGGAGTGGTAAGTTAAGGGACATTCATTTGTTGCACTTTCACACTGCAAGGTGAGAAACTGAGGCAAAGGACACACTATGGGCTGAGTGTTTGCTAATGGTTACGTGCTTCTGAATTATGGTTGTCGTGTTTTCCAAAATTAATATTGGGTCCCTTTCCCCCCCCAATGTAAATCTGTAGTCATTTGCTTAGTTGGGAAATAAAAATTACATTTGGATGAATTCTTATGAAGTTGTCATATACAAAAATTGGGAAGCCAAAAACAATATCTTAATACATCTCTAATGTATTTGCATTATTAAAAATAGCATAAATGTTAGTTTCTCTCTGTATATAGCACTAATGAAAATATGGAGGATCCTATTTAAAGCAGTTTTGTAGTGTCATTATCATCAGCTAAGTGGTGAACTTGAAAGGAGGCTAGCCTGACACTTGAATGCGCCTTTTGTGTACCAACAGAAATACTTTTCAAACATTAATAATTTACATTATGTGACCAAAAAAACCCCAGTGTTCACACCCTACATGCTATTGTAGTAATCCTTGTGCAAAATATGCTCATGAGGTATCTCATGTGAAAACCAATAACTTGCTGATCAATAATATCATGGTGAAATGTATGTAGCAACATTATATGTAAAGTTATTAATTCTCACTGTATTATTTTGGTAGCACGTGTTTAAACCTACATAGTCCTGACTAGGGAAAAGTTGTTGAACACGTCTAGTGAACCAAAGGAATGTGTGTTAACCTTAATTTGCATAAGTAATAAAGAGGGTCCTTGAGAGAGCAAGAGGGGGAAATGGCAAGAGACAAGGCAAATCTGCATTTCAGCATACACGGAGAGAAGAAACATCATGGAGCCACCTTAACCCCTCCTCCCTGTCTCCATATCACTTTCTTTACTATTTGAATAAATTTTGCTTTGAAAACTCCACTTCAAAGGGTGACAGGACTATAAAAGTGAGGGGCTAAAACTCCCCAAAACATCTCTCTCTCCCTCTCCCTCTGTCTGTCCCTCTCTCTCTCTCTCTCTCACTCACCCACCACACACACCTAAGAAGAGAAAGGAACCAGCCTTTTGACTCTGGGAGCAGCTGGGCAGGAAGAGCCTGACCTGAGATTTAGGTCAACCATGTTGCTGGGAATATGTGGTAAGGATTTTACCTTGAACCAAGTCAAGCTTATTAAGTTTTAGCTACTAGAAAGCATTTTATCTTTATTTCTCTTGTAATCATTTCTGATTTTAATACCTTATACATGTACTCACTTAAAATCCTATTTTATTTTGTTAATATTTTTTAATCAAAACTAATCCAGTGTTGTGGTTAAACTGAACTGTTTGGTAACTCCAATTAAAGTAGCAAACTCATGAATATTGACCCATTAAAGGGGCAACAGATCTCTAATATCTGAACTGGACAGGAGAGGGCTGGAAAATGCAGAACACAAATTTTGGGGAAAATTCAGGACTGGTAGTGTATCAGGGCCACCCTGCAAGTAGTCACTGAGGCTGTTGGAAACCAGAGTGTGACTTGGGTGTTGCTGACAGGCTGCTGGGGTCATATCTGCTGGGCCAGGGCTGTAACTATACACAGGCACTCAGGGTGTGACCTGCATTCCGTTAGGCCCTCTGTGAACAGGCCAGGTTTGGAGTTACAACCGCCAAGCATTGTGAGTCATCCAGGATAATGGGGCAGATGGTGACAGGACCTCTCACTGGTCTGGACTGTACCCTGGAATGTGACACACTGCAATAGGTTTTTGTTGATCTTGTCAGAGTTCTGCACCAGAGCTGTGTGAAGCTTTAATTATGCAACCTGAAACCTGTGGTTCAAACTCACAATTCGGCCATTACCAAATTGCTCAATGAAGCGTGCAAACATTGGCCAGTTTTTAGTGAATCTTAGTCACTTTATGATTTTGCATAGAAACAGTCTGAGTCTTGTGGTTTCACATGTTTTTTTAATGTGAAATGAGGTGAAACTCAGTGGTTTGGAAGTAGCAGCATTTTGATTTTTTTGGATGTATTCACATCCTCAATTCAAAGTCAATCTTAAATTTGGGCATCCATGCGAATCAAAGCCCAAGAAAAGATTTTAATGAATCCATATGTACACAAACTATTGAATTATTACAAGTGGGAATGGTGAATCAGAGGGCAGGTAGTTGTGGGTAAGGCATATTATGGAGTGATCTCATGTTATGGGGTCAAAGAGAACAATATAGGAATGGAGAGAAGGTGTAAGTGACTGGAAGGAGAACAGAGTCGTGCACCAATCATACTAAATGAAGGACAACATATGGAGTAGGTTATGCTGCTTTTATGATGTGAAGAAGTATTTTATTTCCTAGCTATACCCTTTGGCAAATGAACTTCAGAATCAAAACCTTAGTGAACAGTCTTACCTTTTCAACATAGAGGGGAATATGTTGAATGGGAGCTTAAGTGGACCTGAAAAGCTGTAACTGTGGTTTATTGTTATAAAATAACTTGCACAACTCCCTTAATTCAACATGTCATATGAATTGTGGTTAAATATCCATGGCTTATTTTGAAACACAAATTAATTATCTATTACAAGCATGCTATCACTTATCTCTTTCAAAGTCTCATTATTATGCAAATGACTCTAATTAGGTCACTGTCAGACAATAGTTCTGTAGAGTCACTTTCCAAGGTTTAATATGATGGTTTTGGTTCCTAAATATTTATAAACAGGGTCCCTGAAATCAGCTTTACTTAATAAGGATCATGCTGAAAGTCTCATTAGTTCAGTGGAATTAATCTCAGAGAACAAAGGCAAAAAGTATTTTTTTTTCTGAAGATGGTATCTTTAAGTTTCCATACACAGTATTAGCAGATTAGGGAAACTACATTTTATATTTAATAGTAAATTAACTTTAATTTTTTTTCCATATAAAACTGTGCCTGTTTTCTTTCCAGTCAATAAAGCAGTGAAGACAAGAAAATAAAAAATTTATTCACCATAAAGTGAGCCTGGTGCATTGAAAAAGGTAGGTTTTGCAGTCAGAATAATTGCCTACAGTATATTCAATATATCATGTAACATAGGTCCTGTAACTAGGATTGCTGGGGTGCATCAGCACCCCCTAGCTTGAAGTGGTTTCCATCATATACAGAATTTGCAGTTGGTTCAATGGCTCTCAGCACCCCCACTGTACAAATTGTTCCAGCACCTCTGTCATATAAAATAATAATCCAG
Organism: Trachemys scripta elegans; assembly: GCF_013100865.1. Taxonomy (NCBI): domain Eukaryota; kingdom Metazoa; phylum Chordata; order Testudines; family Emydidae; genus Trachemys; species Trachemys scripta. The sequence continues at coordinate 245,421,221 of NC_048298.1, read as the reverse complement.
CGCTCATTAAAAATATTAAAGGAAATTTAAAATGGAAGGTTCTTGCAGCAATATCAACTGGCCTAATGCATATTTTGTATTTTTTTTTTTTTAAATCAGTAATATTTTGTCCAAGCACGGGATTTTCACAAGTCACTTACGTGCTTTTGAAATTTTTTTCCAGAGAGCCAGGGATATCTGAATTGAAAATATCAACTTATGTCAAATAAACAGAAGAGTTCTAGTGAGCTGGCAGGAGAATAGGAAGGATTCAGGTCTCAAGCTCTCAGGAAACACATGCATTTTCCTAGGCTGTAGCAGCTTTGTCGTGTGATTCAGCATAACTGAAAACCTTGTGCTATGCATGCAGGGTACTCAGTTTTCAAAGGGAAAAACTTAGTTAAATCAATACCAGGTTCTATTTGGTTGTGTTTTTTAAAAAATAACCTGGCAAAGAAACTGTCAGCCACCTGATATGAGAGCAATCTAACCTAGTGGTTGGAGCAGGTGTCCAGCCTAGATCAAAGCCAGCAAGGAGGGGTGCAGGACAGAGGCAGGACTGCGGCAAAACCTGGCCCTGCAATAAGTGCCACATGAATAGACTCCTCCATCTCTGCAGAGCTCATTGCATAATCAAAGGCTATATGTGATTAGAGTACTTTGTAAAGGAAGCATATTTTTCACCTCAGCCTAAATTTATGGACTGCTTGAATGCATTTGGCTCAAACATATCTCAAAAATTCACCTTTACAGAGAACCAAGCATGCAAAGTTCTATCTGAAAAGTGTTTTTTTTCCAGAAAGTTATGAAAATTTGAAAATAAGAAGTTATTATTTGAAATTTCCTGCAATCCTAAGTATAGTATTTCCTAATGTAGTTACGGCTGGACACTGATCTGACCCATTAGTGTTAAATTTGTATGATAATTTCCATTACAACCTCTTGTATTGAGCTGCTCTCTCCCTGTTTAAATATAGATGCATAATAACTTTTGGGGGAAGTTTTTTGGTAGCCATCATTAGTTATTGTTTGGTCAAATGACCAGCAATAGGCATTCCATACTTCCCTCATGTCTTATTGCCTAAATTAATAGTCCAGAATATGTAGCACCTGCTCTGGTGTGAGAAGAGGCTGCAAGGAAGCCAGCTGGCAGGTGACAGAAATTGACTTGCTCCAAGTTTGAGGGAAAAAAAGCCAACAATTGTGGGGAGTGAGACAGTCAGCATTAGAATCAGGAAGAGAGAGACATACACAGTTAGCTACTTTGTCATGACAGAAGCCAGATGACATTTAGCATAATGGATAAAAGCCTGTTGTGCCTAATATGTCTTGTAAATGTCCATAAGAGCTTGCCCACACCCTAAAGTTCAATACCACTCCCATGTTCTCAGTATGTTTGAGAGGGGCCATCCCCAAGAAAACTAACTCCCGCCTATTACATGGTGTTCCCATAGTTATCCCTTTCCCCAACATTTTCCCTCTCGGACCCCAAAGAAACCTGCTTCTGCCAGAGAGAGAGAGTACTCAATAGCTGCCACTACTTGGAAGAAGTCCCTGCCTGGGGAGAAAGGATCTTCTCTCCTTAAACAGGTAAATTGGGCGTTGAGATGGTAGATGGATAATCTCACAATCATAAAAAAAGTATCCATGGTCTCTAAACTGTTTAATAATGGACCCTTGGATACAAATATTCCCTTTCATTGTGAATACTGACCTCTGCTTCTTACCTGCAGGCCTACCAACCGTTTTGTCACTAGCCATAGTGGCAGCTGTGCACCCAGCAGTTCTCACAGGTGGAAGTCCATGGGAGATGCTGGGTGCTCAGTACTTTTGAAAACCAAACCCATTTTTGGGCACTTGAATCCAAATTTAGCAGCCTAACCTTTGGACCTTGTTTCTTTTAAATCCTGGTCATTGTGACTGTACCACCTGTCATTGAGGATGAATGAGCCCAAGGGGAAGAGCTAATAAAGGATTAACACCGAAGGCAATCTAAATCTTAAAACTCTCCTTGAAATCTTATATCAAGACACAAGGGAGGGAGGGAAAGATAGAGACAGAGAAACCAAGTGCAGGGTTTACACTACAAGGCACTTGCCCCCTGTCTTCAGGGGAGGTACTCAGGGTGTGTGTGACCTGATCTATTTTTATAGGGTTTTTACATTTTAAAAATGCTCCATTTTGGTATGTAACAGACTCATGAATTGTTTTTGTCCTTCTTCCCCTAAATGAATCTACAACGAAGAAATCTCATGCTATAGTTGCAGTGTTACAACTGTAGAAAACAATTTAAAGTATGGATTCTTTAGTAGTTCTGAAGTCTTCAGGAAATATTCTCACACAGAGTATGGTGTTTATGTTGCAGGACTTAGCTGAAAAACTTGTGAATGCTGAATTTTTTTCCAGTTATTTTTAAACTGTATATTTGAATGTAAAATTCACACTCATTATAAAGAAGCAAACCTGAATGATAGCCAAATGACTCCTATATTAGCTTATTTACAGTGCACAGGTCACATATAGGTCCAGTTAAAGTCAACAGGAGTTTTGCCATAGACTTTAATGGGACCAGGATTTCATGTTCTGTTATGCTCATTATTTGGGTTATCTGACATTGCAGTGTTTGTCCATTTAGGAAACACTATATGATCATGAATTTATAACATCAACTTTGACTACCACATATGTGTTGTGTGTTACCAATTAGTCTAATACTAAGTATTTTCTTTTAGAAGATATACACCATGTAGGATTTCTGCAAAAGGTCATGAAACGTCTTATATTTATTTTCATTATGTTTGTCATGTAATTTCACTATTGGAGGAAAGTACCTAGACTATACATAAATAATAATAATGAACAATAATGAATATAAATTATATACATTAGAACAGAACAGAGTGTGCTATAGTATTCACACATTTCACTTGGGACTAAATGCTCCCAAACGGGAAAAATAAGAGTTGATGAGTAGGAAGAAAGAAGGGAAAGGGTTCCAAAAAGTAGGAGCGATTTTTCCAAAACTGAAAGCTTTGAAAAATGTCAGATTTCACAAATGCTTTAGATGATGATTCTTTGAAATAAAAATTATTACATATTTATATTTAGACATTTTGATAACATTCATTTTTGCTGAAGTATTGTACTGGTTTTCTTAGAGCCAGTACAATAATAATGAGTACAATGAAGTCCTCTCCATTCAATATGCAGTGTCCCCAAGAGATGCTAGTTTTCATAATATACTCTACATATTACCTAATCAAAATCTCCATGTTAATATTCTCCATGCTACCATTTCTCCTCCCTGGAAAAACAGTTGTCCCCTCTTGTGTATGTCTGTGTCACTTCATGTGCTCAGGTAATTCTTCAAGAGATACATTGTGGCTCCTCATTCAGTATTCTCTGATGTAAATCAATTTCAAGTTCCAGGCAAGAGGGGCAGAACTTCTGGTGCAGGCCTCCATTGCTAGGAAAAGAAGTTATTTCCAAAGATAAGATCAATTTGAAATATAGATAATCTTTCCTGTACCTGGTATGGGTAATAACTGCAGCTTTGCATAGGTACTTTGAGAACCATAATCAGCCAATAACTCTAAAATAGTTAAAGGTTTATTCAAAAATCAAAAGAATTAGGGCTGTCAATTAATCACAGTTAACTCACATGATTAACTCAAAAAAATTAATCGTGATTAAAAAAATTAATTGTGATAAATCACAGTTTTAATCACACTGTTAAACAATAGAATGCCAATTGAAATGTATTAAATATTTCGGGATATTTTTCTACATTTTCGAATATATGGATTTCAATTACAACACAGAATATAAAGTGTATAGTGCTCACTTTATATTATTATTTTTATTACAAATATTTGCACTGTAAAAATGATAAACAAAAGAAATAGTATTTTTCAATTCACCTCATACAGTGACTGAACTTCTAGTCTCCTGCTCTGTTTTACCCACATTCTGTCATATATTTCATGTTTTAGCAGTCTCAGATGATGACCCAGCAAATGTTGTTTGTTTTAAGAACACTTTCATTGCAGATTTGACAAAACGCAAAGGAGGTACCGATTTGAGATTTCTAAATATAGCTACAACACTCGACCCAAGATTTAAGAATCTGAAAAGCCTTCCAAAATCTGAGAGGGACAAGATGTGGAGCATGCTTTCAGAATTCTTAAAATGGCAATACTCCTATGTGGAAACTACAGAACCCAAACCACCAAAAAAGAAAATCAACCTTCTGCTGGTGGCATCTGACTCAGATGATGAAAAGTGAATATGTGTAGGTCTGCACTACTTTGGATCATTATCGAGCAGAACCTGTCATCAGCATGGATACATGTCCTCGGGAATGGTGGTTGAAGCATGAAGAGACATATGAATCTTTAACACCTCTGGCACATATCTTGTAACACCGGCTACAACAGTGCCATGTAAAAAGCTCTTCTCACTTTCAGGTGACATTGTGAACATGAAGAGGGCAGCATTATCTCCTGCAAATGTGAACAAACTTGTTTTGTCTGAGTGACTGACTGAACAAGAAGTAGGACTGAGTGGACTTGTAGGCTCTAAAGTTTTACATTGTTTTATTTTTGAATGCAGGGTTTTTTTTGTACATAATTCTACATTTTTAAGTTCAACTTTCATTATAAAGAGATTGTATTACAGTACTTGTATGAAATGAATTGAAAAATGCTATTTCTTTTGTTTTTATAGCACAAATATTTGTAATAAAAATAACTGTAATGTGAGCACTTTACACTTTGTGTTCTGTGTTGTAATTGAAATCAATATATTTGAAAATTTAGAAAACATCCAACAATATTTAAATAAATGGTATTCTATTATTGCTAAACAGTGTGATTAATCGTGATTAATTTTTTTAATCATGTGATTAATTGTGATTAATTTTTTAATTGTTTGACAGGCCTAAAAAGAATTAACTAAAATAAAAATAAATGGCAAAGCTTCCCACTGTATTCTCAGGTTGCTTATCATTAACCTTGCTGGGTACACATTTTAAGATACAAGCACATCACATCCTGAGCTTAGCCAGGTCTCTGTTCCCAGCTCTGATTTCTCTTCCCTCTCTTTCCTTTTCTTGTCACAGATCCAATTTACCTAGTAATGGCTCTCTCTTCCATGCCCAGGTGAGTCATCCATTCAGATTGTCTCGACCTATTTGAGGGTTGATAAATTCTTCACCTTGACTCAGTGGGGAACAAAAAGCCACCCTATTCGGCATCAGTACTCTTCCTCCTTCTCCAAAGAAGCTGAGGTGAGGCCACCAGAATCCCCGAGCTCTAACCTCAGGAGAGTTGGAGCAGAGACAGGAATTTAGCTATGGGGCCATTGCCCGGGAATGGCAAATTGCGGCCACTGGGATCTGTGGGGGGGGCCATACCTGCGGACGGTCAACATAAACAAAATGTCTTGTGGCCCAGCAGCGGATTACCTGGATGGGCCGCGTGCTGAATGTGGTTGACCCCTGCTCTTGGGTGCCAGTCAGCACTCTAGTTACACACATTTCTGTAGGGGGGAGATTTGACAGACTGACCATATCCTGAACAAAATTTATGAAAGTCAAATAAACTTTATTGAATTAAATGAATGAATTAGGATTAAATCCTTTAGAGTTCATTATATTACAAATGCCAATGTTTATGCACTATTGTGAGACTAAATGGAACTTTTTAGCAGGAAGACAAGATTAATTCAATCTCTGGAAGGTATTAGGAAGTTCAAAGGTCTTTTTGGAACAATACATGTGAATTGGATTTCCTAAGGAAATGCCTTGAAATGAGGGGAATAAAAATTCTCCCCCTCCAAACCAAGCTTTTGAAAATATGCCCTGGGGAGGTAGACCCTTTGTATGCTAACTACCTGCTTCTGGAAACTCCAGATCAGAGACCTCTGAACTATACAAAAAATGAACTGAACATGTTATGAGTATGCTTGTTTTGAGCAGAATCTCTTATGAACATGTAACTACAAGGTTGCCTCTAGTCTAAGATATTAAAAGACTGCACCCATGTGAGAGTTAAGGTGAACTCAGGTAAGCTTATTAGCATCCATGTAGGTTCTTTTATTTTTTTAATATTTTTCTCTGTAATTCTTTGAAACTTAAGAATAAAATAGCTTGCTTAGAAAGAGCCATGTAGTAACTTATACCTGTAGCAATCACACTATTATCTATCTTTGAAAATAAGCAGGTGTGGCAGGGCAACCTGTCTGTGCTGGGAATAACAAAGTAAAGGCAAGGGAATGTTGCAGCCTGGGAATATCCCAGTCAGAATGGAGAGAGATATATATCTCCATCCAAGAGAGGCAACAGAGCGGAGCTGAAAGTCAAGACGGGGAGCCCTTGTTGAATCACTAAAGGGAAATACAGGATCAGTTGCCTTGAACTGTGACAAAGCTTATTGTGAGAATTTAGCAAAAGAGGCAGAATAGGGAATAAGAGTTAATAAATTATGATCTCCATTCCAAGCTATTAAATCATGTTAATCCAAAACTGGGTCTCTGCCAATAAGTGAGGCTGATGGTAAAACATGCTTAACCAAAGAAGAAGTCCTGCAAAGATGGAAAGAATATTGAGTCTGAGCTTAATTATCATGAAGTGACTCCATGTCCAGATCTGACTTCATTAGCAGTAAATGCAATCCTTGACCCCCAAACTTGTATAGATACACCTACACTGGAAGAGGTTTGATCTGCCATAAAGAAACTTAGAAGTGGACATGCTCCTGGACCCAGCGACATAATGCCTGATCTTCTCAGGTGTGCCATAGAGCCCGTAAGTGTCGCATGACACCAAATTTTTGTTTGGGCTTGGACTGCTGGGAAGGTACCAGTGGAGTGGAAGGAAATGAATCATTGTCCCACTCTGTTAGGGAAAAGGCCTACACACTGAGTGCAATAGCTATAGGCCCATAAGTCTGTGCTCTCTTCCTGGAAATGTCTTCACTCATGTCCTATTCACCTGACTCCAACCTCGAATTGTGAAATGCCATCACCCAGAGCAATTGGTCTTCAGTGCTGGGCAATCTACAATGGACCTATCCTTGTTCTCATACTTTTCTATTATCTGAGATCCATTGTGATTCAAACAACCTTTGACAGCAGCATATATGGACCTAAAAGCAGCCATTGATTCTGCTGATAGAAGGCACCAGTGTTCCTGACATCCTCCTGACGCTAATTCAAGACGTGCATAATGACATGCAGGGGCATGGCTGCATTGGCCATAGATCTGACAGGTTTCACACTAGATCTGGGGTAAAGCAGACATGTTTCCTGGCCTCAGCCCTGTTATGCCATTCAATGGATTGGCTCCTCAAATGTATCTCCACAAATATTGGTGTAACTGTTGGTTCAATTTCTTCACCTATCTAGATTATGCAAATCATGTCATCCTCTTTGGTCAGGATGCAATTGATCTCAAAGATGCATCAGAGAGCTTCTAGTCTGAGGCAGCTGCCCTTGAACTAAGGTTTTCTTGGGCAAAAACAAAAATCCAGAGTGTTGGCATAAAAGTTGTGATACAAGAAGTCTGGTCTGCTGGGCAAACCATGGAAATAGTTTATCTCTCTGGGCAGTAAACTGTCATCAGACAGGCACAGCCAGCCAAACATCCTAAGGAGAACTGGTTTAGCCATAAGGGACCTGCAAAAGATCTGGAGCCAAAAGAAGGCAAAACTATATACAAAAGTACAGATTTACCAAACCTGTGTACTTCTGATCCTCCTTTATGGATCTGAAATATGAAGGTTGCTTAAACAAGACATCAGGAGGCTGGAGGCATTTCATAGGAGTTGCAAGCAGCAACTACTCTGTATAAGATGGTTTGACTTTATCAGAAATAGGAAGATATCACTGAGAACTGGCCTTGAAAGGATTGAAATCATCACTGGTCATTGTAGGCTGGCCCTTTTTCATCATGTTGCCCTTCTCGAAGACAAAGTCCCTACACATTGAACTCTGAAGATCAGACTTGAGGTCAAGAGGGGTCACTACCTGGTCATGGACTAGGAGTCATATGGTCACCCGTGATTAACCTCATTGCACCAGATCAATAATAATCCTGTGAAGGCCTTAGATGCCTGGAATAAAGTCGAACAGTGTGGTCTTGGACATTTGGCGCCATGGACGTCTGCTGTCTAAACATGCTGTTGTATTTTTCATAATCAGTTCTACTATTTGTACAATACTGCATTCTAACAGGTAAATCAATTTTGAAAGAACTTACTTTCACGATTCAGGGCAACTGCATCTGTATTCTCCACCAGTGGTTCAGTCCAGACATCCATGTTCAGGCTTCCAGCTCCCCAGTTGTTGCCTCTATTGGGTGGAGACATGCTTCTCTCTCCTTTCTGACCACGGTATCTCCAGGCTGCACAGTGCCCTGCCTTCACTTTGTATTTCCCAGCACAGATGGGATGCCCAAGGACACCTGCTTGCTTTCTCTTCAGAGACAGTTAACAGGGATAATTGCTACCACACAAGCCCATTTTATTCTGAAGGTACAAACCATTACAGAGAAGACATATTAAAAATAATACAAGAACCTACACATGGGCTAAAAAGCTTACCAGAGTTAACTGCAAACCTGACATGGATTCAAGCAGGAGAAGTCCTTCAACCCCAGTGCAAGGGGATTCCTTGTGGTTACCAGCTCATCACAGCTTCCACTCAGAACAACCACACTCTTGACATATTCGGTTCACTCTTTATGCAGATCAGGGAACTTTGAGCTGGAGTTTTCCAAAGTAGGTAGTCAGTACACAATCGGGCTGTCTCCCCAGGGTGTACCTTCAAAAGCTTGGCTTTGGAGGGGAAAATTTGAATCCCCCCTTACCTCAAAGTACTTCCTAGGAAATCCACTTCATAGGTATTCTTCATAATGTTGAAGTTCCTGATACCTCCCAGAGATTGTATTAATCTTGTTTTCCTGCTAAAGAAGCTACAAATATAGTCTCACAATACTACATACTATATAGACATTTGCATTTCTAATACAATGAACTCCAAAAATGTTAAACTTAATTCTTTAAACTTTAACTTAGTTCAGTGAGGTTTGTCGAGGATATTATAGTATGTTGTCAGTCTGTTGCACATCCCGTTTCTGTTCTAACATTGTTAATGATACATGTATGAAGTACAGAATGGCGTGGTATAAAGATTTCAACATTGAGAGTTTGAGACAGACATATTACCCAAAGGTGATGAAGCCATGAGCGAATTTTGCAGATCAACCCAAATGAGTGCTCATAAAACCTTTATAGCAAACACCATACTAACGTATTCTGTGCATGCCATATATGTTATAGTCTAAAATATTTCTGAAATAGGTTGACTGTTTTCACATTTTTATTGGGGCTATTTCTTCCACCTGTGAAGGCAAGCAATGTAGTTAATGGGAGCCTCACCGTGCAGGATTCAGAAGGAGCCATAAAAGCCTGTAAAAATGATCAAAAATACCTTTTCTATACCTAAAAATGTCACCGTTTTAAAGTTCATTGCCTTGCGCCCTCCAGGGCTAGAAGCAAAGGCTGGTTCCCTTTAGTAAGCTGGCAATCTTCTCATTCCAATGGCATAACGTCCTTGCTGGGATAATCTAAGATGCCTAGGTAAGCGCCTATTATGGCCATAAATAGTTTTGTATGAATTTTCAAAACAAACAAACAATAGAACATTGTATATGCCTATATAAATAAATAAATAAAATAATGGTCCATGGCCCAGAACCTTGTGCAGCCATTGACTTCTGTGCAAAGGGGGTGTAAAATGTTAGCACTCTCATTTGGTACTATTTTATACCCACACCACACTCTCCTTGAAGAGTTGCAAGTGACTGTGTAGGGTACAGAGCAGTGGAGAAACAAGTCCAATGTTTGAGCAGAAGGAAAAATTAAGGGTCTGTTCCAAATCTCATTGGAAGTCAATGGAGTCAATCCATTGACATCAATGGGATTTGAATCAGGCCCTAAGATAGTTAAATAGAAATAGTCTGGCTAAGTTACAGCTGGAAAAGTAATCACTAACTAAAAATATTTGAGATGAACACTGCAGATGAAGAAAAAATTATATAGCTTGGGATAAGTGGATGTAAGTAAAAACAATGAGCCGAACCTAAGAAACATGAATTTCAGGATGAATTTAGGAAAATCTTCTTGGAGGTGAGATCCATTTGCATGTGGTCTAAACTCTAAGAGTAGTGTCTGAACATGTAGGAAAGTACTAAAATGTAAATTATATTCTGCATGGAAATATCAAGGATGGATCGATCCTCCAATAGCAGTGAAATGATCTAATGGATCTTTTTCATCTCTAATTTCTGTTGTTCTATGAAAAGCCAGTTAAGTAGTTGAACTGTTTTTTCATTATGAAATACCTCTTATGTTCCGTTATTGTACAATACTGTCTTAAGAAAATCTGCTTTTCAGTCAGTTAAGAAGTACAATGACACTTTGTAGTGCCGTACATATCTTTTGAATCACCAAGAATATATTAAATATCAGAGCTCATATTATATGCCTGAGTCCCTTGTCTGTTACTGCACTTCACCTCCTGCCTTTTGTGGTTGCGTTGATATTTATGAAGTCTCTGTATTGAAGATGTGGTTTCCTACTCTTTGCATCTTATTCTGAAATTCATCCAGCTGGCCTTTCATAGGTGGCCCTCCCACTGAACATGGAAACTATACCATCTGGCTAAAAAAACGCAAAGACTTTTGATCTCTGGTGAAGCTGCTGAGGCTACAAAGCCAAACAAAAATGAAGAAACCACACAAACAAGAATATAATGGTAGGCTTTAATCATTGATCGTTAATTATGCAGTGATAATAATAGTGATAATTGAGAAAAATACACAAAGCCTGCATTGCGAAAGAGTTAGGGAACAAAACCAATATTCAGCCTCAATAACCCAGAATAATATTAAGGTAATGGAAAAATATGAAATTTTCCCCTTATACTCTTTCCCATAATGTTTTATAAAGTGCTTAAACCCCTTCTTTTCAATGAATAGCCATGGATACTTGAAATAAATCTAATAGGGAAATAGTCATTATTATGAAATATTTAAATTAATCTTTTTAAGCCAGATTCATCCATGCAAGAAGATTAAACAGATCTTTTAAAATATTTTTCTGAATTTTAACAAAGACATAGCAGTCATAAGCCCTATGATTTGAAATTCGATAAACAATAATTGAAGTTTTACAGAGAGGCAATCGCATCATACCTCTTAAAATTGATAGCTAACATCTCTCTCTCTATGTGTGCTTATACAGCATGGTAAAATATATTCTACCTCTCTCTATATATATAAATATATATGAATATGAAGTCTACATTTCAGCCACAGAAACTATTCATAGTGACCTATTTATTTGACATATATTATCTTTTTCTTTCTGTATGTTTTTTTATAGATTTGTTGATTTTTCAAAATTAATTGATTGACATTTCATGCTACTACATTTCACCCTCTGGATGGCTCACAAATTATGTTCATTGCATATATTGTGATTTATGATATATTATCTGTGTGTGATTGATTACTTTAGAAACATAATTCTATCCCCTGACTGGATGAGTGGATTGCTTTTTAAAAAAAGGGGAGATCGTCGAGGAAGCAAATACCATGATTAAGCAACTGGCCCTTGGATTCTTTCAGGGGAAAGGGTGATACAAATGGTAAACCAACCAAAAACAAACCTTCAGTATGCACATGCATGCATGCGGAGAATCTGCATTCGACTCATAGAACTCAAATCACCTGATGCACCATTTTTGTTTACACGTGAACTATGTATTTCAATTGGAGCCAAACGCCTAGTGGAAAACATATCCTGCTCCTACTGGCACAATTCCTTCTCATAGGTTCCTGGGCCATGCCATAAAGGAAAAGCAGAAGCTACATAATTTGAAAAGGTTATCTTGAAAGAAATCAGTCTTATGATGGTATGTATAAGTGCATGGGGGTCTTGAACTCCTTTTGTAATTTGTTCTGCATGATGCATTGAAAAAGGAAAGCCTGATGCAAGTATACAGGTCTGAGCCAGTATGTGAATAAAATAAGGAAGAACACACACAACTTCGTATATAAAAATTATCTACATGGGGGTTACAATCTCTATTTTTGACTACAGAAGAACTGTACACAACTTTTGAAATTTCAAACTCTGCTTGAGTTGGGGTGGAATGTATCTGGCCATCCAGTATAGAGAGTGTGAAATTTCAAACCCTGGAGGTGTTACAATTCACCCTATGGCAAGTATTAATGTTTTATTAACACAGCAATACTGAGACTGTTTGCATGTCCTAAAGACCTGTCATGGAGATTTGAGACGTATAGTTCAAGTGCACTGAAATCGGATGGTGGTTGATTTTATTATTAAAAATCATTTACAGCTCTGTATATTTACTCAGTGTTTTACAGATATAATGTATGTACCACAGACTCATTCTGTAATCCATTGTAAGTCCTTTGACCTGTGGCGATGCATAACTGTTGATAGCTGAACGCACTGCCCACATAAAAAACCAATAAAAATATAAACTCTGACAGAAATCAGAAGGGGGCACATGTCCTCACATGATTCCCTCTCCAGGCATCGCCTCTGGACCTGTGTGTGCCTAACAATACAACATTATATGAAAATCCTTAAACTGTATTGAATCAGAATGGATTTACCCTAGTTAAATAGCATTTTGAATCATTTGAGGAGTATTTATTGCATGGATTGTGTGGCATATATAACATAGTTTAGCTTCTAGTTTCATATCAATTGTATTTAGAAAGTGAAATCCAGACCCCATGAAATCAATGGTAAAAGTCCCATTAACTTGAGTGGGACTAGGATTTCACCCAGAGTACCTGGTATGGTGCTAACCAGATTTCCGATGCAATTGAATGGTTTTGCAAGTATTTTGTTTCTTTTATGAGATGGCCTGATGGGGTTGGAAATAAACTTTCAGCTACTCAGTTAACATTTCTTTGATATATGACATCTGCAGCAATAATTGTAAAGAAGCCTCTTCTTTGATAAAGAAGAGATGGGGGCTCAAAGTATGCTCTTAATAACTAATTAGTTACCTCCTTTTCTCAGACATAAAATTCCCCTTCCGCCCTCTCAAAAGAATGTAAACCCTCCTTTTTGCTACAGAAAACAAACAGGGAGATATGATTCAGTTCATCTTGTCAAGTTAATGCTTTTCATGATGGGCTGATTCTCCTGGGATTTCTTTTGTGTGTGATGTAACACCAAAATATATATTAGCAATAATTTCTAACAGAGAACAAGAGTCTGCTGTGTATGACATCCAACCAGCCATGAAGGGAGCTAAATACAGAGGCTACCCTGGAGAGAATCCAGCAGCCACCCCACATGAGAGCTCTATATAACAGATGGGACTAGGATGACTGATTTAATTAGAATATTTTAATAGGAGAATGGAGAAACATTGCACAGCTCTGTCACTGGAAAAAACTCCATTAAATTCCCCAAATTAATTGTTCCATAGGGAGAATATGTCAAATAAAGCATATCTCGCTGTAATCTTTTTTTTATTTGGGGAAATTCCAGATGATGAGCATGAAAATGAATCAGTTATCCTATATATTATAATATACCTAATGCCCTACTAGTGAAATGAGCATTTAGAGATAGTCAAATATTTATCTACTCGTATTAATTAAAATGCTCAGCAGCTTAAAGCCTGTGTTTTTATCTGATCCCTGCCATTCAGCCTTTGCAAAGATTCTTCATTGAAGAAACAGTATTCCTACTCATGAATTCAGAAAATAGAACCTATGTTGATAAAGAAGTCAGTTAATGTACTTCATAAAATATATAACCTTTGTCCAGGGCAAAATTAATTCTTCTGAGGTTCATTTAATATAAAAATAAGGGTGGTTGTTTTTTTTACCAAAAACAATTATTCTATTACTTTGAATTGATCAGAGTTATGAAAATTGAATTATTATGATGATTTTCTTTTATTATGCAAGCTTTTATAAATGGTAAAAGATTTTGAGGTCTTTTCATAAAAGTGTAACAATTGTTCCTGTAATATCTTATTATGTAGTCAAAGAGCTAAGGATTCTGTAAATTATTTTTTCCAATCCCTAATAGAATCTGTATTAAATAATTTTAGCCAAATTTATTCCTATCATTCAGGTTTGAACAAATCCTATATCTTAAACAATATACCAGGCCTACTGATGATAATGAAAGAATGACATACCACAAAGCTTAGCAACACAGTGCTTAACAGTAATTCAATTGTTGAAATAATGGAATCTGTGTCAATTAACCATGACAGAATCTCCTATTCAGTAACTGTTCAAGTGCCAAGAAAAGGAACAAAAAGTCTAGCTAACAGCACTAAAAGAGAGCAGCTTGGTATTATTCTTGGGTACCTTCATATTACATGCGATTACAAAGGCCTGGGGATTGCTAAAAGTACATTGAAGGGAGACAAACGGGATACTGATGAATAAAAGAAAATAAGCTGAACCAGGGACAGTTACTCTTTGTAAAAATAAACTGTTTTTGTACAGTCAGTAATAATTCACTTGTACCCAACAGTGGAGACTTTTTTGTTTGTTTGTTTCTCATAATACAAGAGCAAGAATATATTCCTTGAATATGAAAGGCAATAAAATTAAAATTGATAAAAAGAAACTTTTTTACAGAACACACAATTAACTGGTGGAACTCATTGCCACAAGATATCACTGAGGCTGAGAGCTTTGGTAGGATTCAATCTATGCTTGGGATATAACCCAACACTTTTGGCTGATATAGTGCAAAATAATTAGTCATTCACTAGCAGTGTGGCAGCCTCTTAGTTTCCACTTCTACACTAAGGGTATGTCTACACTACGGGATTAATCCGAATTTAGATAATTCGGATTTGAGATACAGGTTGTATAAAGTCGAAATGAGTGCGGCCACACTAGCACAGTAATTCGGTGGTGTGCGTCCAAGTACCGGGGCTAGCGTCGATTTCTGCACCGTTGCACTGTGGGTAGCAAATCCATAGCTATCCCATAGTTCCCGCAGTCTCCCGCGCCCATTGGGATTGTGGGTTAAGATCCCAGTGCCTGATGGGACAAAAAACATCGTCGCAGGTGGTTCTGGGTACAGTCTCACTTCCTCCCTCCCTCCCTCCCTGCATGAAAGCAACGGACGGCAGACAACCATTTTCGCGCCTTTTTTCCTGGGTGGGTGAACACTGCAGACTCCATACCACGGCAAGCATGGAGCCCGCTGAGGTCAAGACAGCACTCATGAATATTGCAAACACCTCGCGCGTTCTCGTGGAGTTTATGCTCAGCCAGGACCAGAAAAACGAGGAGAGGAGGCAGCGGCGGCGGCAGCATGATGAGGACATGGACACAGACACAGATACAGAATTCAGTGAAACCACAGGCCCCGGTGCTTTGGAGATCATGTTGTTAATGGGGCAGATTCTATCCATGGAACGCCGATTCTGGGCCCGGGAAACAAGCACAGACTGGTGGGACCGCATAGTGTTGCAGGTCTGGGACGATTCCCAGTGGCTGCGGAACTTTCGCATGCGTAAGGGCACTTTCATGGAACTTTGTGACTTGCTGTCCCCTGCCCTGAAACGCCAGAATACCAAGATGAGAGCAGCCCTCACAGTTGAGAAGCGCGTGGCGATAGCCCTGTGGAAGCTTGCAACGCCAGACAGCTACCGGTCAGTCGGGAATCAATTTGGAGTGGGCAAATCTACTGTGGGGGCTGCTGTGATGCAAGTAGCCAAAGCAATCACTCAGGTGCTGCTACGAAAGTTAGTGACTCTGGGAAATGTGCAGGCTATAGTGGATGGTTTTGCTGCAATGGGATTCCCTAACTGTGGTGGGGCAATAGACGGAACCCATATCCCTATCTTGGCACCGGAGCACCAAGCCACCGAGTACATAAACCGCAAGGGGTACTTTTCAATGGTGCTGCAAGCACTTGTGGATCACAAGGGACGTTTCACCAACATCAACGCAGGCTGGGCGGGAAGGGTTCATGACGCTCGCGTCTTCAGGAACACTACTCTGTTTAAAGGGCTGCAGCAAGGGACTTACTTTCCGGACCAGAAAATAACCGTTGGGGATGTTGAAATGCCTATAGTTATTCTTGGGGACCCAGCCTACCCCTTAATGCCATGGCTTATGAAGCCATACACAGGCAGCCTGGACAGGAGTCAGGAGCTGTTTAACTACAGGCTAAGCAAGTGCAGAATGGTGGTAGAATGTGCATTTGGCCGTTTAAAAGGCCGCTGGCGTTCATTATTGACTCGCTCTGACCTCAGCCAAAGAAATCTCCCCATTGTTATTTCTGCTTGCTGTGTGCTCCACAATCTCTGTGAAAGTAAGGGGGAGACCTTTATGGCGGGGTGGGAGGCTGAGGCAAATCGCCTGGCTGCTGATTACGCGCAGCCAGACACCAGGGCGATTAGAAGATCACACCATGAAGCGCTGTGCATCAGAGAAGCTTTGAAAACCAGTTTCATGGCTGGCCAGGCTACCGTGTGAAATATCTGTTTGTTTCTCCTTCATGAAAACCCTCCCCCTTTACTGACTGATTTTCTGTAAGGAACCCACCCTGCCCCTTCCCCCAGCTTTCTTTCAAACCAAATAAAGTCACTATCATTTAAAAATCATTTATTCTTTATTAATAGATTAGAAAAAGAGGGAGGGAACCCGGGTGGTATTTGGGAGGAGGATTGCTGGGAAGGAAAAAGCCACAAAGAAAAGGTTAAAAAAATGACAGCCTTTTGCTTGGGCTGTCTACTGGGGTGGAATGGGAAGGTGTACGGAGCCTCCCCCCCCGCGTTCTTACACGTCTGGGTGAGGAGGATACGGAACATGGGGAGGGGGGAGGGTGGAACAGGGGCTGAAGCGGCAGTCTGTTTTCCAGCAGCCGTTCCTGAACCTCCACCAGACGCCGGAGCAGCCCCAGCATTGCATCCTTCATCCTCTGGTCTTCCTGCCGCCATCTCTCATCTCGATCGTCTCTCCTCTCCTCACGTTGGTCCCTCCTCTCCTCACGTTGGTCCCTCCTGTCCTCACGTTCACTGACTTCTTTCCTATACTTTGAAACTGTTTCCTTCCACTCATTCAGATGAGCTCTGTCACTCCTGCTGGATTGCATAATTTCAGAAAACATGTCCTCCCGCGTCTTCTTCTTACGACGCCTTATCTGTGATAACCTTCGGGATGGAGGAGGGAGGCTTGAGGAATTTGCAGCTGCTGTAGGGAGGGGAAAAAAGAGAGAATTGTTTTAAAAGCTACATTTTGCAGAACAATGCTTATACTCTTTCACGGTGACCAACACTGTTCACATTACATAGCACATGTGATTTCTGTGCAAGGTCGCATTTTGCCTCTTAATGCTGAGTGCCTGTGGCTTTGCTGCTAGAGATCACAGGTCTGGGCAACAGAATTCGGCTTGCATGCGGCCATGGTAAGCTTCAGCGCCGTCCGTGCTTTCCAACATACCAAGCATAGCTTGCAGAGTGCTGCAGAAGCCTGGCCAATCTCAGCCAGTTGCGGGGGGGCGGGGGGGGGGGGCAGTGTGGTGGGGCTTGTCTGGGCCCCTTCAGGCAAGTAGAGTGAGTGCTGCGGTTTTTCTGTTAACATTCAGCAGCACCAGAAAACAAACTAACCCTGCAGGAAGATCCCTGCAGGCACCAAACTACCCACCCCCCCGCCGCCGACCCCCCCCCTCGCCATGAATTCTCTGGGATGATCACGGTACCCTCCCCCCACCGCGTGGCTGGTAACAGGGAAGATCCCTGCTAGCCAAACGCGAAAAACTCAGGGCCAATTTCCCATCTGCGCTTGGCTAACTGCAGGGAAGGATTTATTTTCCGCCACAGGCAAACAGCCCAGTAGGAACGGCCACCTCTGTCCCCTTAATTAAGTTCCCGTATTTCAACCAGGTTACCAGGAGTGATATCACTCTCCTGAGGATTACACAACAAGATAAAGAACGGATGTTGCTTGAATGCCAGCAAACACCGGGACCATACGCTGCCAGGCTCTGTCAGGCAATGATACCAGATTACTTGCTGCAAGCATGGCGTGGTCAAGTGTCCTACCATGGAGGAGGGAATAAGGATGCACTGCCCAGAAACCTTCTGGCAAGGCTTTCGGAGTACCTCCAGGAGAGCTTCATGGAGATGTCCCTGGAGGATTTCCGCTCCATCCCCATACACGTTAACAGACTTTTCCAGTAGCTACAGACTTTTCCAGTAGCTGAACTGACCGCGAATGCAAAGTCAGGCAAAGTAATCATTAAAAACTGTTTGCTTTTAAAACAAGTTTTATATTTTAAAAGGTAAACTCACCTGAGGTCCCTTCCATGGGGTCAGAGTCTTGGGTACTGGCTTGGGAGGCTTGGGAGGGTACTTCAGTCAGGGTGATAAAAAGATCCTGGCTGTTGGGGAGAATGGAGTGCTGTGTGCTCTCTGCAAGCTCCTCCTCCTCCTCCTCCTCCTCCTCCTCCACCCCATCGGCAGAATCCTCAGGCGTCGAGACTATCCCCGACCCAGAATCCACGAACAAAGGTGGGGTAGTGGTGGCAGCCCCCCCTAGAATTGCATGCAGCTCGGCGTAGTAGCGGCATGTCCGTGGCTCTGACCCGGAGCGACCGTTTGCCTCCTTTGTTTTTTGATAGGCTTGTCTGAGCTCCTTGACCTTCACGCGGCACTGCTCAGAGTCCCTATTGTGGCCTCTCTCCATCATGCCCTTGGAAATTTTTTCAAAAGTTTTTGCATTTCGTCTTTTAGAACGAAGTTCTGCAAGCACTGAATCCTCTCCCCATACAGCGATCAGATCCAGTACCTCCCTCACGGTCCATGCTGGTGCTCTTTTTCGATTATCAGCCTGCATGGTTACCTGTGCTGATGAGGTATCTGTGGTCACCTGTGCTCTCCACGCTGGGCAAACAGGAAATGAAGTTCAAATGTTCGCGGGGCTTTTCCTGTCTACCTGGCCAGTGCATCCGAGTTCGGATTGCTGTCCAGAGCGGTCACAATGATGCACTGTGGGATAGCTCCCGGAGGCCAATACCATCGAATTGCGACCACACTAACCCTAATTCGAATTGCTAAAATCGATTTTGGCGCTACTCCGCTCGTTGGGGTGGAGTACAGAAATCAATTTAAAGGGCCCTTTACATCGAATTAAATGGCGTCGTTGTGTGGACGGTTACAGGGTTAATTCGAATTAAAGCTGATAAATCCGAATTAAAGTCGTAGTGTAGACCAGGCCTCAGGCTACATCTACACTATGAAGGTGCTATTCCCCTGCTTTCATTGAGTACGTGTACATGGGTATGACAAGTAGGTGTACATGAGCAGCAGAACCACACCCCTAGCTCATAGTGTAGATCAGTGATCGGCAACCTTTGGCACATGGCCACCAGGAAAATCCACTGGCGGGCCGAGCTGATTTGTTTACCTGCAGCATCCACAGGTTCGGCCTATCGGAGCTCCCACTCGCTGCGGTTCACCATTCCAGGCCAATGGGGGCTGCGGGAACCACTGACCAGCAAATCCCTCAGCCCGCGCCACTTCCCGCAGCCCCCAAAGGTTGCCGATCCCTGATGTAGATGTAACCTAAAAATTGAATTTGAAAATCTTTAGTTTGAGATATTTAAAAGAAAATGTATTTTGACTGATTACTTTGAATCCAGACTGATAACAGTAACTTAACTACAATCTGAATTACCTTGTAAATTTTGATAGGTTGTGACATGACTGCTTTTTGTTTGTGCTATTTGGGTCAAGACATTTTCTTCTTATTCTTCTACATATACGAAATGTAATGAAACCCAACTCAGATAAAACCTTTTGCCTGATAAATATCCAATGTTATTTTAAAGAGGCAAAAGCTTATATTCTATTAATCAAATTCTGTTCTCGGGTCTGATCCCTGATCCTGGCTTATGTGGGAAAAACAGGCATGATAGCCACTTACTCCTGTATAACTCAGTTTCAAACCATAATCAAATCCAGACTGAGGGGTATGGAGATGAAGAAGGCCCATAGCCATTCCGCAGGGGCTCCATGTCCATTCTGCTCCATATCAACCCTACAGGAATCCATCTAGGGATGAGGAACCTCATAAATGAGTTCTTCCTCAGCAAGTAACCCCCTGCACATCCTCTTATCTTACCATGAGGTCCTTGTCTGGCTATGCTGAAAGAAGGACAGGTTAACCACTGGACGTGGTTAATCAGGCTGCAATTTTACTCCTAAATGTCAGGGAGTACCCGGCAGATAAGTATACAGTGCCGGTAATTCCATAATCATTTATATAGTTGTAGGCAGGGAAAGCTTCTGTCAGCTAGTATCCCTTTGCCCATCCTGGTCTCCAGCCAACCCGCTCCTGGGACCTCACCACCCCCACCCCTTGAATGAGGGTTAAGTGCAGGGATAGGCAACCTTTGGCACACGTGCCGAAGGGGGTACACGAGCTGATTTTCAGTGGCACTCACACTGCCCAGGTCCTGACCACCAGTCTGGAGGGCTCTGCATTTTAATTTAATTTTAAATGAAGCTTCTTAAAGAGTTTTAAAACCTTCTTTACTTTACATACAACAATAGTTTAGTTATATATTATAGATTTATAGAAAGAGACCTTCTAAAAACGTTAAAATGTATGACTGGCACGCGAAACCTTAAATCAGAGTGCATAAATGAAGACTCGGCACACCACTTCTGAAAGGTTGCCGACCCCTGGTTAAGTGTGAGGGGTGTTTAAAGGAGGAGATGCTCCCTGTCATACCAGTAATAGAACACCCAAACTCTCCTGTTTTTGCTCCTTTATAGAATACCTCCTTTAAAACCTTTACCAATCCATTTTATCTGATCAGTGTATCCCTTCCCTATGGGGTACCTGCACTGGACATCTGCCCCATGCTTATATAATGAGTTGCAACATCATAGCCTAACCCCCATTTCACATTTGCCCCAAATAAGCCCACAAACTACTGTGGGGAAGGCAAAAAAAAAAACAACCAAAAAACAAAACTAGCCCAACAACAACCTACCTTGCCTTGGCCAATCTGGTGGTGAAGGGAAAAATTACTTACCACCCTTTGCAAAAAGAGCAATTAGTATAATGCCCACAGAGGATTCTGACAAAATCTGAGGATTTCTCATAATCATTCTCTTTTCCTTCTCTTGATTGCTTGGTGCAGAGGGATCTTTACCAGCACGTACAACCCCTCTCCAGATAATTACTGGATGTCAAATGTGTCAGCAGGGATTGATGTCTGTGGGCTGTATGGATCCACTATGGTTACCCTCCCTGGCTGTCAAGCAGCCAAAGAGGAACCCACCCCTCTACTGGGATTTCTGTTTAAGCAAAGATATATTTTATTCTGTTTCTTCAGTGCTTTTCAAGGCCCAGGGATTCTTCTCCCGTGCCCTGATTGCCATATATGACTCAGTATGTTGGGCGTAGCGAGGAGAGGGAATCCAAGACCCTGCCCTGAGAAGGCCGGGATAAGTGCTCATGTAGGACCTATGTTTCCAACCGTGGGGAGACTCTTGCAGGATATGGGTAAGGTTTCATGGTTGTGAGGCACAGCTGGGCCTGCATTCTGTGCTGTGGAGGCTACAGACCAGGCTTTGCTCAAAAGCTGTACCACTGCAACACAATTGGAGTCGATGGAGTGAAACAGGTGTAACTGAGAAAAGAGTTCAGTTGGTATGTTTGATCAACACATTCACTCATTCTACTACTATGTTAAATCCCATCCCTTCACCTGTAAAAGGAACTGTCTGTTACTCAATGTTTGTACAAAGTGAAGCCCCATTTTCAGTTGGCTCCTAAGCTCTACCATAAAACAAATAATAAATAATAGTAGTACTTGTCAACATTGGTCAGTGGCTTACAAAAGAGAATAGGGGAGGGTAAGTACTGAGTACTTTGTCCTTTGTGCTTTACCTCAGCAGTATTCACAGCTTTCACCAAATTTTATTATAGCCTAGACACATTCTGAAGCTAGTCATTTTATACAATACATCTTGCAACATAGTATCTGAAAAAATGACCAAACATTAATAGTTTCATTGTTGAATCTGTGTTTTTTTTATCCCTTGAACTGCTGCTTCCTCATCTCGTTATCTTGCACACATGCTTTCAACTTTCTTCCACCCATTTAGATAAAAATCTGTGTAAAACAATGTTGTATTTAGCTCTAGGCATATGATATACAATATTAATGTTAGCAATCTAAAGTAACTATTTTAAACTATTAGCTGTGCTCCTAGAAGAGATAATGGCATCTCTCTTTTGATGCCCACGTTCCATCAATGAACCCAAACTTGTGACACACACTTAATGAACAAGGTTTGTCAGTGACTGGAAACACAATTAATTAAATTTGTTAATTTAATGTCACTATTTTGCTGTTCACAACATATCTGAAAACAAATTTTCTTACATTTTTGTTATTTGAAATTATTTGAAATGTATTGAGTATGGAAATAGCTGTTGGTCTGTAGGTTTTTGGTGAACAAATTGTGAGTATTCAGTATTCACAAATTGAGCAGTTTAGATTGGACATATGGGTAGGTTTTTTTTTCTTTGAATGGAGAAACATAAATCTTTGGATCTTGCGTCTGGCGTGAATGCTCATGATTACTAGTTTGGTGAGTAAACTTAACTGTAAAAATATTCACCAAAACATATACATATAAATGCCAGTTTTACATGCTAATGTGCTAATATCAGCATCTGAATGGCGGATTTGGACAGCCTAAAATGACACCTCAAAATTGAGATCACAGTGTCAGTGCTGTAGGTGTCTTCACTTATATGACCTATCAGGAGCAGACAAGTTTTCAACTAATTTTAAGAGGGTAATGAAATTCCTGCAGTGAAAAACAAGGGGAGAAAGGACTCCCATTAATCCTTTTCCACTGGCACAATATTAGATATAGATACGCATAGGTGCTAGAACTAGGGATGTGGAGGGTGCTGCTGCACCCCGTGGCTTGAAGTGCTTTCCATTCCAGGTTTTACAATGTGGTTTAATGGCTCTCAGCACCCACACTATAAAAATTGTTCCAGCACCCCTGTGGATACTACTTCTACAAAGTGCTCTGAGCACCTACTAATTGAAATAGAATTAAAGGGTGCTCAGCACCTTGAAGCATCAGGCATCTTTCTCCAAGTCACTGTCAGACAGTATTGGACTTCGATTTGGGGATGTCACAGGTGTAAAGGGGAATCTCAGGTTTCCATTTATTAAAAGAGTAAGCTTCTACCAAAATAGTCTCAGAAACATGAATTGATGTAAAGGGAGTACTAGAGTTGAAAAGAAAAGGGCCGCTGGGTGCGACTTTTGGAAAAAAGGCCGAGTAGGCAAGAGAGAACCTAAAGATTTCAGTACCTGCTTTGTCTATATACAGGAAAACACTTAAATTTGGGGTCTGTTTAAAGGATCATCTAACTAACCCTTTCCCAAATCCTTTGAGTGGCCATGCTCATCATGGTGCAATAATGGTAGATTGCAATTTATTGGGCAGTGAAGTGTGCAAAAACCGTTTGGCAGGGCTGTCTCAAAAATGGTAAGAATGTCTGCACTATGTGATGGTCTCCCTGTCTCTGAAACTAGGTTGTTTGTCTTGGAATTAGGGGAGCCCAGATACCATAATAAGAGCTGTGGGAAGAACTTTGCATCCTAAATGAAGTCATTAGTCTGTTTTTGCCAGTTGTGATGCTTTTTTCTCAGTTTCTGGAATGTTGTCTGCAGCACTTGCTCCTGACTCTTTGTTCCCCTTCGTTTTTAGAATAGAGGAACCTGGGACTGAAAATAGGCATGATTATAACTAACTTCAGATGTTATGTGGTATTGCAACTCTGCCGTGGTCATAAATCTCAGTAAAACAAAATAAAAACAAAGAACAGAAAGAGAGACAGAGAGGCTGGTGTGAAAATACCCAGCCCATTAGCCTTGATACTATTGCAGATTTCGGTTGCTCATTCATTACTTCCAAAAAGTGTTTGGTTCAGTACTGTCATGCCCCAAACAATCATTGGTGGCTTTCTTGTGAATAAGGATAACATTTGCCAAAGAGGAGAACTTTAAATTACATAAACTTCTGATTGACAAACTACAGAGGATCCCATCCATTGTATATTCTAAATGGAAGGGTCATCTCAGGAGTAGCATGCTAAGACTCGTCAAGGGTTTCAATGAACAATCTGAGTACACTAAAAGCTGCAATAAAAGATATTGTAAAGTTATCACACTGTAAGATGGTGTAAACTTTTTATGGAGAAAATGCAGAAATAATGGAAATGAATACATTTCCATTCCCTAAGGACGTCTGTTAATGCCCAATTGTCTGCCATTTTGGTTCAGATGCTATATCTATGTTCAGATATGGACTGCTGAGAGGGCTCAGGTCAACATCACAAACCTAGTTAGAATCTTAGATTTGTCATTAAACCTAAAGCCAGGTAAATTTTGTGTGGTTTAAATTCACCAGGTTGTGGGATTTTGTTACAAAAGTTTCGTGAAGCTCTAGTTATATGGTGACATGCACCAATTAAGGTAGCTTCTCCTCTTTCTGACATGATGAAATGAAAGCAGCTGAAGCAGGTGACCATCCTAATCACTTGCCTTGTTGTTATAACTCAGCACCTTAAAACTCTGCAAAGCTATCTTACATATACACTCAATAGCATTCTGCGTTCTTCTGGTCCTGTAATTTCTGTTTGTTAATGAGCAGATAAATGGACTTGCTGCCGGCACACTGCAACAGGGAACCATAAATCTGTGGCAGGCAGTGCTTTAAGAGTGGAACTGGCCCAAGTATTTCCTGGCATTGAAAAGCAAAAATATTTTTCTTCTATTCTTTATTTATGATTTATTATTCATTTAAACATACCATATTTGCTTCACTGTCAGTGCAACGAAACAATAATTAATTTAATGATGGGAAACGCCCAGTGTGTTTATCCCGAGACACTAGAAAACATTCAAGTTCAAAACACTCTTTTAAAAGTCTTTCCTTTCTTCTAATTTATTAACCAAAAGACAAATGGCTTTGTCATCACTGCATTACAGCAGGGAAACACATTTATTAAACAGTGCCTTATAATGTCTTAATCCCTTGTTTCCCTCTGAATATATCCCTTAAATTTACTCTCAAACCATTGACTTTCCTGGATTGTTCTTTCAATGTGGTTTCTATTTTTTATATGTAATGAACTGGCCAATGTGAATTATATTATTTCCCTCTACTTGTTGGAGTCAGAACTTCTCAGCTGTGATTCATAGGCTACATATTGTTTTGAAGATTCTCTTTTAGCTCCAATGGCAGAGACTGTGATTTGGGGGTCTGATCCAACTTCCACTGAATTCATTGGCAAAACTCCCATTGACCTCAGTGATGCAGGATCAGATTCCTGAAGCAGGGGAATCTGAATACTTGCCTAGCTGTCATGATGCATTTTCAAGTGGTCAAGGTGTCCAGCATAGGCAGAACCGTAAAGACCTACGAAGTTACTCACTTCTTAGTATTATTCTGCCCCTACAGGATGAAGTACTTACATACTTAGAAATAGGGCTTTCTGAATTAATTAGTTGTAGTTAATTTATCTGATTTATAAATTTAGCCTTTGTTCTCTTTGTGACTTGTATGTGAGCAGGTGGTAATTTTTACAAATGTGTTTATTTGTAGTTTTATCTAATTTTACCCTGGAGTTAGTCCATTCACTATTTATAGTATTTTCCCAGCTCTGTTTATAAAGTTAAAAGTTAAAAACAAAGACACAGTAAAAACTTTTGCAGTATTTCTCTTCTATACTTTTCTTTCTGGTTTATGATTTATTTTTAACTAATGATTTTATGCTGTCAAAGTAGTACAATGGGAATGGAATTGGTGTCAGAAGGTGCCCAACAATTCTAGGCTCAGGTAATACAGAACTTTCAAAATCACTAGAAAAGGGTGAGCCTCCTTTATTATTAAGATTTTTAAAATTATAAGACTGAATTTATGGAACCATTGCAGAATATATTAACTGTAGGGTGTGAAATAAAACATTTCCGACCACCCAGTGGTCTCTGCTATTACTGTTGTCAGTGCTGCGTGATGTCCTCTGTCTCTGGCTGCTGTAATATTTTTATCAGGCCACAGAGTTTATACAATTCAGCAACCACAGTTAAGTAATGAAATCTGTTTATAAATAAGGCTTTTCGTTTGTTGGTGGTAAATATTTATTAAAAATATTGTTTTTAATAAATATTTTATTGTGATATTTGAATATGGAATTTCAATGCAACCTGCAGATATAGCAATGATTTATAAATCATGGCTAAGTACACTAATGCTATTTACAGAGTTCAGTTTTGTGCGTTTACATCTTAGCTGAAGGCCTGATTCAGAAAAGTGCTTACACCTACTTTAAGTATGTGAGTAATCCCACTAAAGTCACTCCTAAACTTGTTGTGCTTAAATACCTTGCTGAATGAGGGCCTAACCTAATACATCAATTTAGTTAAATCTTATAACCAATAATGAGTGGCTATAAACTTCTACAATCAGTTAATTGCTATAAGCACTACTACATTTTTTTTTTCAATTAAGTTTATGTATCCAGACTTTCTCTTTTGATGCAGTGCCCAAAATTGATCAAAATTTGGAGCAGGACTTTGAGGAAGAATTACCTTTGAATTCACTTGAAATTACATAACTGTTGAGGTGTCCAGCTAAGTTTTTGCTGAGGTTGATAGTGTCCTAGGTATTCTTTATAGGGTACTGTGGGGAGGAATATTACTTTCTTCTCCTTCAATACCTGGCTGCTGTAACAGAAACTTTTGCCAGAGGAAGTACTTCCTTATGAGGTTTTCTCAAAATAATGGGCTAGATAGACCCAGAGAGGATCACCTCAGTTTAAGGGTGAGTTTGTGGCGATATAGAGCCAACATAGAGTCTTCTACATTGCCCACTCTCCCTGCAGTTTGCATTGTGAAAAAAAAAGGGTGAGGCTACAGAAAGGGGACGAGACCAGGATGCCACTATACCATGCCAATTCCAGGCTGTGTTTCTGGCAACAATGATTATTAAAGGCCAGTGTGATTTAGAATAGGCCTTAAGTTGCTGTAACACAGTGAAGGTGATCTGCCACACACAGAGTGGTGCCACAGTTCAGGGATAGAAAGGAGACCTGTAAACCACGTTAGCACACATATTCCTGCCTTTCACTGTGTGCATTTTAGTCATATCCAAGGATCTAGCTTAATACATTTGTAATTTATTTAAACTATTACCTTTCCATTTTTCATGAAGTCTAGCACAGCGCGATCCTATGATGCTGGGTAACTGGATTAGATGGATTTATTGTTTACTCTCTTTAATATTATACTCTACATTGATTTGTTTTGAAAGGCTGGAAGTTTCAGCAACACTAATCACTTATAATGTTGGAAGAGGTTTGAAGTACAATGGTGTTTGGCTTTTAACTTTTATTACTTTGTTTTTAAATTTCCAAGACATCTGTCAGGCTGCCATTTTTTGAGGAAGAGTTCATGCTGCACATTAACAGAATTACACTGCCTCTTGGATTCCCTCCTAGACACTTTGCTTTTGTTCTTTCTTGGGACTGGGGTTATTTGTTTTA
Source organism: Trachemys scripta elegans (assembly GCF_013100865.1). NCBI lineage: Eukaryota > Metazoa > Chordata > Testudines > Emydidae > Trachemys > Trachemys scripta. Next base: position 245,393,557 of record NC_048298.1, on the reverse strand, counting down.
TTTTAAAATAAAAGTCATTGAGACTGAATATATATATGGCTGCTTTTTTCTGCCTGGAAAAAAACATAAGAGACTTTTCTCTTTCTCACTTTTCCTGAAAGCTGCTGTGAGAATTTTAGAAGTTGTTTCTTTTTCTGAAGCACCAGTTGTCTTGCCAGCACTCTGGAGATGATATTTCCCCTCTAATTTGTTAATCATAGGCTTTTAGAAAAGGAGCTTTTAGAGGCACCTGTGGGGATCTGTTCACTGCCAATCTGAAAGTTTACTATTACTCTACTTGACCAACTTACAGTGGATGGTGGATGCATGTGGAGTGAAAATCCTAACCATGGGTAAATACATCTTCAGCACTTATAGGCTTTTGACTGTTTTGAACTAGGTTGGGACACCATCTAAAATAAGCAAGCTTCAGCAGTTTATAAATATTTGATATTGGTCACTCAGATCAAACTTCCTCAGGAAATGGTTCATCTGGATAAAAAAAAACAACCCTCAGAAACTCTGGTTTGTCCTTGATGTCACCCCCAAAATTGAAAATTTGATTCGGAAATGCTGCCACAGTGTCTCAAAAAAGTTGTAATTCAGGTTCCTCATATCCCCATTCTTCTCTGTGATTTGGCTTCCCCAGCTGCACTACAACTCCCATAATGCACCACCGTGACTCAGCTGGTGAGTTATAAGAAATGCTAGGGCACCTTGCTGATAGAGGAATGAGGCCTGGTAACAATGGGGAATTGAGGCACGTGAACTATGACTCCCGTGAGGCACTATGGCTGTATTTCGAAATCAATATTTTTCTGGTTTAAACCAAAAGTTTTTGGCCAATATATTTTAATTTACACTCCAAAATGTCTGGCTTTGGATTATTTTGCCAAAAAGTAAAGTAAAATAAAGTAAATGCTAGAAGTAAAAAGTTAAAATTGCCAAAAATAAAATTTTGGGGTTTTTTTTGCCAAAAAGTAAAATAAATAAATATATAAAATAAAAGTAAACCAAAACATTTTCCAACCAGATCAGAAAAATAGTTAATATTTATGACCTGAATATAAAAAAGCACCATTACTTACTCAGTTTTTCACAAATATCTATAGTGTTTTTACAAATATCTATAGTGTATGGTAAATCAGTAAATTGACAGACTGGATTATGTAATAATATTTATTGTTAACTTTTTGTTTGTAAATTCACCTCTGTGATTAACATGAAAAGTTCTTGTAGATTCTAAACCCCTTCCCTAAAAGATGAAAAATGAAGTCAGTCAGGATACTTAACACATGCAAGTACATTATCCACTGGGAAAAAAAAAACCCTGGTCTAGCTGAACTGGAGTCCTACTGGGATTTCAATAGCACACTCGTTTTTACATTTAAGCAGTTTAATAGATTTGGCAGCTTAATAAAATCCATTTCACTCTGAACCTTATAAACCTCCCACTTTTTCTGTTGTGCATGGTGTAGCTCACACTCTCTTCACATAGAGGGCAGTTTATACCTCTGTATTGCAGTTTCACATGCCATTTACATCAGCCTTTCCCCAGATAGACAAAACTGAGTAGAGTCCAAAACATTATAATAACATTTGTCTCTGTTGTTGACGAGGGCCAGCACATATTAATTTGTCATTTGCTGTGTATTTATCAACCAGATTGCTGACTACTGCCATACCGAGGCTGTTAAAAGCCTTTATTAAAACGGATGCAGCTGAAATCTAATGGCTTTCATTGTATGGATGATATTGTTGTTATAAATGTATGTATATAGATATTTGAAACACTATAACTATATATGTATATATAATAGTGTACATAGACCATAGTAATAGTGTTTCACAAATCTATAGCTACCAAAATATGAATTCAGAAATCCAGCACAGTGAAAATTTTTGTACCTATTATGGCAAGAGATATTTTATTTCTTCTGCTGCAGTGCAAGCCCTGAAATATCTTTAATGAAACAGTATTACTGGTGGAACTGGTATAATAGTAGCTGGTAGTTACCATGGCAATCATAATTTTTAAGTATTTCATTGCCCAGAATCTCTGTGGTGCAGCATCAGTTTGAAGGAAATTCAGTCCAAGTCAGGCAAACTGACAGTACTAACATACATTTGCATGCTCTCTTTAATGGTCTCCACCTAGAAAAAGAGTGAAAATATGGATTTGTTTTTACATTTCTGTTGGATCTTGTACCATGGGCAAGAATCCATGCCCAGCATACCGAGCAATTTCAGGCGAACTTCTACTCAGCTCGGCTCAGCCATGCCTTCACTGCCACCACCTGTACTCCTGCAGCTACACTGCTATGTTAATTAGCGTAAATGCGTCCGTGAGCATGGGAAATCACATCCCTCATTTGTAATGTAGTCATAGCCTAAGAGAGAATGTGAGAAGAGGGATTAAAGTGCGTTGAGATCTATGGATGAAAATAGCTATATAAGAGCTAGGTATATTAAAGATAATACCTTTATGATCTCACTTGAAAATCATCCACGTTGGGCGTAGAATACTGTAGCTTCACAGAAGAGGTCCCGTACTCACTGTGTCCTCACAAAAGAATTACTTCTAAATATCCACTAAAGCCCCTCTTCTTGATAGTATAGGCAATGAACCTGTAAAGTAAAACAATAAAACAAAACATGCTGGATATAGCTCCATGATAACATGGACTACATGACACTGCATTCCAATACTATGATTTCCTATCATAACAAAATTTATTGTAATTACTAATGTATTGTCCATCAACTTCACTATAACTAAGACTAACACTTTGTATTAAATTAATTAAATTAAATATGACCTAAATGCTTGTGTGATTTATGAGTAATACCTCAATAAGGCACACACAGCAAAAGAAACTGTTAGTACTGGACCAAAAATAGATTTTTTTTTCATCCCACAGGAAATTCCAGTATTTTGGCATTTGTTTTCATTCCAAATTAGGATAAAATATGGAAATATCAAAATATTTCACAAGACAGAACAATCTGAAATAGTTTGATTTGAAAATGTTGAAGCAAGCATTTTGACTTTTTCCACCCAGACCAGAAAGTCCAATAAGTGTCCATTTTGAATTCAATTTTCATTGTGTCCATGCTCACTGTCAATTGGTCAGGGTGAGAGTCGGACAGCTCACAGATGCATGGTCAAAACAAAAGACAAATACATTAATAAATGACCCCCTCCCCTTAGGACTAGGACTAGGGAGATGATGAGAAGTGAGGTGGGATCAATGTGGAGGAAGCACTCTCTCACCAGCCCAGTAGTCAGCATTGCACCAGTGCTTGGGAGTCTTTGGCAGTGGTGACAGGGCAGCCGGATGTGGTTGCTTGCCATCACCATGAAGAAGGAGGCTCCCATTCAGATGGTGAGGGACTCCAAGAGGAGTGTCCTATTGTGCCACCTGAACAAGAGGCACTCCAAGGTGCTGGGGCCTCAGTTCACACCTCCGTGCCAGAGATGGCTGCCATGTACCACCCATTACAACAACACTTCGCTAACCCCCTTCAATCAGCCCCAGGTGAAGCCACAGATGTCTTGCCTGGGTCCCATTTTGGACACTGTGATTGAGCAGGCTACACAGTTGCTCTTATCTGTGTGGTGGGAAAGGGAGACACCACAGACACAGGCCAAGATACTGCAGGAACAGGAATGGGAGTAGGCAATGAGGGAGCAGGCAATGGAGGGACAAAAGTACTTCATGCCCAAAATCTGCAGGAAAGGAAGGGATTCCTAAAATGAAACATTAATGAAAAGCAAGTGAAAGTGCTTGTGATTGGTGAGATGAATTCACAGCTTTCATTTGACTGAATAATCATGAATTCTCTTTTAAGATATTCACACAGTTCTAATCTCTGCTAAGGAAGAGGAACAATCTGGTTGGACATATGTGATACAGGCAATATGAGGCGGCTTTCTGTGCCAAATGAATCATGAGAAAGCCCATTCTATTTCTTTAAATATTCTTTCTTGTAAGGACAACAGGCAGTATCTGTAGGAGGGTTACCAGGTGTCTGGTTTTTTACCAGAAAGTCCAGTCGAAAAGGGGACCTGACAGTGTCTGGTCAGATCTACTGAGCAGACACCCAAAGTCTGGTTACTGTGGGTGGAGGAAGCAGAAAGGCATCAGGTCATTACCCAAGCCAGCCACTACTCAGCTGGGGTCCCCTCCTACCTTTGTTGGGCGGCTGCAGCTCCCAGCCCCAGCTCCACAGGAGAGTACCTCCTTTGACCCGGGAAGAGGGGAGAGGTGGAGAGGGGAAAATCAACAAGCGATGAGGGGGTAGGGGAAAGAGGAGTGAATGAGGGGTAGGGCCTTGAGCAAGAGACAGGGCAGGAGTGGGGCCTTGGGGGAAGAGGTGGGGCAGAGGTGGGGCTTCAGTGGGAAGAGGCCGGATGGGGAGGATCTGGAACTCCTGCTGGAGTGTCCGGTTTTTAAATATTACAAAGTTGGCAACCCTAATATGCAGGCATTATAGCATATAAGGTAGCACCTTCATTTTAAAGGCTAATCCTCTCAGACAGAGACAACAACTAATATAATAATCTTGCCAAATCTCCCTGAATCCTACATAATAGGGCTGGAATATTGCAGTTTTATCTATCAGTTGAATAGGTGGCTGTACTATATTCTTGCTGGATGGGCCCTGCACACATATCAAGGAAGCAGAGGGAGAAACTTGGGTTTCTAAGTGTGGGCAATTATTCTCTTTTAGATGTAACAGAAGGGCTATGTAGCCTGAAAACACAGATGTCCCCTGTGGGAAGAGCAGGCAACCTCAGAATTGTTTTAGAAGAATAGGGCAAGAGTGAAAATAATAAAAACTGTGCTATGGAGTAACTCTAGCTATTGAAGTGGCCGGGGAGAGACAATTAGGCAGAAAGCAGCATGCAGCTTAGAGAATCTATCCCCTAAACCATACCTCCTAAAATGGAATATTTACTATTTATTTAGCTGGGAGATCGAAATCTGGAGGTATGTTCCAGCTCAGTAGTAATTATCTTATTCATTACCATTACTTGCTGTTACTCTATAGAGTCCTTTGGTAAAAGAAATCAGAAATCACAACTTACCAAAAGGTTTTTGTGTGATCCACTATGGGGTGGGCAAACTACGGCTTGTGGGCCACATCTGGCCTGCCAGCCAATTTAATTCGGCCCTTGAGTTCCCACTGGGGAGCGGGGTCTGGGGCTTGTCCTCCCCAGCCGGGGAACAGGATCAGTGGCTGCTCAGAGCAGCTCCCAGAAGCAGTGGCATGTCCCCCCCTCTGGCTCCTACATTTAGGGGCAGCCAGGGGGCTCCGCGCGCTGCCCCCAACCCACAGCTCCCATGGTTGTGAGGCACAGCTGGGCCTGCATTCTGTGCTGTGGAGGCTACAGACCAGGCTTTGCTCAAAAGCTGTACCACTGCAACACAATTGGAGTCGATGGAGTGAAACAGGTGTAACTGAGAAAAGAGTTCAGTTGGTATGTTTGATCAACACAGTCACTCATTCTACTCCCAATGGGAGCTGCAGGGGCGGCGCCTGCAGACAGGGCAGTGTGTAGAGCTGCCTGGCTGCATCTCTGCATACGACCTAGAGGGGGGCATGCTGCTGCTTCCAGAAGCTGCTTGAGGTAAGTGCCACCCTGAGCCTGCACCCCTGAGCCCCTCCCAAGCCCCAACCCACTGCCCCAGCCCTGATCCCCCTCCTGCCCTCTGAACCCCTCAGTCCCAGCCCAGAGCACCCTCCTACACCCCAAATCCCTCATCCCCAGACCCACCCCGGACTCTGCAGCCCCAGCCAGAGCCCTCACACACACCCCGCACTCCAATCCCCTGCCCCACCCGGAGCCTCCTCCTGCACCCTGATCTCCTCATTTCTGGCCCCACCCCAGAGCCTGCACCCCCAGCCAGAGCCCTCACCCCCTCCTTCACCGCAACTCCAATTTCATGAGCATTCATGGCCTGCCTTACAATTTCCATAACCAGATGTGGCCCTCGGGCCAAAAAGTTTGCCTACCCCCATATGCCAATAAGCTTTTTTCATCCACAAACTGCTTGTTTGAAATTCACAAAATGTAGGGGATCAGCAAGAGTATACAGATCCTGTAACCTCTAAATCACTGCTTTAAACCCAACCTATATAGCTAATGACTGAAAGCCGCCATCATCATCTAATGACTGTTTAGTGGTTTATGATATCTGAAATGAACTGGTGTTCACAGCCTGATGGAGATCTGATCCCAACACAAATACCAAACAAACAAACAATGCCACAGTTGCTGTGCTTATTACCATCCTCAGTAGAGGGACCAAGGATTGGGGGGGGGGAAGAGAGAAAAGAGAATTACTTTATTTCACTTGGGTTATCCTTCGAGGTCACAACTGAGGTGCATTGGAGGGTTGTTATGCTGAACTTATTTTCTGAATAGAGGAATTCAGTCTCTAAGACTGTCAACCAAAAATCTTGCAGGAGCATTAAGTTCAACTTTAAGATATATTAGGAAATACAATGCCAGTGAAAAAATAACAATCTAAGAAACCTCCGTGCAGCATCAGGTCAAAGTGAAGGTGATACTGGATATTGTTCTGAATTACATTCAGTTTTTAATTGAAAGCAAAGAGCAATGGATGTTTTAGTTGGCTTTTTAAAGTACCTTGCACACATGGTGCTGTATAAATAATAATTTTTGATTAAGCAAAGACTCCTCCAGCTTCACAGATAGAGAGCCAGCAGATAAGCCCATCTAGATCTTCACTATTAAACAGTCTGGCAGACAGGCCAGCTGGCATTACAAATTGTAATGGCAGTGATTCTAATGATTAGAACTGATCAAAAACTCTTCACTGCTGATAATACTTGTAAATGTTGTCAGGTTTTGTTGTGCAAATCCTTGTGAACGCCTCTTCTTTTTTTTTTTTTTTTTTTTTTTTTTTTGCTATTGAACCATCTCTGTTGCTGATAATCACTGGTATTAGTTAACTGCACCTGACAATGAAGGAAATATGTACCTGCCTTCAGCTACTGTACAATGCTTTACAGTTACTTAGACCAGAGAAAAACATTGGCATGAAAGATTATCCTACCAGAATGCTGTGCTGTTTTTTTTTTTTTTTTTTTTTTAAGTCAGAATTTGGTCAACAGCAAAGGCTGTATAGAATATCTTTCCAAAGTCTGTTCTGGAAACTCTTTAAGTTCTGTTGGAGATTTAGGCCCCAGTTCAGTAAAGTCCATGAGCATGTGTCTTATGTTACTCCCGGGAAGAGCCTTCTTTTAAGTAAGGGAGTAGTCACATTAACTTCAGTAGGACGCCTATGCCTAGTAAAGCACATGCTTAATATCTTTCTTAATAGGACACTTGCTAAGTAACAAACAACAAGAATGGCACTACTGTCTTCCTCATGATTCTTTATTTCCTTTTTCATCTATGAGAGAAGTAATTTATCTTGTTGCAGGGAATCATTCTGGGGTAACTATAGTTTGACTACTGAACCACTGTTTGGGAAATTGACAGGTAAGATTACTCAGCTGCCTGTTTGCAGGTGTTTTAGAGATAGCACTGAGTAATAGGTATTTTGACTCTGGGTCATGTGAAATCTGCTAGAAAATATACCCTTCAGCTAGAAATTTCTCATTTTAGACTAACATGTCCTTTTCCTTCCTTTCTGGCTTGTGTATTGCTATCAGCAATGAATCCGTCAGACTGCACAGTACTAAGGGCCTGATCCTAAGCCAGTTTGGGAGACACATGCCTCATGCAGTAAGTAGTAGAACAGCATAAAAGTTTCTAAAAATATAGCTGATAATTTTCTAACACAAAATGTACTATAGTCAACATGAGATCACTTTCTTTGGCTCTTATTATGATGGATAAAGATAAATTAATCACTAAATTAGATGTTAATGAATGAATAGGGACCAATTATAATAATCTAATTACATTAATATGGGCAAACAGAGGGCAAACCCAATCAGTAATATATTTATTTGATGCTTCAGAAGGATTAAATAACCAAAACTGAGGAAAATTATGAGCAAAATTGTTTGAGAGGAAAAATGTAGACAGAAAAATGTGAACGATAGTTGGGCTCAAGTTTTCTTGAAAGGTTTTCAAACTATTACCAACCTGCTTTGAATACTGGATTTATTTTTTTCTTAAACAAATCCCAAAGTAAGGGAGTTCTGTGTAGTTTGGGGTATTGTAATGAAATCCTCCCTAGTTACCGCAAGGTAGAGCTTGCTGTGGAGGACTTCAGGCACACTCAGCCATTATGTCGGGCTATGGCAGATTGCCCTCTGGGGCCTAAGGAGCACCAGTATTAATCCACAGTGGCTAGGCAGCCTCCCACTACTCTCTTAATGTTTGGAAGGACCCCCCAGCATTTCGTTCTCTCTTGTCTGTGCTTTGCCCACCCAGCCTTGTGCTGGACCAGAGGAATCACATTTTACATCTGATTATGTAAACTGCTTAAGTGTTCTGTTAATTATTCTGTTTGCTGCATTGCATTCCCTGCCCTCTTGTCCCTATGTATCAGGAAGGTGATATTGTACTTGATCATATGGATGTTATTCTTGTCATGTATTGAAGTTCATAAATTTTGGTTGGCAGGGTAGTTCTGGCAGGAGAAAATTGACAATTAAATTTGGAGATGGGGGATTACAGTGTTCTACAACTGCTGTACTTTGCCTGGAGCCACATTCAGGGGTGGCAGGTTTGTATAAATTTTGGTGGTGCCCCAAACGGGTTGAAGTCCCCTCCCACACACACATACCTGCCTTGTATGCCAATATATATATTTAAAATAATGTAAAAATGGACTGGAAACAGTAAGCGTTTAACAGTGCCCCTATATTGCACAATGTGGGAGCATGGGGGCGGGGATGAGAGCTCTGGCTGGTGCTGAGGGTTCTGGGATGAGGCTGGGGATGAGGGGTTTGAGGTGTGGGAGGGGCTCAGGGCTAGGGCAGAGGGTTGGCGTGCGGGCTGCAGGGTGGGGCCAGGGATGAGGGGTTCACGGTACAGGAGGGGGCTCAGGGCTGGGACGCTGGGGGTGAGGGCTCTGGCTGGCGGTACAGGCACTAGGGTGGAATGAGGCTGGAGATGAGGAGTTTTGGGTGCAGGCAGGCTGCCTTGGGGCTGGGGCCAGAGAGGAGGACTCCCCTCTCTCCCCTGGCAGCACACTCACCCCGTACCCTGTTAACAGGCTTATGTCTAATTCAGTGGGCTGGCCCTTAATAGGTTGTATGGCACATGGATCTAATAGATTAATGTCTTCAGTGTTCCCTGATTAAGTAAGTAAGTAAATCAGTTTATTCATGTCTGAATATCAGTGACATCATAGTAGAATTTTTTGAATCCTTCATGATCCATCACTAACTTTGAGCACTTAGCAGCAGACCTCCCAATGATCTGCCACATACCATCCATCTGTCTCCTTGCTGGTTGTCCTCTGCTATGGTGACCCACCACCATTCCTTCACAATAACTTTTTCAAGGTTATTTCCATCTTTATGCCTAATGTGATCAAAGTACAGAAATTTGCATCTGTTGATTTCTGACATCTGCTTCTTTCTAATAATATTTCTAATATAGGCATTTGTCTCTTTTCCTATCCAGGGGAAACACAAGAGCCTTTTCCAGCACCGCATTTGTTCTTTGGAACATCCTCCTTGGTTGGATATATATGATCCCACATAATTAAGTTCATCTGCTGCCTCTACAGTTTGTCTGTTAATTGTGATGTCAGCTTGCATCCAGTTTTTGTTAGTTTGTCAGTGTACATCTTGTTTCCATTGCATTCAGTCCATATTCCTCACTAGCTGTTTTTACAGAGTCCAGTATTTATTTCAGTATTTATTGGTGGTTGTAGCAAAGAGTGTTGTGTCATCAGTATATCTCAGGTTGGTTAAGAGGTGTCCACCATTGGAAATTCCAGTGTCTTCTGCTTTGTCAAGACCTTCTGAGGCTTATCTCATCATAAATTCTGTGAATATGTTAAAGAGGCTTGGGGACAAAATACATCCTTGTCTCACACCTTACTCTGTGGAAAACCACTCACTGTCACATCCTGCTGCTCTCACCATAGTCTGTTTGTGGTGAGTTCAGTTAGATGCTTTGGAAACCGATGTTTGCCAGTATACTCCAAAGGCAGTCATGTTAGATGGTATAAAACACTTTTCAGTAGTCAGTAGAGCACAGTGAAGCACTGTCTGCATTTTTCAGTTGTGTGACAGGTATTCACAATTTGGTCACAATCTTTTCTGAAACTAACCTGTTGTGGTGATAGTTTTACTTCTATCCTTCATTTTATATGATCCTGGAATATGTGGAGTAGACCTTTTCTTGCACAATACTCTATTATGTCCCCTTCCTATGGTAAGGGCAGAAAAATTGCCTTCATCCAGTCTTTTGGACAATTTCTAGCCATCCATATATCATTATCAACATTCCACATAAGATCAGTACCCCATTCATCAATCACTTTTAACAATTCTGCAGGCATGTTATTTACCTCTTGTGCTTTCCTAGACTTCATTTTTATAATAGCGCGAACCACTTCCTCTTGCCCAATATATGGGTACAGCTCGGTAACCTCTTTTCTGTCATTCTGTCTTATGAGTGTCTCTGGGGAGGCTCAGTAATATCTCCATCTACATTTAATATCATCATCTTCAGTGACCTTTTATTATGTTTGATCAATGGGAAAACCTCCTGGTAAGAAGTCTGACCACTGTGAATATATATTTTTGACTAATAGTTTTTCATTAAAAAAAAATTGAGTCCCGAAAAATTAGAGTCCCCTTTGTCAAAGTAGACAAAATGTTTCAGTTGGGGGGGTGGGGATGAAGAGAGTTGAAATGTTTTGTGTTAACTCTTTCAAAACTTTTTTTAACCATTTGTTTCAAAATATTTTGAAACAGTGGTTTGAGCTGACATTTCATAGATAGATTCTAGGACTGGAAGGGACCTCGAAAGGTCATCGAGTCCAGTCCCCTGCCCTCATGGCAGGACCAAATACTGTCTAGACCATCCCTGATAGACATTTATCTAACCTACTCTTACATATCTCCAGAGATGGAGATTCCACAACCTCCCTAGGCAATTTATTCCAGTGTTTAACCATCCTGACAGTTAGGAACTTTTTCCTAATGTCCAGCCTAAATTTGTCCAACCTTATTTGGCCAATTAAAAACAAAACAGCCAAAAAGGGAGAAAAACACTCCAAAGAGCTGATTCAAACCAGAAACTAAACAAAAAAATCTTTTGTCTCAGCTCTCAACATTCTGTCTTGATTCAAGATGAACTTTTTTGAGTTTTTCTTTTGCTAGAAAACTCTCAGGATAAAAAGATATCAGTTCAGATCAAACCAGATTTTTTCAGATTTTTTTATTTTGGCCCCCAAACAGAAAAATCCAGTACCCACTCAACCCAAATATGTATCTGCTGCATATTAATGCTTTGAACAAGGATTACCATAAAATCTTAGTTACTGTGGCACCAGTAGCTAACAAACTATTATACAGTGGTTGCAGATACTTCAGTTACAATGCAAAAGGCCCTTTAAAATATCTAGGTTAGACTGAATACGGATGGAAACCCAGGAGATCACTTCCTATTCTGTTATCAAGTCAAACTACAGAATGTGTGGCACATTGTCATAATATTGGGTCCTGAAACTATTTTGAATAAATATATGCAACATAAAGTTTGATGAAGGTTTATGTTATAATACAATTGTTTTTAAATAATCAGTGTAGTATAATGGAAAATAATACCAACTTACTTGGATTTCTGTAGAATCCATAGCAGTGTATATGTCATCTTTTCTTTGACTTACAGCAGAGATGTTTGAATATTGTTAAACATTTTCCACAAATATGTGTTAGAATTCATAAATAAAACTGCTTTGATTGTGTTCATGCTCTTGTGTTTGTTTTCTACAAATAGTCTAGCAAATGAGTTTACTGGAGGGAGAAAACACATTTTAAATGACTATTACGAAATATGCATGCAAAGCTATTTTTAAATGTATAATTTCATTTGTACTAGAAAGCTGATTCTAAGAGTTATTCTGATCCAATCAGGGAACAGAAAAATACTGTGTGATCTGTGTCTCTGTTCAAGACAGATTGAATTTCAAATACTGAATACTCATAACAGACATCATGCGAGCTACAAATCAAGAATTATTCACTGAAATTATGTAGTGAATAATTTTGAACAATAGATACATTAAAGAAAATTGCACTCTATTCACAGACAATTTGTGACGGGATCAATTATTTGTTTTAAATTATTAGCACAGCTCTAATCTATAGCAAACTAATCTTCAGATTCAACACAATTTAGCAATTCATATTTACAACACAACCTGAAGGCTCAAAGCTGTACTTACAAAGTTGTCTTATTTTGATATTTTCACTCACTTTGATATTCAGTAGGTATCCTCTGAATTAAAGCCATTTTACCTGACTTTAATTGATATTTTACTCTATATGAGTATTCCCACTGAAACCAAGTAGATCTCAGAATTACACTTTATTCAGGCATATGGATCTACTTAACATGGTTTCACACTAAATTTGTTCAGTGCTTGATCTTCCTACTATAAAATGGCACTATTTTTTTTTGTCACCAACACATTCATGGCCTACAGCTGACTGCTTTTATAATTTTTAATTAAACACTGAAGTGGAAAGTGTCTGTTAATCAGTGTGTGAAGCCAGTCATAAGAAAGAGGTTGTACAAAACCTGCATTAGATGGATTGCAGTTACATCACTTTTCCCACCTTTGTCTTCATGATGGAGAGAAGCTCATTCAAGTTAATTATATCATAGTGGGAGGTCTGGAAGTCAGAGCCTATTTTGACAAGTGTGCTAGATTGTTAAGGACCTACAAATGTATTTGCAAACTGAAAGTTTTATTAGTCTTTCATTGGTTTTCACAAAATTATTCAAGAGTCACTCTTATAGAATGTGGGTGAAATGTTGTGCATTAAGTTCTTTTCCTATTAGAACAGTAACTAACCTTGTACATTATTTTGCAATCTTCCTAAAAATATAATTTAAATATAAATATAAATGGCAGGGACCTGGGTACAAATTCCCAAATTTGTATTTGTAGAATGTGAACTTCTGTCAAAAGATTACTCAACAATATATGTCCACTTGGGCATAGGTTATCAAAATGTTTATAGTGTTGACCACTTCTTAATAGATTGGCCTTTGTCCTCCTTTCATGGGCACTTGTTTTACATTCCTCTAGCTCCACTGACTTTAGTGGTGTTACTATTGATTTGCACCCAGTAAGTGAAATCAGAGTCAGTCCCCTTCTCTCATAGACTGCTCTATTCCCATTTGCAAACATATAACATCCCTGGGGCAGGCACTGACAACCAGGCACTGACAACATAGAGTAGCAATTGGGAAGTGGTCTAATGCATTTGTATCGACTTCAGAGCAATAAGTGTTAAGTCCTTTTTGAAAAAGTTAATCATGCTGTTCAAAAAAGAACTAGATAAATTCATGGATAGGTCCATCAATGGCTATTAGCCAGGATGGGCAGGGATGATGTCCCTAGCCTCTGTTTCCCAGAAACTAGGAATGGGAGACAGGGGATGGATCGCTTCGTGATTATCTGTTCTGTTCATTCCTTCTGGGGCACCTGCCATTGGTCACTGTCGGAAGACAGGACGCTAGACTAGATGGACCTTTGGGTCTTATATTCTGATGCTGTCTACTTTTACTTTTACTTTTACATTCCCCTGTCTCTCCCCCTGCTTCTCTTCGCATACTTTTCTCCTATCTGGTTCTCTTCTCCTTTTTCCCTTTATATCCTTTGATTTTGAATGGTGCTCCTCCTTCTACTGCTTCCTTGATCCTTGGTTCCCTTCTCCTTTGGCCATATTTCTTGGCTGCCTCATTCCCTTCTCCATTGCTCTTCTGAACATTCCTCTCACAATGGTGGCTGGCAGCTCCAGTCCCTGTTAGATTAGGTCTCTGATGGTAGCTCCTGTTTTTTCTGTCTTTGCATTAGACTGGTTCCTCCTTGCTTCCAGCTGCTTTTACTGGCCATCAGGCTTTGTCTTCACAATGAAAGAAGCAGCTGGAAAAATGGAGAAGGTCATCACCATGTGACTGAGCTCTCTGTAGACTACCAGCCAGTGCCTCATAGATCACAGTTTGCAAATGGCTGTGCATCTAAGATTTATTTATTTAGGGAAGTCTTTTGGCCTGTGTTATACAGGAAGTCAGACTATAATATAACAGACACATGGTATTTCACTTGATGTTGTTCTGCTTGTCATAGAAGATGAATCCTCTACTAATTCATTCTCTTGTAAATATTGGATAATTACCCCACAATTATATGTATTCTAATAACTTCATTATGTAAACTGCCTGTAATTTTTGTTAGTATCATTCTGTGTCCTGAGATCATCGGTACACATCCAATCCCAACTCATCAAACCCATCACCTTTTTATATTTTTTGTTTCAAAAGGCCATTTTTGGCTTTTGTATTGGGGAAGAAAGAGATTAATTGGGTAGAAAAAATATAGATGTGTTCTCCCTTCTTCTTTATGTGCTTCAAAATTCCCATTAAATGATCTTACAGTAATGGGAGAATATGTCCCAAATCTTTTATGTGTGTGTCTGTGTGTGTGTGTTAAAATGACTCTGGTCTTTAAGGCCCAAATCTTCAAAGGTCGTTAGGTGCCTAATATATATGTCATTTCACGCTCTGGAACAATTTCGCTTGACCTCCCCCCCGTCCGATACTATCACTTTAGACTGAGGTGATTGGCATTTAGTCTTGTTTGACCTTAATTACCTGGGAAATTATGTCTTTACTCATATGAGAGAGACTAGCTTTAGATATATTTATCATAAAATAAAATAAATCAGTCAATGTAATAGTGATAACTTTTGTTCAAATTCCATCTTATTATGACAACAGGTTGTGTGTGTAAAGTGAGTTAGCAATAGCTATTAATACTCAGAATTTAGGAACAATACACCTCCACGAAGAATCTGATTGGGAACTTGTGTAACTATCTGGGTGTTCAAAGATCCAATTACCTTCAAAAGAGAAAGCTAAAACTTCATTATATAAAAATGGCTAGGTCTCAAATGATAAAAAAAAGGGGAGGGGGCGCGGATTTCAGAGAAAAAGTTCTGGTGACACCTGGCTTTCCATGAATGAGAAATATTTGCTCAGGTGCAAAAGGAATATTGTTTTAATTGAATGCCATAAAAGATGAAAGTTTGTTAAATACTATACAGGACTGGTAATAATTTAATTAAACCTAATTCTTGATCAAACATCTTTAGGAAACTAATGGCCAGAAACATTTAATTATGCAATTTTCTAACAAATCAGTCTGTGCCAAGCCTTTCTATTATACAAAGCCGCTAACTCTAGAATTTCATATCTGAAGGTCACACGGACCTTGATCATGGGTGGTGGGTATCAAAGGCCAGGGCAGCCTAAGCCTCCCCTAGCGCAGGCCATGGCCCCCATGTCTCCTCTCCCCCAGGTCCTGCCTCCCTTCCCCTCTCCCCTGAAGCTGGTGGGGGCTCAGCTCAAGCCAGGGGCCTGGGGCTGCGGTTGCCCTGGACAACTTGGGCCATCCTGAGGGTTGGGTCAGAGGGTCGGACTGGCACTGGGGCTGGTGGCTCGGCCTGGTGCTCAGCGGCGGGCGGGGGGAGGATCAGGCTTCTCCGGTGGTTGTGGGGGGAGGGGAGGTCAGAAGGGGCAGGGTCAGTGGGTTAGCCTACCCAAAGTGGGGGTTCACCCACCGTCCATGACCTTGAGACAAAGAGGGCAAGCCCCAACTCAATTTGGTAGTCAGGAACATGACTCAGAGAAAATAGTAGGGAGGGGCCTGAGTCTCTTTCTTACTTCCCTTGTGTGGGTATAGTATCAGAAAGATGCTGTTCCTGAGAAAGGACTCAAGTAGGTGAGATTATTTTATCTAAAATATTTTAAGATGCATATTTTTGCCACTATTCTTGTAAGAAACTGTAGTCATTTTAATGTGAGGAAAGGCTGAGAGAGAAAGAGAGAGAGAGAGAGAGAGAGAGAGAATCATAAAGTAGGTGCCTTCTATGCTTAAACTGATTTACTTTAATTGTTTCTGTTGTAAACCTTCTTAACACTAAGGGTCACATTGTGATTTGCCCTTGTGGGTCGGGAGAGAGGGAGATATGCACAAAAAGCCTCTCTGTCCTTGTATAACCCATGCGAGGGTAGATTTCAGAGAACAGCATGGAGAAGGAAGGCAGCAGCAGTTATGCAGGGAAAGTACCTTTGGGGATAGCTTGGGGCACAGCTTTGGATATGTTTGTAGTGTCTCAGAAATTGAGGATTTTGCACAGGCTAGGGCTAGTCATCAAAATAACTCTTGTTTTTTTCTAACACAGAAAGGCAACTGTACTGGCAGTTCAAGAGGGACTTGTGGATTGCACCTTTTCAAGTAGGTGGTCTGTATCTGCTGCCTATTACCATTGTATACTTCAAGCAGGCATTTAGTGTAGAAGGTTCTAGAGTGACTGACAAGTGAATAATGTCACTTTTCAGGAAACTCTGAGAGGCTTAAAACAAGCACATGCTGCCATGCAAGCGTGCCATGCCCAGTAACAGGGGAAAAGTTTGTGAAGTTGAGAGAAAGTGGATGTTATCAATGTCCATGCTGCACCGAGCAACCAGGGACAGTCTTTCAGCAGAACACAAACCATTTTTTGTTGTCTACAGACCTTTTTGATATAAAGGGACCCTTCCATCTTGTTTTTCTTTTAATTGACTAGTGATAAAAGAAAAACATTTTCTGTTAGAGAAGCCTTTAAACAGTATGTGCTAATATTTTTTAAAATGTACTTTAAAAGTTGCCTACGTGTTTTCTCTCCTTCCCTGTTAATTTTTATAAAAACCTTTTCAGCAAAGGAGAATTTAACTACACATTGGGAAAAGTGAAACCTGCTTCTTTCAGTTATGATATTGTAGGTGTTATATGTAACTATACAGTGGTGCTGGAACCATTTTTATAGTGGGGGTGCTGAAGGCAGAAACCATGTATCTGGGTTGTTATTGCCACTTAAAGCCAGCATCCCTAGTTCCAGCACCTCTGACTATACATGCTATAGTTTACATTATACACACCACACTTTCAGGCAGAAGCAGGGTGTACAGGCTGACAGTGTCTCTTTGAGTTATCAAGTTATCAGGAAAGGGTAAGTGAGAATAGCTTCTGTGCAGCAGAGAACATATTTACCAGCAACAGCTCTCCTTTTCCGTATTACACGTATGACCTGTTGTGGAAAATCACTTTGTTCTCTGAAACATCTGTGGTACATTACTGGGGAGAAGAGTAATGTATTATCGGTTTATATATCGATTTGCTATTAGTTTATTCTATGTGCGTTTGGTGCCTCGGGCTTAGCCAGCAAAACTTTGGAACATACAGTGGGATAAATCCAGCCACTTCTTCTGTATCCATGGAATTCCCTTTTCAAGGGGAACAAGTATCTCCCAGCACAAAATCAAAGCATTAATCCCATTACCAAAGCAGCAATCTAACTCTAGCTCATCAATATGGAGGAGCAGACAAGCTCTGTGATACTAGCACCAGTGCTAGAAATGGTAGCCATATGTGGGATATCCAGCACCAAGGATTGTTTTCTTCTTTGTTTGTTATTTCTTGTTCTGTAATGATTTCCTCCTCTGTAATCTGGTGACTGGCATTTGCGTATTGAACAGATCAGAACCAGTACTTATTTTGTATAAGAGCTGAGTGAATGCTGAAGAAAAAGTAGTCACAATATGTAGTCCAAATATAACCTCTCATCTCCTCTTTAGTGATATTTATGAGGCCTTTTATTAGCTTTCTGTGAACATCCAAACAAGAAAGATTTTGTTTATAAAAATGTGTGTGTAAAGAGAAAGTGTGGGGAATCATGCAGGAATATATTTTTTCCAAAAGTGTTTATGAAGCCAACTTGAAAGCTCATGGTCAAGGAAATCGGTTCTGAAAGTAGCAGCTTACATGGGAGTAGGGTGAGGTGCAGATGTTTGGAAGGTATAAAAGTGATTTCTCATTCCTTTACTGCTTCTTTGTCCTAGTTCTGCAGGATTTTGTTTGTTTTCTGCACTGGGTGGGTTAGGGTTACTAACTCTCTCAAGTCACCTTGGGCACACACTCACAGGTTGAGAAACACTGAACTAGACCACACTACCCGGTATACTGTTCAATTGTACCTTTTGGCCCTGTCGACATGATGGACGTTTTCTGATAATTTCGCACCATTGCCATTGTTCACTCAGCTCCATGAGCCCATCTGAGTATGGCCACTTGAGAAAGATCTCAAAATACAGTAGTGGGCAAAGACTAATTTCAAAAAGAACAAAACTTCAATGAGTAGAAGGGAGAAGCGCTAGAAAAAATTGTCCCATTTGGATGTTGGTGAAGGGTGGAATGGGAACTGAAAAGTGAGATAAAAGTAGAAAGTCGAACTAGGACACTTCACTGCAGCAACCTACTTAATTATCAGAGAAGCAACTGCTGTACTTTTTATAACAAATCCCACCACATTTTATATGCATTCTGTGACTTTTTCTTTGCTTGTTTGGGAAAATTCAATAGATCAAATTTTCCCTTGGTGTACTTTCTATTATTTCAGCTGGATCAGGTTCAATTGTTTTTTTTTCCTCCTAAATTTTGAATTCTTTTTCGTTTTGTAATTTTTAAAATATCTAGTACACTTCAAATTCATTCCGTAACCATGCTGGTAGGGAAATTATGTATCTTTAGCTTGGCATGACATAGAGGCAATTTCTTCTTCAGATATCCTTAACAATCATGGCCTTTTTGCCAGTCATAGTTGAAGGACAGATTGACAAGTATTGAATTTTTCTTTATTAGTTTTCCTATTATGACAACTTCAGCTTGTCACCTCTTTCAAAATATATATGGAGTCCATTTTCCTAGTATTCTGTGCTCCAATTCCCATTGACTTGAGTTCTGCATAAGCCATGGATTGCACATTCTTCAGAGAGTCATCAGTGTTAACTTGATAAGGATGATAATCTAAGCACAATAGGGTATTTGTTTCTGTTTCAGCATTTTTCTCATATGTCCCATAAGCCCCATATTCAACTCAAAATAAATAATTCAAATTAATGTATATTAATGGCATCAGATTGTATTAGTAACATATACACACCATTAGCGGCATCAGATGGTCATATGTCAAAGGTATGATGAATAATTATCACTTTTGTAGTAAGACGATCCTGTCCTCTGGTGTCTGTGCCTTGTCGTGACAAGACAGCTTGCATGCTCTAACGATCCCCAGAGTCTATATCAGTGGGGGCTTTTTGCTCCTGGTAGGTTCAACATGCTGGATTGGTCTGATGGGGAGGGGCCTGACAAAACAGACACCCTGGTCCTCCAGGATGGGGATTAGGCGCAGGGCTAACAACCCTGTCCCGTAAAAAACAAAATATGTTACGGAAACAGCAACGGAGAAATCGACCATTACTATGTGTGATGGCCTTCAGGAATCAATGACCAGTATGACTGCCTGTGGTGAAAGCTGAAAGGAAGCCACTAGCATGGAGACTGAAGTGCTCAACACCAAGACAAAAACCAAACTTGTTTTTTGGAATGTACAGACAATGTACAAAGCAGGAAAGCTAGCTCAGGTCACAGCAGCGATGAGACGCTACAGCGAGGGCAGATGGACGGGATCAGGAAGATTAACAACAGCCTCGGGAGAAACTTTGCTGTTTTCTGGATGGGATGATGGACAACACCATGAGGGTGTAGTCATTCTTTTGAAGAAGGGAGTGGAGCATTCCCTGCTTCAATGGAAATCCATCAGCAGCAGACTTATGAGAGCCAGACTGAAAGGGAAACATAATAATATCACCCTGATTCAGTGTTATGCTCTGACAAATGACAGTGATGAAGAAGTAAAGGAAAAATTCTACCTTAGACTACAGGTGGAGTTAGAGAGAGTACTATGCCACAACCTATCGTCATGGGAGACCTGAATGCCAAGGTCAGTAAGGACAACACAAACAACAACAGAGCAATGGGAAAACATGGGTGTGGCACTATGAATGAAAACGGAGAAAGGCTTGTTGATTTCTGTAATACGAATGTCCTAGTCATCGGTGTCATCAACCCTATTTGAACATTGTGAAATTCACAAGCTGACATGGTGTTCTCCAAATGGCAGAGATAAGAACCTGATTGACCATATCATGATCAATGGCAAATGGTGACGCTCACTGACAGATATGAAAGTGAGAATTGGTGCAGATGTTGGCAGCAACCACCACCTTGTGACAGTCTCCATCAAGCTAAAACTGAGATGTGTGGGTCCACCATACAAGGAACATAGACGTTATGATATTGACAAGCTAAAGTCCTTTGAAATACAGAAAGCCTTCATTCTGCAGTTAAAGAACAGTTTCAAGCACCTTGATGAATGCAGATGAGGAGATCAGTAAGAAGTGGGATAAAGTAACAGCAGTTTATAAACAGAACAGTGAAACCTATCGAGGCTACAGGCAGAAGGGAAGGAAGGGCTGGATTACACCCAGCACATGGAACACCATAGAAAACAAACGAGCTCTGAAGAAAAAAGTTTTAGACACAAAATCCCAGAAGCTAAAGGACAAATACCATGAGCAGTATAGCAAGGCACACAGGGATGTCAAACGCCTTGTGAGAGGGGACAACTGGCATTATATTGATAATCTGGCAACACAAGCAGAGGATGCGGCTACTTGTGGTGAACAAGGAACTATCTACAAAATGATGTGGCTTATCAGTGGTAAACGGCAGACACCAACAAACACTTTCACCAGGAACAAATAAGGATACCTACTAACAACCGAAAAAGAACAAGAAATGCTCTGGACAGAATATTTCAAAGAACTGCTGAACAGGGAGCCATCTGAAGAGGAAGCAAACACCCAGGTGGCAGAAGAAGATCTTGATATCAACACAGCCATCCCAACTAAGGAAGAGATCATTCAAGCCATCAAATCCTTAAAAATTGGGAAAGCTCCTGGCAAGGATAACTTGAATACAGAATTGTTCAAGGTAAATCCTAAATTAGCAGCGTCTATCCTAGCCCCTCTATTTACATCAGTCTGGGAAAGGGAAAAAGTGCCAGATGAGTGGACCAATGGGGCTATAGTGAAGATACCAAAGTAAGGAACTCTGAGATTGTAATAACTGGCATGGCATCACACTTTTATCTGTCCCAAGCAAAGTATTGCGTAAGATCAAAGTCCAGCATATTTCAGAGGCAGTTGATAGCATTCTCAGAAAAGAGCAAGCTGGTTTTCGGAAAGGACGTGGATTTCCAGACCAGATCTTCACTCTACGAAACATAATAGAACAATGCTTAGAATGGCAACAGCAATGCTACATAAATTTCATAGACTTTGAGAAGGCTTTTGATAGCATTCACAGGATCAGCCTATGGAGCATTCTGTGGGCATATGGAATCCTTCTGTATAATCAACGTCATCAAAAGCTTCTATTTCAACTTTACATGCAGTGTTGTTCACAGTGAGCTCAGTTTTGAAGTCAAAAGAGGAGTAAGTCCGGGGTATGTCATGTCTGCAGTCCTCTCCGGATTGCCATCGACTGGGTAATGCAGTGTACAACAGAAGACATGTCTAGAGGCATTAAATGAACACGCTTCTCATCCCTTGAAGACCTGGACTTCACAGATGATGTTGCTCTCCTATCACATACCCAACACCAAATACAAGAAAAAACAACTTGACTCAATGCATTCAGTCAGCAAATTGGACTGAAAATCAACCGCAATAAGACAGATATGACCTTTAATATTGCCTCACCATCACCAGTATGGATAGAAGATTATGTTCCACCAATGTAGAAACATTCACATACTTGAACAGCACCATCAGCCAGGATGGTGGAACAAGCCAGGACATCCGGAACAAAATCAATAAAGCCAGGAACACCTTCAGGACCTTAAATTCAGTCTGAAAATCATCAAAATACAATACCAAACCAAACTCAAGATTTATTAGAGCTGCGTACTTTCAACACCACTTTATAGTGCAGAATGCTGGGGAATGAGAAAGTATGACATGTGCAAACTGTCTTGATTCCATACAACCGGCCTCAGAAAAATCCTCCGTATCTTTTGGCCCAGAACAATCTCAAACCAAGATCTATTGACACAGTGCAGCCAAGAGGATCTGAGCATCATCATTGCCAGGAGGCGTTGGAGATGGATCGGTCATGTGTTTTGCAGGGCCGGCTCTGGCTTTTTGGCCACCCCAAGCAACCAAAAAAAAAAATGGGGCGGCCACAGCAGCAAAGTAAAAAAAGGGGGACCGGCTAGCGGGGGGGAGAGGGAGGGAGCGGGTGGGAGAGAGAAAGGGCTACAGCTGGGCGCTGCCTCGCGGCCCCTCCCGCCGCACTGCGCCGTCTGCCGGGAGGGCTCTGCTCCGGTCGGCGGGGAGGGAAGGACGAGGATTGCCCTGCCGGGCTTGCTGCAGAGCGCTCCGGTCCTCCACGCCGCCGTCCCCTACAGGGCGGCCGGAGCGGAACACACACACACAAAAAAAGTGGCCGTGATGCCCTAGGATTGGGCGGAATGCCACCTCGTTCAATCTGCCGCCCCAAGCACCAGATTGCTCAGCTGGTGCCTGGAGCCAGCCCTGGTGCTTTGGATGGAAACTGATTCAATTACCAGAATAGCAATAAGATGGACACCTGAAGACAAGCAAAAATGAGGCCGCCTGAAATCAACATGATGAAGAGCTGTGGAAGCCGACCTGAAAAACCTGGGGCACAGCTGGGGAACCATTGAAAGACTTGCCAGAAACAGACAGGAGTGGAGGATCTTCATCTCTGCCCTAAATGCCAGAGGTGTAATAGGAACATGATGATGATGAGTAAGACAATCAGGCCTCCATTTGCCCTTCTCATTCCTTAAGAAGTCTTTGAAATTATAGAGGCTCCATGAAGTTGTTGAGAGTCATATTTCCTTAAGAGTGAGCCTCATGGACAATGGGCCACTGAAACCCTTATAATAGTATATAAAGTTAAGTTTATGTATAATTGTTTGCAGGAGCAGGGCCTAACATCAAATGATAAGGATCTAGATTGTCACTTCTTTATTCTTAAATTTACCTGTAAATACAGTACTGTACATGGTGTATGATTAATCCATAGGGACCCGAAGTAATATTTGTTTCTTTCTCCACTGCCAAATTAGGACTCTGATAGAAAATAACCTGGACTATGTACTGGCCTCATTCCAGACTCTGCTATTAGGTTCGTACTCAATTTAATGTTTTGGGTATTAGCCATTGTAATTAATCATCTTGTAACTGTACAGAGATACCTACTACTCAGTCCCTTTGCATTATTTAGATTTGTTTTATAGTGAAGCAAAGGAAGCTGAGCAAAAGATTAATTAAGTCAAACACTTTTGGGTCTCTTCTTTCATCAATGTGCAGAGGATTTACATGCATAACTCAGGTTAGCATTTAATGGAAGATCCTCAAGTTAATCACCTGGGCTTTGATGGGAGAGATAAGGCCTTTCTTCCGTGGTTCAGTATATCACTCTTTCTCAGAAGATTCTCACTATTATTATTTATTATTATATTCAATTGTACATAAACAAAAATATAATGGGACCTACAGTGTAGATCTAATCAGGAAATCAGTATGAATATTAACTATCTTGTGTGGGAACATACTGCATTTATTGAGCAGGTAATTGTAAGTAGCCTAGATTGAGTGTTAAAATCTGAACAACAATAATTACTATGCTAATGTACTTGTTGGATTTTCTTTAGACAGACACTGCTGTGCATATGCTTAATAAAGGCCCATACAACAAACTCTAATGCATATGAACAGTCCCATCCACTGCAATATAAGGAGACTACCCCCATGAGTAGCCACTACTTGCATGTCTGACGGCAGGATCTGAACCTAAATAATCTGCAAGGTGAATTGTGAATCTAAGTTAACTGGAGCCCAGTTCTACTTTCCTTATACACCCAAAAAATCCCTTGAAGTCAAAGGCAGTTTTGAATGCACAATGATCACTATATTGTATGCTTACAATGGGGTCAGTTGCTTCTTCTGCTGTAGTTCTGTTTCTTTTAGTGTGAAATCCTGGATCCATTGAAGTCAGTGGGGGCTTTGTCAATGTCTTCAGTGGGGCCAGGATTTCACCCATAATTGTTCCCTAACTCTTCCTGCTTTTAGCTCTTAACAGCAACCTATTATCCGCTAAATTTGAACCAAGATTCTCCACTTATCCTATTCTCATTGTTTTCTTCTTAATCTCTGCTGTCTATTTGCCTGCTTATATTTCCTGTATTTATGGCCACTTGTTTAAGGATATTTTGTAGTGAAGGCTGTCCATTTATTTCTCTTACATCTCTGTGGCTCCATTTTCACCAAGGTTGGATGTTATACCTTGGGTTTTGTTAGAGAGACAAGGTGGGTGAAGTAATATCTTGTACTGGACCAACGTCTGTTGGTGAAAGAGAGAAGCTTTCAAGCTACATAGTGCTCTTCATCTGGTCTGAGAAAGGTACTAAGGCTAGGTCTATACTACCAGCCTGAATCGGCGGGTAGAAATCGACCTCTCGGGGATCGATTTATCGCGTCCCGTGGGGACGCGATAATCGATCCCCGAATCGGCCCTCTTACTCCACCAGCGGAGGTGCGAGTAAGCGCCGCCGACAGAAAGCGGCAGAAGTCGATTTTGCCACCGTCCTCACAACGGGGTAAGTCAGCTGCGATACGTCGAATTCAGCTACGCTATTCACGTAGCTGAATTTGCGTATCTTAAATCGACTCCCCCCTGTAGTGTAGATGTACCCTCAGTGTCACAACTAAATAAAAGGTGGAACAGATTGTTTAGCATAGGTAGTTAAGACACATTCTAAGAGACCATTCAAAGTAAAGTAGCCCATTAAGGAGAACTAGGTTTTGTTGTCCTTTCTGGGCATGGAAGACTATATTTTGACTTGTTCATGGTGGCATTAGTAATTTTTTGCTTTTTTTCTTAACTGACTGGTTCATTGAATAAAAAAAACATGAGTTTTGAGGTTCATCACAAGACCTATTTTAAAATAATAATAAAAAATATAATCTGCAGAGATATATATTTAAGCACCTTAGCATTTATGTAGTCAACTGACAGTATATGCCTTTTTTTAAAGCCTGGCCTTTAATTATGTACCCACCATTTTGTAAATGCTATCAGCGTTAATCAGTGTTAGCCTAGCCTCCCAGTGCTACATATATATGATCTTTGGCCACTGGATTCACATTGTTGTGAATATGGAGAATCCTTCTCCAGTCTGCTTTTGGCTGTCCCTCATCCCATAGCCCAACATAGAGACAGAAAATGTGGAAGATCCCTTGGCTGGCAGGTCTTGCTGTGCCCCACTACTGCAGGACTGAAGTGGTGCAGGACAGCCTCCCTACTTTGGTGAATTTCATCTTCTTTTTATGTGGGTTGAGATCAGGATTCTGCTGGATACAAATGCCTGCCAAATGTGATGATCTGTGTCTAGAATGCATGTAAATTAGTGATTTATCACATCCCTCTACATAGCAGCTATTCCCAAGCAATATATATCCATGATCATAATCATGAGTTTCTTCTGTACCATTACTTATGATACAAAAACATAAGAACACAGCTAAAGAATAGCAGCCTAACATTCATGCCTTTAACATTATTCTGTTTATATGGCTCATTACTGTGGATGTGTATGCGTGTGATGTTGGAAATATTCTTGCAAATAATTCATTACCACACGAGTTTCATTTTCTGATTGTGTGCTGCATATTTTGATGATATTTTAGAGACAAGTGTCTTTCTTTAATGAAAATTCACAAATGAGATATCAAAAGCCATTAAAACAAAAGTGATTATTATGCAAAGTGAAATAAATGTCTTGGTATTGAAGGTGTACATTTGTGGATCATGAACTGCTTGGGGGATTCTTGGAATGCAGCAACAAATGGTAAAATGTGTAAGAAGCAAAAAGCTTAGCATGTTTTGAAAGATGGATGTCAATAATTATCCTAAGCGATGGCTGACTCTATTGGTCTCCACTTCCTCTTTTTTTTCAACATGCACTCCAGACGCTCCTTTTGCAAAATTTTAACATTTCTCACTAATCTAGAAGTTCTGATGTGCATTAACACTCCCAAAAAGTTTTTTGTACTTTCCACAGGTCAGAGAACGTCTGCTCAGTTGTTTAATATACTAATAACAGCCTTCACACTGGTTGCCAGCTGGTACAGAATTGCATTTTTCATGGTAATTTTTGTTTATGCTTCGGAGTTGTTTTAACTATTGGCTTTCATGACTGTTACTCCTTATCTAAAAGAAATGTTTACATAAAGTAGCTTTAAATGCTGAACATTTTTGTCCATAAATGCTTAAGTATATATTTCTGTGTTTGTTCCTGGCATGTTATCTTCCTCCTAGTCACGCAATTATGAAAACAGGAACTGAATATAAATTGGTCCTCTTCAATTTGACATATTAAAGAAGAGCAGTAAGAATTCAGCTTCCCTCACACAAGGCAAAAAACGTTTTTGTCACCCTCGTTTTCAGCAAGTAAATGCATTAGCCTGGTAGATTTCCCTTGCCAACCTCACCACAGCTGTGGACAGAAGACAGCAAAAGAAGGAACAAACCCTGTTAATGATGATCTTCAAAATGGTAAATTCTCTCCCTGTCTCCTCTTCTCTTGACTAGCATAAGTGGAGGGAAGTTAAAACTAGACATGGTTAGGGAAAGATCAAGGAGGGGAGAGTATTGGGCTCCTCAGTCCCATGAAAGCAAGTCTTCCAGAAGTTCAAGGTGTGCAGGATATGAGAATCTGCTAAATGTGCCTGAACTGGGTGAGAGTGATGGCTGCTCTTCTATTCAAACTCAAACAGATTTTCTCACAGCAGATAATAGTGAGTCAATTAGAATTATCTTCCGTGTATTCCCTGGTCATACACTGAACCTGACTCCCCGCCCTCCCCTTTTTGCAAACAGCAAAAAGGAGAAGAAAAGAGGCCAAAAGGAAAAATTAAATGGATAGTAATCCCAGGAAGGATTTTCAGCGTGGGTGCTGGGAAGTTTAGGAGAGAGCTAGGGAGAGGAATAAAAGTTGATGGATATTTCATACGAACAACAAGAAAATATTGTTTGACAAAACAGAAGAAGACAAAGAAAGAGAATGAAATGGAGGGGGAAGAGATGTGGGAGCTGGGAAGATGGAGGGAAATAGATGCAGAGAGGCTGAAGAGAAAAAGAAAGTAACTAAGCAGAGGAAACCAGAGGACTGGCAGTAGGGATAGAGACAGACTGAAAGTAGGGAAAGAAAATGGGAAAAATAACAGAAAAGAAAATGAGCAAGGGGAGAAGGGGGAAAGCAATCTGAAGGTGGGAGAGAGTCCTCCCTAACACTACCCTAAATTTAATATCCTACAATTTTGCTTCTCCCCCACCCTCCACATGCACTTTAATTTCAGCCTTTATTATGGGGGTTGACTGCAATCAGCTGGTTTAACGCTGTCTAGGTTTCAGCAGGGAGAAGGTTAAAGATCACAGCTACATGCCCTTAGTACTGGTCTTGTCAATCAGCCTAGCTAAGCTGGGCAAATTGTCATGAATTAATCCACCCCACCTGCACACTATAAGAGTGTGCTGCAGTGGGGAATAGGGTCTGCATTTTATATCCACTGCCCATATGTTGATAGGAGCCTATTCATTATATGTTTTCACTGAAGCACAGTACCTGTCTTTCCACCTATATTGTTCTGTGGCCCCCAAACAAACTTGTGAGTACCATAAAAGAATTAATAATAATTATCTCTTGAACAGAACCTAATTCAATTCCAATTGTGGATATTTACTAGTAACCTTTCTTAAATCAGTCTCTAAACGTGGATTGAAAATTAGATGCACCAAATCTCAGAAGTTTGTTGATAATTATTATTGGACTAACTTATAAAAATCAAGTAGAAGCTTTCAAAAATTGCATTATCTTCATCAGTCCATGGGAATAGTATGAAACTGAATAAATGATATAGTGGTAAGCTATTGATTCAGTTCTTATAAATTAATTAAGGCCAACAAGAAAGGGGTGAATGAACAAGCATCTGTGAGACTTTTGGTTTGTTTCCAGATCTCAAACACCAGTAGAGCTGGGAATTAGCTGGGAGTTGGAAATCGGATCAGACACTCCATAGACACTTTCCTATTGTGTTTTCCCCCAGTCCCTGACATGTACACTTCTATGTCCATGAAGTGGTTGCTATGATTAGCAATGCAGCGTGAAATGGCTTTTCTTTGAAAATCAGTTTAGTCTTTTCCCCCTTCTTCCTTCCTTTATCTTGCTTCAAACTGTGGACTAGAGAAGTAGGGTATTAAAAATGGCCTATAAAGCTGTTTTTGATTTTTTCTGAAACCTTTCATACATTAACATTTATGTTTTTAAGTCATCCTAAAAACTTTAAAATCAAACCAAAAAGTAAATCAGCTTTTTGCATCTGTATTTTATTCCTCCATGAAGTTAACCTTTTGGCCACAGCCCTTTGTTCTCAGCAGTAGATGTAACTCCGGCTATGTCTACACTGCAATGTAAGCCTGGGCTCAGATTAAGGTTCAAACCTAATCCCCCCCTTCCATTTACACACAAATCACACTACCCCAGGAGCTACAGGGTCTGAGCCTGAGCCAAAACCGTGATCCTGGGTCCAAACACTATTGTTCTGCAGTGTAGATCCAGACCCTGGACTTGGGTCCTGTTAGTCCTCCAAAAAGTATACCCATGGGACAACTTTCCTTTGTCCTCTCTATCCCAAGAATTTCCATTCGACTGCATGGAAAAGGGAAGCAATCCCCTTGGCATACACCAGCAGCTAAGTGAGTCAGTGTTAATCCTTCCATTGTCTTCTGACTCCTGAGCTATAAACTCATCATCAGAGAGCCTTTTGAGCTTGCAACGGAGACTTAACAGAGTAAGCCTTTTGCAAAGTGTGCTGCTTCATGGTCATGGGAGCACAGCCTGATTTAGGTAGCTGTCTGCTGCAAGGCCAGCAAAACTAGACTTTAGTAAGAGTAGCTGGAATGACCACGCATACCAGAAAATCACAAAGAACCTGGCAGCTTTGTAAATGCTGGACCGGTGACCAGAGCAGGGTTGGATTAAATCACTCAAGAGTGAGTACTGGAAAACCAGGAACCAGAACTGTGCTTGGGGCAACTGGCTGACATCAAATCCATTTTATGAGACGTTTCACTGGGTGTTGGGCACTGTGCCCAGCATGAAGCTAACAATGGTGCATGGTCAGCTGGAATGGGCCCAGAATCCAGCAAAGTTACTGATGGGAGTTAGCAACAGGCACAGAGTGGGTACAATGAAGTCCCTCTGTTGCTAAAATTAGTTCCAGAGCAGGCTTTGGACAGGAGCAGCAGCCAGCACATTCTGGGTCCATACTCAGAGAGGCTGTTTGAATCCCACCCACCACCAAAGAAACAGCCCATTGCAGAGCCTGAAGCAGACACAGATAGGGCAGAAGCCACCCCTGAGTCTGATAATGTTTTTTTTTAATGTTTATTAAGACAGTAATGGGAGGGATTTCTGCTCGATGAACCAATGCAAAAATTATTATAAGCCAGGGCTAGCAGCATGTATCTGCTAATGGGGGATTGTATGCCAGCAGCTGCTTGGCATTCCACCTCTCCTTCCCCACCACCACCACGTGGTGTTCAAAATGGCAACTGGGGAATGCAAACAGTAAAGAATGCCTTTAAAGTGAATTTTTACTGGAAAGGCCCAGATTTTTGCTAGGTCCATTCCCATTTCTTATGAAAATAATAGCCTTACATTGCCTGGCCTGTAAATATGCCACTTTGTAACCATTCTGCAGTCTATCAAGCTGCCCGGAAACAGTGAACTGAGTGGGGCTGGCGGAATTGGAAATGTGTTCCATTTACAAATCTAGTCCATTTCAGTTTTGTTTTGGGTAGCCCACACAGTCCATAGGTCAGAAAATACAACTGGGGTTTGATATTTTGTTCAGAAATGTGCTGGGGCAGGGAGGAGGAAGGCTGTAGAGTACTGTGTGTTTGCATGCAGCCATAAATGGAAGGTAACACATATGTGGAAGGTAACACAGCATTCTGTTGATTCCTTCATGAATTCTGAACCAATCCCAGGTGCAGATAGCTGCAAGCTGTTCTTGAAGTAGGAACTCCAGATAGGTATTTACATTTTGGGGAAAGGCATATTGTCCAGGGCCAGCTTGGTAGCTGACCAGCACACTCCACTCAAATATGTCCCATTCTATATGTGTGAATACTTCTGTTGCATAAACTGCAGATTTTCCATCAGCAGCTTGGAATAATATCTCCTTTTGCCAGTCAGGCACCACAAGAACTGATATTTCCTCCAAAATCCCCTTATTGCCCCCCAACCAAAGTAGTTCTGCAATTTTTAGAAAACAAAAAGCAGCTTTGCATTTTTAACTTACCATTGTGTCTACAATTTTTTTCACTGCGATTAACCAACCTGTATCCAGGGAGCTTCTGGGGTCTGAAACATCCTTCTTACAGTATACTGCAGTTCAGTTATTAAAAGTAGCATTTCATGTCCTTGAAATTCCACAAGGATTTTTTTCTGTGCTCCTGAAGTGAGCTATTTGAGACAATAACCCTGTGTCTTATCCTGATCCAGGCCCCTCAATGTCTACTAGCTGCAATACCCCCACAGCTCACCCATACCACCACAGAAACCTGAGCCGACGTCCCTTCATGGACACTTCCAAGAGCAGGCATTTCCGGGAGGAACTTATGGTTGAAGTTCTGGACAGGGCCAACAAGCAGGTCCAGTGCAAAAGACAGAGGGATTTGCAGCTAGAGGAATATGAATATATGTGTGGTCACTACCCTTGGTCTTTATGTGTTCCTAGAGACTCTAACTCTAAAACAAGTAGCAGAGGTGACTTTCACTCTGGTAAGCTTGAAACTGTACCCATCAGAGATGAGCCCACGGTGGTGTAATACCACATTACAAAATTCCCTTTAAATAAAATAAAAGGCTACAGTAGACACCCCGCCAATGGCATTTCAATCTGCCAAACATACATTCAATAACCATTCTGCACTCTGCCGAGAGTGTAATTAAACCATTTTTTGCCAGAACCTCTGAAATCAGGGTATGGTTTCATAAGCCAAGGCAAAAGCAGATATGCAGGGGACCTAGACTAATGGTTGGGACAATAATGGCATTTATGACTATGCCATTTGGTGGGAATAGTGTCCCAGCCTGTCCAAGAATATAGACTCCTGAGAATGCCTCTTGAGAATGCTAAACAATGGGCACAAGTCCCATCAATGGCCCCAGCACAGTTTGGAAATCCCATTATCTCTCAGCCAGCAATTATTCTGGACAATCTTTTATGCTGACCACTTTGGAGTAAACCAAACACCTGATTGCCTCAGAAACCTCTGCCACCACTGTATCCACAGTCAACTTTCCAATCCTAAATTGGCTGGAAGTGGACCTGTAGTAGTCTGGGGTAGCCAGCTTCCAGATGGTCATAGCAACCTTCTTATGGACCAGCAAGAGTGGCTTCGTGCATGTGTCTTTATGCTGGAGGGTCATAACAAGCTGTTCTCAAAGCTTGAGATATGTAGCTTTCCTCATGCAAAAGTTCTGAACCCACTGCTGGTCATCCCAGGTCTGCATAATGATGTGATCCCACCTGTCTGTGCTTGTGGCCCTCCTCCAGCTGTTCTACATAGGAGGCAGCAGCAGTAGCTATAGTGAGTGTCATGAGCAACATCAGCCAGTTCAAGTCTGCCATGCCTGGGTGGTAGTCTCCTCTGCTTTCTCCTGTGTCATAAGCTGTGTCCGGTGCTTTTGGTGTGTCAGAAAACACTGACAGAATGTCCATCAGCATCTCACACAAACTCTGCCATTTCCTGACACAGGCATGAAAGCACAAGCAAGAGTATTCTTCAAAAGTAGCCTCCTCAATGTTTCTGGTTCTGGTAGCTGGGAGCACATCCACCAAAATGACAGTTCAGCGGGATGTGTTGGTGGACCGTTCAAAGTTCCTGAAACAGGTTGGGTAGTCAAGCTTTCCCACAGTGCACCACAGTCAAAAGGATAGATTGGCCACATTTCAGGAGAGTGCTAGGGAGTCTAGAGTATAGTTGGTTTGGCTCAGGTTTGTGTGCTGAAGTATGAATGCCAGAGTCCCAGGATCAACCCAGGTTAGAAAATTCTTAACACAGGGTTAACAATCAGTGTAGATGCTCAAACTCTGGATTCTCTAACCCAGGGTCAGCTGGCTCAAGTCCCACTAATGCCAGGCTTACATTGCAGCATATTTGATGCTCTGTTTTCTGTGAAATAGTAATGTCACAAACTCATTGGACATGCTAATCAATTAGCTTTAATCTGAGGTCTAGCTAGCCAGAAAGATTTTCCCCTCCTACACTTACTGTGATATCACAGGGCCCTGACTTTTGGAGCCATGCAGTAACTCATATTATGATGTATTTTTAAATAAAAATAAGTGATTAGCTGCTTTGGTTGCAAAGAAGAGCTTTAAAGTGTGAACTGAGTGTAACTGATATAGCAATGTTTGTGTCTGCAGAGAGTCTGAAATGATAGCTTTGAGATGCATACGATGTGTCCAGCTCATCTCCATGGGAAGTTAACACTCAAGACCCACCTCTCTGGGGAGTCCTGCTAATACCAGTCCAGAAGAGGATTAAATGTATGGCAGGAGGAGAATGCAGTTGGTCCAGATCACCCAAGAGACACTCTCACTGCTGGGATAAGTACTGGGAGGGAGGGACTTGGACTTGCTGCCCGACCTGGTTCTTTAGGGGTTGGAGAGATGCAATCTACCACTTCACTAGCTGCCACTCTTGGGGGGGGAGAGGAAAGAGGTGTCCACCATTACCACTCCTAGTGAGAGGTGAGGGGCCACAAGGCAGGGCCACAGGTGGGCTCCAGGCAGGAGTTCTGGAACAATTTTTATAATGGGGGTGCTGAGAGACATTGTACCAAACTGTAAACCCTGTATATAATGGAAACCATTTCAAGCCAGGGAGTGGTGCAGCACCCCCCAGCATCCCTAGTTCCAGCACGTATGGCTCCAGGTATGTCTAGTTGGGAGAAAAGATATAAAACATCAAAGGGATATACTGAAACACAACTATATTTCTAATATAGTAGCTGCATGGTCCATACTTCGCTGAAGAAATACTAGTGAAAAAATCTTTAGATTCTGGTAAAAAGAACAGGAGTACTTGTGGCACCTTAGAGACTAACAAATTTATTAGAGCATAAGCTTTCGTGGACTACAGCCCACTTCTTCGGATGTATATATCTGAAACCTTAGATTCTGGAGGAGATGTGGAGCTTGGGTGTTGTCTGTTTTTACAGATGGATATAGGAAAGTGACTCTTATGTGCTGGGCACAAATGGAGTAACTAGTCTTGATATATAAATGGCTTATTATCACCTCACTTTAGGACCTGACTATTTCTTAGTTCTTCTAGGGTACTTTGGTCTTAAAATGTTGGACTCTTGTAACAGTGGCTATGGGTCTAGCATGCGGGTAGTGACAAAATTATCCTATTGGCTTTAATCCAACAATTTTTCACTTCTTATTTTAAGCACAGCAGGAATCCATTGTTCAAAGAAAGATGTGGGTTACTTTCCTTAGTACCTTCTCGGAGTCCAATCAGTCTTAGGGTTTTTTTTCCTATGGTTCTCACGTTCTTCCAATTTGGCAGCCAGTAGCTTTATTTGCTCTACCATTCGGTATCTTGATTATCTGTCTCTGTTCATTTAACATCAAGGCACTGATCCATCCTTCCCTCAGACAGCTTCTTGTACTTCTGAAATTGTAGTGTTCATCTTTTCTAATTTATTGTCTATTTTAGCTTCCAGATTGGCAAATTTTGACTCCAAACTCATTGTAGGGTTAAAGTTAATTTCTATGACAATTTTCCTGGCTATTTGGGAAGTAAGGTTTATTCTCAATTGCCTCTGATTCTTTTGGCACATTTCTTTTCTTGATCTTCATTGTAAATTTATTTGGGGATTTTTGCATGGTATCACTAATGTTTGCCCAAAATTCAGATAATGACATGTTCACACCCTAGCCAAAGGGAAAATATAACACTCTAATTCAAAGAAGGAGGGGAATGCAATAGACAGAATGGTCTTTTCTGCCTCTAATTTTCATGAGTCTCTCAGTTGTTTTACAAGAGCATTATTTTTGCAAGTGAAACAATGGCTTCTGGCTAGTGCAAACCATTACGACATTGTATTACAAAGTTGTAGCACCTGCTTTGATCCCTAGGAAATCTACTCTTTATACAGACCCACTTTTCAGAGAATTTCAGCAAAAGAAACATGGGACTTCTGACGTTAATAATATGGAATTAGGAGTAATTCAGTTAATTGGTTCCAGTCTACTGCAATGTTTAACAAACTCAGATATAAATAGGCTAATCTTTGAAAATTAGCCTATTAATTTCTGGTTAAAAATAAAAATAAAATATTATATCAGTGGTACTCAAAGTATATCCTGGGGCACTAACAGCTCAGCACCTTTTTACTTTCAGCTCACTCAGCTGTTTTGTAAACTTTGTTTGAATTAAACATAAGAAGGCTCTTTATAGACGTCTTAAGAACTATTATGGCAGATGGCTGCCATGAATGGTTTAAAACAATCAGTGTTATAGTAGGTAATAAAGTGGTGTTCTCCTTCAACATGTTTTTTGTGTTTATAGCTATAGATACAGCATGAACAAATTAAATTATAATATAAATACAAATGATAAATATGTGTGTATAGCTTATTATAATTAAATAATTATTAGTGATAATGAGCAGCAAACTGATCTGAAACATATAATCAGTTTCAGGTTGATGTATAAGATAATTTAATTTAAGATAGGTGTTTATAAATTTATTGTTACCTGGAGTAATTCACATAGGCTTTTGTGTACATTAGCAGTTTCCCCCCTAAAATTCCCCATGATCACTGCCAGTTATTTCAGTTCCATATTATATCCATTGTGTCATGTAGACCTACCTGCCCTGAATATAGTAAGCCACAAGATGTAATTGTGACCCCACTGAAGTTTTGCCATTGACTTCATTAAGGCCAGGATTTCATCTACAGTACTTAAAGCATGGACTACTACCTGGAACTCTGACTGCATTATCATTCCTATTCTTCTTACCTGTGATGATGAGACATTTTAGGAAAATATCCTAGCATAGACACAGCTATATATTTTTCATTGTGGGGCAGTAGGGAGTATATACAGTTTTAACTGAATAGTTGGAATAATAGAACACTTGGAAGATAATTCATTAGAAGAAAAGATTTTGGTCCAGATTCTAAGATGCTGTAAATCAGGATAGGCCCATTGAAGGGGCCAGAATTTCCCCTGCTCCATTAGGGATCCGTCTGCCCATCTAGAACAGGGAGAAGTATCGGAGGCGTGAGGGGAAAGAGAGGGGCTGATCCAATGAAGCTACACTTTCCTCTCTGATCTCTGTGGCAGAATTAAAGAGCAGTGAATAGTGATGCCAGCAGCCCTCTACCTGCAGTGGGAGGGAGGGTGGGAGAGAAGGAGGGAGAGAAAGGCAAACACCTGTGTGAGTGACTACCCCTGACCTTTCCCACTGTTTCTCCATGGCATGGTTCATCTGTGTGCAACCAGAAGGAGAGGAAGAGGGAGAGAGAGAGGGAGAAGAGTGCCTCCACCCCCTACTGATGAATAGTGGAGCTTGAGGTGCTTGATCCTGACCATATTCTCTGCAAACAGACTGCTGGTGCCCCTTCTTGTCAGCTCTTAGGCACCAATCCAGCTGAATACTTCAACTTGTGCTTAACTGGAAAAATGTGAGCAGCCCCACTGAAATAAATGGTATTACTCATCTACTTTAAGTTAAGCATGCATGTAAGTGCTTTGCTAGATCTAGTCCTTAAAAAGCTCCTCTCCTCAGCAGCTTGGCCATCTCCCATTCTGCTTCCATGAAGGAGCTTCAGGGAGATTCTTCTGGACATGTCAGTTGAGCTGGCTGGGAAATAGAAATCCCTTCTGAGGAAAATTTCACATTTTGGGGAAACACAAATCCTCCTGAATTGGGATCCAAAAACAAAAATGGTAAATTTTTCACAGGAAGACATTTAAAAAAAATCAATTTAAAAAAACAGAAACCAAATATTTCAGCTTGCCAGCTGGCCACTACAAGGCTCCTGTCTGTCTCCCTGGCTCTCCCTCCCGGGTTTCCTCCTCAGCAGAGTTGCCAGAGAGTTAAACTGAAGAGAGTCTTCCAGGTCAGCAGTGGGGGAGTTATCATTTTGGTTCTCCTGACAAAAAAAATGAGTTGTTTTTTGCATAAAGGACATTTTTCATTAGAAAATCATTCTGATGGGAAGTTCCCACCAGCTCTGCTCAACAGCAAGGGAAGAGTCTTATTTCTGAAACCAGGAAGAGAGGAGCCTAGGTTCTTTGACCTCCCATAAATAAATAAATACAAATAAATAGACGTGTTTTATACCGCCACCCATCATTACAGAACCTGAGCACCATCCACAAAAAATTATTAGCAATTAGAGCTGGTCAGATTTTTTTTTTATGGAAAAAGCTGTTTTGATTAAACTGAATTTTTTGCAAAAGCAAAAAAATCAAAATGATTTTTTTAAATTGGGGAATTTTGAAAATATTAGATTTTGTTCTTATTCAGCATGAAAATGTTACAAAACTGTCAAAATTTCCCAGAAGATGGCAATTCTGAGTTTCAACCAGCTCTGGTAGTAATAGCAAAGTCCCTGGTTGATTTCAGGGAGTCTCTGGCTTACCTCCCCATTTGTTTGAGGCTAGGAATTGGTCAGAAGGAGATGGCAATGTTGTCAGTTTGGAGCTATAATTGACCCTGCCCTTCATTTTTTGAAACCAACAGTTGGAAGATCTGGCAACATGTTGTTTGAATTCACTGACTTTTCATTTAAATTGTGTGGTCTCAACATTGGATTAATATAGTTCTTATTCCAAGCCCTTTCCATAAAGGGGGAATGGAGGGGCAATATCTGCTATTATGGGCCCTGTGCTATGTAAGTAGATGAATATCTGCTCTTGTGCTTTGCTCCTGTTGGGGTGGGGATGACGTCATTGGATAAAAGACACTGGATGTGGTTTAATTAGGCTGCAGCTTTGTTCCTAAATATCAGGGAGTACCCGGCAGATAAGGGTACAGTGCTGGTAATTCGTGGGCGATGGGAGGTTTGCTGTCATCCCTCCCCCTTTGCCCATCCTGGTCCCCAGTCAACCCGCTGCTGAGAGCTCGCCACCCCCCCTTTGAAAGACGGTTAAGTGGGGCTATAAAAGAGGTGGGGGGATTGGCTCCCTGCCGCACCAGTCATATGAGTCCCAACCTCTCCCCCCTGTTTGTGCTTCTTTAAATAATACCTCCTTTAAATCCTTTAGTAATTCATTTGAGCTGATATCCATATCTCCTTCTTACAGGGTACCTGCGCTGGACATTCGCCCCACACTTACATAATGAGTTGTGACATAAAAGCCTAACCCTAGTTTCATGCTTGCCTCATCTCGCTGTGGGGAAGGCGAACGGCCACCCCTCCACCTCACCTTGGCCAATCTGGTGGAGAGGGAAAAATTCTTCCCAGGCCCCCAAGAAAGGAGCTACTAGTACAATACCCACAGCAGATCCCGACAAAATCTAGTATTTCACTACTTCCATGGGTGGTAGGTTGCACCACATGGTCCACGTAAAAGAGGGTTTTTTTCTGCACTGACCTGGACCTAAACAATACCCCTCTCTTCTGGTTACCTGGGGACGGGGAG
Organism: Trachemys scripta elegans; assembly: GCF_013100865.1. Classification (NCBI taxonomy): domain Eukaryota; kingdom Metazoa; phylum Chordata; order Testudines; family Emydidae; genus Trachemys; species Trachemys scripta. The sequence goes on along the minus strand of NC_048298.1, from coordinate 245,355,620 downwards.
GGGTCAGCCACACTGAGCTGGTCTGAAGCTGCTGCAGCAAGTCACCTCTGGCTATTTGGCCTTAAAGGGGTCACACACCTTTTCCTACAACCCAGACAGCAGCTCACACTGCTTAACATGAGGTGAGGTCATTTCCAGTTTCTATTCCCCATCTCTCACTTATATTCCCTGAGAAAAGCCTATTGAATTTGGCTTTGAATAGGGGCTAGGATTTGTCCATTTAAGTTCTTATAATCTTTTATCACTTGCCTATGTAAGACATTGAAAAGGCAAGTATTCAGCGAATTGACTCAAATTACAAGTCAGTCAGTAAGGAATGAGTTACTATCTTGACAATGTTGTGTACAGTATTTTGTGCATTATTGTAAATATTTGTGTACAGTATAGGCAAGAATGGAGCTGTTGCAGCCATGGCAGTATTGATTGTGTGTGTGTATTTAGAATAGACTGAATTTTCTATTATACATCCACTGTAAAAATCACCATAAAATATTACTTTGTGTCAATACTAACCAGTTTTCAAACTCAAGTTATCTCTTGGCTATTTTGATTTGGAAATATCCAAAAGGCATCTCTCCCCCTACTTGGGATTTGTAAACTAAATCTTGCACAATTTAATTTTTAAAATTGAAACAATTTTTGAGTTTGAGGGCAAACAAATAATCCTAAACTCATATATTTTTTATAATCTATCGGCATTTACTTAAAAATAGTTGAATGAAGTTTAGGCAAATTGAATTAAAAATAATGTATTCCTGATCAGAGATCCTGGAGGTGAAGTTTCATTCTGTCGTTATCTTGTTGTTGAATTATACACTTCTAATATTTGGGCTTTAATGGAAATGTTGACAGCCTTAACTGCGGCACAACCCGGGGGAAGGGGGAGGGGCGGCTCTAAAATAAATTAAATCATCAAAAGAATGAGAAATGTCTGGTTCTAAATCTTATTTACCAAGTGACATTACAGACTGTGACTAAAATACAATGTTGTAGAGGTCCCAATAATGAATGTTAATCTCACACACAGAGTCTCCGGCATTAGTTTTATTACACTTAGATTCTGAAGAACTGTAAGCCTCTCTAAAGCTATTGATCTGCAGACTTTCTGAAATTAAACTGCCAGGTATCACTGTGTTCTTGATATGTTATTGATTTTCTTCAGAATGTTTTGGAGGAATGTGACAGAGCTGCAGTACGACTAGACAGGGCTCAGTTTTCTTTAGTAGATAACTTAATTATACAACCATAACATTGACCATAATATTTTTGCTTCCCTCCCCCATTCATAAAAACTTTAAGTAGTAAGTTTATTAGGACCCCCGCAAAATTAACACCTCCTTCCCCTGAATCATCAAATATTCTTTAGCCTGATTTTTCAAAGGTACTGAGCCCCTAGTGTAACAGAGTTCTCAGCTCTTGCTTCAGGGCAGCTTTAAGTTCCCTTTGTGTCACTGCAGATGTAAAAAGATAACAGAAAGAGAGACCAAAGATCTGCCCCTTCTCTTCATTCATAAGTTCCTTCAGAGCGTGTGGATGTCTGGACCTGGAGACTTGTAACTTTTTAATGGATCATTTATTCTACCACTTTTGTTTTTGACACCACAATTTCTAACAGGGCTTCTTCTTCATTATCTGAAAGAATAGGTATAGGATACACATCTCTGCAATGTCTTCTGTGCTGAAGGCTGGATACTGTTTCTATACTGTTATATACTAACTTGCTGCATACTGTTTCAAATTAAGTTGCAAGCTATTCAGGACAAGTAACATGTTTTCCTATGTGTCTGTATAGTGCTCAGGACAATAGGTCCCTGATCCTAATTGGGGCCTTTGGTTGCTACTGAAATACAGATAAATAAATATATTCGGACACATACACTATATATATGTATAGTTCCTTGTCCTGAATAGCTTGCAACTTAATTTGAAACAGTATGCAGCAAGTTAGTACACTAAACAACAGGGAATGGGAAGAGAGGTCAAGGACATTGATAACAGGATTTTATAGTTCCATAGGTTAGCTATTGTAAAAATGATGGTAATATATCATTTGAAAGTTTGGGGGGAAGGGGTTGTTTGATTTTTTTTTCTTGTTTTTGTTTGTTTTGTTTACCCAACAAATTTAAAATTTATGGATAAAATCAGCTATCTCAACATCCTCTCAATCTAGCCATCGTTTGTTAGCTGATTCCTTACAGGCTTCACAGACATGGCTTCTCTACATGTCCTTATCCTACTTAATTGGCTCTTTTACTCCTTAAATTGTCCTGCAGGTACATTGGTTCCCTTGCAGGCTCCCTTCTTCTGAAATAATTAAATAATGTTGCGTCCTTTGTTTTTACATCTTCAATTATTTGCTCTTCAAAATTCCTCTTAGCCTTTTTAACTTCCAGGTTACATTTTACTTGTAGTTTGTTCCTTTCTCTTAACTTCATTTGAAGTACATTTCAATTTCTTGAAGAATACCTGGTTGGCTTGAATATATAAACAAACTATTTCCCCACTGTTCTTTTCGTGTGTAGAGGTACCTTAGACATATGCCTTCTGCGACTCTATGGTATGCTTAAATAGCCTCCATGCTGAGCCTATGGTTTTAATTTCCTTTAAACCAACCTCCTTACTTTTGTAAAGTCTCCTTTTCAAAAGTTTAAGACAACATTGGTGGCTGTTGGTGCTAGCCCTCCCACAAGGATGTTGAACTTTGATATTTTGAATTTGGTTCATTTGTAATTACATTGTGAAACCACTGCTGTATGTTACTCAGGACAATGAGTGTAGCCTCTCCTCCTGTGTGATCTAAAACTAGCAGCAACAACAAGCATTTCAAAAAAGGTGTCAGAAAATTGGATCTCAAATCTTGTCTCAGAGTGACATATGACCTGTTTGTGTATGAGCAGATGAAGTCACTTGTTACTGTTCATTGTTAGATGTAGTTGAATCAGTGATCTCTCTTGATGATGTGCACTCAATTTCAGTTTGATCTGGAAGCTGGTAGTACATTGTTACTTTTATAACAACAACTATGACAAACCTTAGCCTCGAATGCTACTTGTCAGCTAATGGTATTCTCGGCTCTTCTCAGTCACAGTTCAGGTCAGAACATGGTACAAAGACAGCACCTGTTGCTCTGGTAAGATGATCCTTTTTTTGCCCATTGAGAAGGGAACTACATTCATCCTCATCCCTGCTATATCTCTCTAGCATTCTGTACCACTGAACACAAAATGCGCCTATCCCACTTCCAAAAAACTGGAGACTGAAAGTAGGGAGTTGTGATTAGCTAGTTGCCCTCTGCTGCAAGAATCCCCATCTTCTCAAACGGCTCTATCCTGTTCCCTATCCAGTTAGATGCCAAGAGTTGAAATGCCAAAAATGCATTGTAATACCCAGCTCTACTTCTCTATTATGGCAGATGTAATTTCTTCCAATGCCAGCAGAGATCTGCACCTGGAAGAAGAATATCTGGCTGAAGCTGGATCCTGGCAAAGTATGCTTCTAGGAAGAGAGAAACACGTCAAAGAATTCCTTTTCTTCATAATGCCCCTTTGTATCCTGCCTTTTGATTGTAAAATTGTTTTGCAGCTTTGGGTTCTCAGTGTTCAGCAAATTGAAATAACACAGCTGGAAAAAGGCTACTTCAACCTGTTTTGCCACTTGTGAATAATATGATTATCCTAAACTCATGCTGATAAAGTCTTTCTATCACACTGCACCTAAAAGTATACTGCATATATGCCTGTCTAGCTATATGTACCATTTTGTGTGTTATGTTTTCTGTCAATTCCACTTTGAGTCTCCCTTAATATGTCATTTCTGGTTTTGTTTTTGTTTTTTGTTTTTTATTTATTTCTAGCTACATTAATTTGATTCTGTCTTTGGTAATGATAAAAATGTACAGTAGATTTTATCTAGTTCAGTGCAATGGTGTATTTCATCTCCAGGAAAACTCTTATTTGTGAAATAATTGATGTTACTGGTGTAATTGCAATGAAGAGGAGACTGGTCTAAGGAAAGATTAGCACAGATTGTAATTATTTTACAATAATGGGAGAAAACATACATTTTCTACACTAAACATACTCACAGGCAAAGGATGAATTGAAATCCAAAACGATTAGTGCAGCAAATATATGGAGAGCATTAGCTTTTGAAAGTTGGTGTAACTGCTTCATTTTCTTTCTGCAAGTGTCTCTATTTTATGACACTTCATTGTCATAACTGTTGGTTAGGTCTCCAAATCTGTTGTTTTCAATGTCAGCATGGCAACAAACATATCACAATTTGGAGGATACTACACTTATCCTGTGATTAAAAATTCTAACATAGTTGAATAAGTTACTGTATTTTGATGGAAAAAATTAAATCAACATGGTTAATACTTACAATCCATCCTTCAAAAGACTCTATTATTTTGAGACTGAATAACAGCGTTATCTGTTTTATAAGCATTTATTTGGTATCACTGCCCCCAAAAGTGCTTTTATTTTCCAGACCAATTTCAAACGATGTCAAAAGCGCAATTTCTTTTGGGTTGTTAGATAAGTTATATGCAGGTATTTGATGATACAGTCACAGAGTGCTGCACTTTCAAATAAGAGAATCATGTACAACAATGAAATACACTTGAGCCTTTATGTTTCAAGCGTCTGTATTCCTAAATGTATAATGAAGACTGTGTTATTTCAATTTCTGGAGGTGGTATACACTGCACTGTTTTTCAGCATTCACTGTGGTTTAGCACATGTCACAGACATATTGTTAGTGCTTATTCAGATAGAAATACCTAAAGGGAAGCCTGCCTAAGTGAACAGAAATTGGCTTAAGTAAATCTGCCTAAGCTGATCCCATGATTTTCATAAGAATGAATCATTATTATCCCATGAGCCCACCCCTACCCCCGTCTCCCAGATAGGGAAATATAAGATATTTGTACGGATAACAGAGCTGTATTCAAGGAAAGATTTGACACCGTAGAACAAAGATTAAATTGTGCCCAGGAACCAAGTCAATATTCACTGCCCACACTTATGAATAAATTTGAAAAACATACTACTATTGAGAAAACTAGCAATTGAAACAGAATTTGTAGTATATGTGGCTGTCAGACTTTGATTCTTTAGTTCTCTGTATACTGCAGATTTACATTTCAAAGAACTCTGTATGTTTGCAGAGACTGAAGCCATTTTTACTCAGCTTTGGTGCAGCCTGTTATAAAGGAGACCCCCACACTGTGCTCTCTCATAGAGACTTTCATTGTTCTATTTTGCTGTTGTTTTAGCTAATCTAAAATAAGACATTTTTCTCTTTGTGGATGGAAGCATAAGAGCAATGCATTGGCAATACTAAGATGGTACTGAGGCAGAACTCATAAACTTTCCACCAGAAAAGATTTATACAAAATAAGCCTAGTCAAAACCCTTCCCAGCCATGTGGTATGATAACCCCTGAATTTGTTTGCAAATGTCAAGCCCTTTACCTCTCTTTTGAAATAATAGGTTTAAAATTGTTGTTAATATTTCCCTATGCCACATGTGATGGTGATGCCTAGCTGATAACTCAAACTCGTGATAAATTTTATTTATTATGTGCCTTTGATCCTCCCTTCACCTGCACTTTGCCCATTAATCTCTCCTCCAGTACTACTAACATTCCAAACTTCTATGCTGTTTCAAACTGCTATCATTAAAAAATAAATCCCGCTTTTCCCTAAATGTGGTACTTCCCCCATTCTCTAAAAGTACTTTGGCCAATTGCATCCTTCCCTGTACAATATAATTTAGACAATTGCAGCATCTCAGTCTGCCACATCTGTTATGTATAGGGACAGGAGTGTGGGTGATCATGTCTAATAGTTAGATTTGGGCACCTGGAACTAGAGCTGTGGTCAGGGTCAGCTCCCAAGCCAAAGGACAGAACCAGAGAAAGAGTTAGGAGTGAAGCCAGGGGTCAAAGATGGAGTCAGGGGCACAGCGTGGTAGCAGGGACTGGGAGCAGATGGGATGTTGGGATAAGGAGGAAGGAACCAGGAGTCAGACAAGTAGGCAGGGATTCATCTACTTGCTGAGACAACTTCTTGTGTGTGTTTTTGGCGTAAGTAGTGCATCTTAGCCAATTGGTGGGGTAGAACGTCTCCCCCAACCAGGAGTTTTGTGGGTGGGGTTCTTTGTGATCTGGAGCTTTACTAGCACCTTCTCTACCAGTTGGGGGGAGCTTCTGAGGAGGGGTTATGGTCTGAACACTATTTAGGGATCCACAGACCTGGCTTTGAGGTGCATGATCTTTCACATCATCCTCTGCCCCAGGGCACCCTCTGGCTTGCAGTGCACTGGGTTTTCCAGGGTGTTTTTTGTGGAAGGCTTTTACCTGGTCAGAAGCTTGGACATTCTTCACCGGTTCCCAGGAGTGCTCTTGAAGACCACATTCTTCCCAATCCATGAGATATCAGAGTCAATCCCAACTTATTCTGACATCAAGGTCTCATGGAGTATATACTCACCATGGTCTTGAACATTTACCAGTGCGGGGTGGTGGTTGGGAGCACTGAGGGAATAGGTTCTGAATGTGGGGCTTCAGGAGGGATATATGACAAACTGGGTGTATTTGAAAAGAACAGGGTAAATCAAGTTCAAAAGTCACTGGGTTAATTTGCCAATGAACTCAATAGGATCCAAGAAATTGGTAGTTCAATTTCTGAGCTGGTGTGTAGGTGTTTCGTCAACAACCGTATCTTCTGGCATACCTGTTGTCAACAGTCTATTTATTGTTTGTAGCTCTTAGTCTTCTTCGGGTAAACTTTTAGGTTATCTTGGGTTTTACCTATCTGTTGTATCCAGTCTAGGGCTGCTGAGTTGAGGGTAGCTTTCAGTAGAACTGAGGATGGAACCCATAGTTCTGAAAAAATGGTGGGGGATACTTTACCCTGTGGAAGTGTGTTCTGTGTTATTGTATGCAAAGTCTGCCTGAGGACCAGTTAATCTGGTGGACGTTAATGTAGCATTGAAGATGCTGCTCCAGGATCTGGTTGGTTTTCTCCACTTGCCCATTTGTCTGTGGGTGGTAGGTGGAAGAGAGGCAAGAGCAGATGCCCAAAATCCAGAATTTCTTGCCAAAAGTGAGAAATAAATTGTGCACTATGGTTGGAGATGAGGGATTCTGGAAGTTCCATGGAGGAAGACAACTTGATCCACTCAGAGCCAGGGAGTTTTCTGGCAAGAAGGTAGACCAGTGCAGGGGATGAAGTATGCCATCTTTGTGAGGTTGTCTTCTATTGTCAGAATGGTCATGAATTCATTGGACGTGGGTAGTTTTACTACAAAGTCTAACGCAATGACTGTCCAAGGACCAGATGGAGTCTTGAGGGGTTTCAGGAGTCCAAGGGATTTATTGTGTGGCACCTTGCAATGGGCACATACATTGCAGGAGGCCACATAGGTCTGCACTGTGAGGCCACCAAAAAGCATGAGAGAGTTGGTGTTGAGCTGTAAAGAAGCCAAAATGTCCTGCCTGAGGGTGTGTGTGTGGGGGGAGAGTCATGATATACTTGAAGGCTATAGTCCTTGGAGGTCCATAAGTTACATATATACACCCTTTTACATAGATCACCATATCTCAAACATAGTGGGGTTCCTTATTTATATCTTCCTGTTCATCAGGATGGATCCCGTCAGTTGAGGCTGATGGCATGAGGGTGCACAGATCTTGGTGGGGAGCCAGGCCCAGGACATTATGAGCCTTGAGGATGCAGGAGGTTTTAGGGTTCGATTCCTTTAGGTCAGTGTAATATTTGCCCTTCTGGGATAAAGTGTTGGCCTTCCTATTTTTGGTTCCTAGACAATAGGAGATTATGAAAACAAAGTGTGAGAAGAAGAAGGCCGAACAAAGTTGTCACTGGTTGAGGGCCAGTGGCCTTATGCAGATATTCAAGGTTCTTATGTTTGTTATACACTGGAATGGGGTACTGGGCCCCTTCTAGGTAGTGACACTACTCTTCAAAGCTGGTCTTAATTGCAAGGAGTTCTTTGTCCCAAATTCTACGATTTTGCTCTATGGATTTGAGTGCCCTAGAATAAAAGGTGCAGGGATGTAGTAACTGTTGCAGATCATGCTTCTGGGATAGCACCGTTTGGACTGCCAAGTTGGAAGCATCAGCTTTAATGGTGAAAGATTGCGTGGTGTTGAGGTGGACTAATATGGGAGCAGCGGTAAACACAAGTTTTAATTGCTTGAAGGTCTGCTGGGCCTCAGGTGACCAGCGGGACATGGTGTTTTTGCAGAGCAGGGTAGTGAGAAAGGCTATCCACTCCAAGAACTTTGGGATGAACTGCCAATAGAAGTTCCTGAATCCCAGGAGGCGTTACAATTCATGAACATTCTATGGAACTGCTCATCTGAGGACTGCCTTTAACTTGCATGGGTCCATTTTGATAACAGAAGGAGATACGATGAACCCTAGGAATTCTATGGAGAACTGATCAAAGGCACATTTTTCTACCTTAGCACAGAGACATGGTGGCATAGGCTCTTCAGGATGGAATGGGTGTGCATGGTGTTTTGTTCAGCAGTGTCTGAAAAAAATAAGTATACTATCCAAGTATGCTACCACATATTTCTCCAAAATGGTCTGAAGTATATCATTAATAAAATATTGGAAAGTCACAAGTGCATTTATCAAAGCAAAAGGAATCACAAGATACTCAAAGTGAGTGTAATTCATTCAAAAGGCAGTCTTCCATTCATCCCCATCTCTAACACATACTAGATTGTATGCCCCCAGAGGCCTAGCTTTGTGTGCACCCAGGAAGTGTTCACACAGTCCAATAGATCAAGATTAGTGGTAACGTGTATCCATTTCTAATGGTGACCTGATTCAGTGCCTGATGGTTTACACATAGTCAGAGACCTACATCCTTTTTTAAAAAACAAAGAGGGCTAGTGTCCCAGCAGGTGAAGTGGATTTACGAATAAAGGGTTGTCGAGGTTTTCCTGAAGGTAGGTGCACAACACAGCTAGTTTGGGCTCAGACATGGCATACATACATCCAAATGGAATGTTTGTGCCTGGTTGTAGCTCATTTGGGCAATCATAGATCCTGTGCGGGGACAAGGTGTCTGCATTCTGAAGACATCTTTGTAGTCACTGTATTTGGATGAAAGTCAAAGACCAGAATCAGTGGGTGGCTCTGCTGGGTAAGCTATCCTAGTATGTATTCACTGGGGAACTACTGTGTATTTCCCATTTCCTGGAGCCAAGCAATGCTGCTGGCAGAATTCTGAGAAATTCAACTTTTAGTTAATGCTAATGGATAAAGGTGTTGTGGAAAGTCAACCACAAGATACCCAGGATCAGAGGAAAGTATGGCACTGAATGGTGGGGTCTCTCAATAGTAACCTTGAGATGAACAGTTTGCATGGTCACTGACCCAGAGGATACGAAGGATCCACTGACCGTCTGTACTAGGCCTGGAACAGGCTTGGCTACAGGGGACTCTGAAGTGCTTGGGCTGCTTCTTCATTGATAAAGTTGTCCTGTGCCTCCAAGTCAAAAAGGGCCTGCTGTGAAGGGAGAGGTTGGGGATTCCTTGGGATTCATAATACAACTGATACTTTCAGGTGTGGTGCCAGCTGACAGGAACTGGTGCATGTTCCAGTGAGGACCTCGGTTTGAATTTCAGGGGAATTCTTTGTTAGGATGCCCAGGCTAGCCCCTTTCACTGAGTTTGGGCTAGCTCATTTCCCAGATTACTTTGGAATGGGTTCCTCTTGGGACAATTAGAGATAATATGACCTGGCTCATCTGGTGGGGCTGGATCTGATAGCAGGGGGTGTGGTTGTGAAACCCCTCTTCTTTTTTCCCATCACTCATGTGGACAATTGTCAATATGGATAACAAGATCTATGAAGGCATCCAGAGCCACTGAGGTCTCGACTTGGGCCTGTTCATCCTTGACCTCATCCCACCAGCCCCACTGAAACTCAAATAAATGGATCGCCTCATTCCATTTAGTGTCCGATATGAAACAGCAGACATGAGCTGCATAGGAAGCAGCTGTGCCTGCTGTTCCATAGGGTGTTAGCAAGAAGTCAGGCAAGTAGGGAGAGTCTTAGCTAGCAGCCAGCCTGGGATTTATCTACTTGCTTTCAGATATTCAGTATAGTGTATCCTACATCAGCCATTCAGTGTATCTTCCAAGCTCAGCCTCTAGAATTCAACAGCCACAGCATAATTAATCTTTATCACACATTTTAAACAGTCAGTTTTCTGGTAATTTGATAAGGAAAAAAAAACACTTCAATTTGTTAAATGAACATTATTATAGCATTAGCCCCAAACCCTCTTTTGCTTTGGAATTTCAGATAAATGTAACTATTTTCTACATGACTGGATCAAAGACATTCCATTCTGTGAGAACTCAAGCATCTAAGAGGAAAATACTAGTAAAGAAAAACTCAGTAGAGCTGCTAACCATACTGGAAGATAGAGGTGTAACATGGTGGCAGACTCTAAGTCCCTGATGTGCAAACACTTAAGCACCCCAATAACTTTATAGCTGTCCCATTGAAGATAAGTGTTTGCAGGATTAGCACCTCAAATGTTTTTAGGGGTGAAGGTCTTCTCTTTTTAGTTATATGATTTCTGGTGCTGGAACTGTTCTTTGGGAAACAGAGTTATTATTGCTCCATCAAAGTTGCAGGTGCATCTTGTTTATACCAAAAGGACATCAGAGGGGTTGAAGAGTTTCTCTCAGAGGCTATGAGTCTGAGGGATTGGCACGGAGGTGGTCCTGGTCTTTGGAGAAGATTATATTTACATGTATGTTTTGTTGTTGCTATCTGAGTTATTGATAAAGCAAAACCCCAGGAAGTAGTTAAGCTTGGACTACATGCAGTTTGTGTGTGCATTCTGATCAGAGCAAGGCGAGAACTCCACGTACAAAAGGTAATTATCACTAGATTTTTTGAGAAATGGAAATTTGGGGTTGAAATACTAAGCCCTAAAGGAGCAGAAGACAAAAAAGGCTCTTAAGCTGATTGTCAGAAAAGACCAACCTTAACTTTTAAAAGGCTTACATTCATCCATACTCTGAGTGAACTGTTTCAGGTACAAAATACAGGGCTGTTATGATTACCAGGTTATAGAGCAGTGGTTCTCAACATATTACAACAGATGCGGCCCACAATATGTAACCTGGGCTGCAGGGGCTGGGTGGCAGGGCAGTGGCAGCCCGGACACCAAATCTGGACCCCCGCCACGTGGGCCACTGCCCCGGACCCTGGGACCCCCGCCACGTGGGGAAGACCAGACCTCAGAGCCCATGGGGCTGGGTGGCTACCCTGACCCCTGTCCCACCCCGTCCCCTGCTGCTCAGCTCCCTCAGCCCCCAGAGCTTGTGGGGCTGGGTGGCTGCCCCGGACCCCAGGACCCCCGCCATGCAGGGCAGGCTGGCTGCCCAGCCCGGTCCCCCACACACAACTGCCCAGGCCTCTGGAGCTTGCGGGGCTGGACAGCTGCCCCAGACCCTATGAGGCTGGGTGGTTGCCCCAGACCCCAGAGCTTGTGACCACCCGGGGCCAGCAGGGAGCCCCCGGCCCACACTCCCCCTGACCCTACAGGGCTGGCTGGGAGCCTGACCCCCAAACTAGGCAGCGGGGCAGCCCAGACCCATCCCTCCAGGTAGCTGGGAACCTGGGACCCTGTGTATACCTGCGGCCTTTAGCACAGAGCTGAGCTGGACAACAGGGGGTGGGTGGCAGGCCATAGGTTGAGAACCGCTGCTATAGAGTATAAATTACAGGTTAATATACATTTAGAATATATATAGCAGTATGCTGCCATGTATAAAAGCTTCCTGAATATTCAGTGATGCCACTTTTCTCTGCTGCCCTTGAAGCATATTTGGATTTGTTCAGATCAATATTAAGATTTACCGTATCGACACAACCTGTCAATAGTGACCACAGCTAAGGAGAATCAGATAATAAAATTGAGACTGGTTAGATGCTTTATACATTTGTGGTCTCACCTCTCTAGTTTTTATAGCTCTCCGATAAAACTGCCCAGTCAGAGCTATCTCTCTGATTTACTCTGTAAAATATAAAGTACCAGGCAAACTGGTTGAAACTATAGTAAAGAACAAAATTGTCAGACAGATAGCTGAACATAAATTGTTGGGGAAGAATCAACATAGTTTTTGTAAAGGGAAATCAGGCCTCACCAATCTACTAGAATTCTTTGAGGGGGGTCAAGCATATGGACAAGGGGGATGCAGTGGATATAGTGTATTTAGATTTTCAGAAAGCCTTTGACAAGGTCCCTCACCAAAGGCTCTTATGCAAACTAAATAGTCGTGGGATAGGAAGGAAGGTCCTCTCATGGATTGGTAACTGGTTAAAAGATAGCAAAGGGTAGGAATAAATAGTCAGTTTTCAGAATGGAGAGAGAGGTATACAGTGGTGTCCCCCAGGGGTCTCTACTGGGACCAGCCCTATTCAACTTATTCATAAAGGATCTAGAAAAAGGGGTAAACGGTGAGGTGGCAAAATTTGCAGACGATACAAAACTACTCAAGATAGGTAAATCCCAAGCAGACTGCAAAGAGCTTCAAACAGATCTCACAAAACTGGGCAACAAAATGACAGATGAAATTCAATGTTGATAAATGCAAAGTAATGCACATTGGAAAACATAATCCCAACTATACATATTCAATGATGGGGTCTAAATTAGCTGTTACCACTCAAGAAAGAGATCTTGGAGTCATTATGGAATGTTCTCTGAAAACATCCACTCAATGTGCAGCAGCAGTCAAAAGAGCTAACAGAATGTTGAGACTCATCAAGAAGGGGATAGATAATAAGACAGAAAATATCATATTGCCTCAATATAAATCCATGGTATGCCCACATTTTGAATACTGCATGCAGATATCGTCTCCGCATCTCAAAAAAAAAAAAAAAAAAAAAAAAAAAGATATATTGGAATTGGAAAAGGTTCAAAAAAGAGCAATAACAATTATTAGGGGTATGGAGTGGCTTGCATATGAAGAGAGATTAATAAGACTGGGGCTTTTCAGCTTGGAAAAGAGACAACTAAGGGGGGATATGATAGAGGCCTATAAAATCATGACTGGTGTGGAGAAAGTAAATAAGGAAGTGTTATTTACTCCTTCTCATAACACAAGAACTCGGGGTCATCAAATGAAATTAATAGGTAGCAGGTTTAAAACAAACAAAAGGAATTATTTTTCATCCAATGCACAGTCAACCTGTGGAACTCCTTGCCAGAGGATGTTGTAAAGGCTAAGACTATAACAGGGTTCAAAAAAGAACAAGATAAGTTCATGGAGGATAGGTCCATCAATGGCGATTAGCCAGGATGGGCGGGGATGGTGTCCCTAGCCTCTGTTTGCCAGAAGCTGGGAATGGGTGACAGTGGATGGATCAGTTGATGATTACCTGTTCTGTTCATTCCCTCTGGGGCATCTGGCATTGATCACTGTTGGAAGACAGGACACTGGGCTAGATGGATTTTTGGTCAGACCCCGGTGGCCATTCTTATATTCTTATGTAAAGCTATTTTCTGCATCTTTAATATATTTGAAAGAAACTATTGTAAAAACCAGACTTCAAAGATAATCCACACTAGAAGTAAGAATCTGGGTTTTGGTTTTTAATTAGTTGTGAATCTATTTCCCTTCACACCTACTTGAAGTGGGGGAGGGAGGGACTCCAAGTTTTGAAGGTTAGCAGAAATAAGATGACCTACATATAATTACAGTAACTCCTCACTTAAAGTCGTCCTGGTTAAGGTTGTTTCATTGTTACAATTGTTAATTGCTGATCAATTAGAAAACATGCTCGTTTAAAGTTGCGCAATGCTCCCTTGTAATGTTGTTTGGCAGCCGCTTGTTTTGTCCTCTGCTTGCAGAAAGAGCAGCCCATTGGAGCTAGCTGGTGGGGTCTTTGAACCAGGGTGGACCGGCAGTCCCCCTTCAGCTCCCCGCTCCTTTCAGTTCCCTGTGTGGCAGCCACTCAGCAGGCTATCAATTGCCGGCAGTTCAGCTGTCCCTCCCCACATTGCCATGTGCTGCTCCTGCCCTCTGCCTTGGAGCTGCTCCCGGGAGCCTCCTGCTTGCTGTGTGTGTGGCGGGGGCGGGAAAGTGTGGGGGGCTAATGTCAGGTTGTCCCCCTCCCCCCTGCTCTTGCCCCTCACTTACCCCATCGCCATAGAGCGGGGGGAGGAGTGTCGGGGGGAGGGGGGACATGACAGGGCTCAGGACGGAGGGGGCAGAAGCTGCTGTCTCAACTTGCTGATCTATGTAAAAAAGGCAATGTACCTAGTGTGGGGCCAGTGTACTTAAAGGGGTAATGCACATCTCTTTCTCTCACATACAGGGTGTATGTCTCTGTCTCTCTCTGCCATGCTGTCTCCCCTCCCTCCATTTGTGCTGCCTTGTAGAGTGTGAGGCTACATTAACAACAATGTGTTAACCTTTGAGGGCTCAGCTGTTCTAGTTCATCATTTAGCAGTAAGGCATTCCCTGGGAAATACCCCACCAGACCAAAAAAAATTTCACCAGACCAAAAAAAAAATTTCCCTGGAACCTACCCCTCCCCATTTACATTAATTCTTATGGGGAAATTGGATTTGCTTAACATCGTTTCGCTAAAAAAGTCACATTTTTCAGGAACATAACTACAACGTTAAGCGAGGAGTTACAGTAATGAGCATTGATATGATAGAGGCAATAAAGATGTAGCTTGCTGATGACAGAATACATTTGTTGCACATTAATACTCTTACAGCTATTGGGTTATTGATACTGTTCCTGAGATGTAAGCATTGTATCTTACAGGTAAATTAATACTTTGTTCCCTCTCTTTAGCAGTTGTACTTCATAACATAACAAAAGCAGAGGCTGATATGCTGGTTTAGTAATTTAGTTTCAGCTCCATTCCTATGAATCACAGCCAAGTAATTAATCTTTTACCTAGGAGACAGTACTAGTGATATTACTAAAACACGGGAACAATAATACATGTTATATAAAAAAAGGACAGAAAAGACCTGTTTTAGGGTGTTATTATTGCTTTGGCAGGAATGTAAAGAAATGGAAGCTTGCTATCAGTGTATCAGATGTCTCATTACTGGATAAGACTAGTGAACAGCAGATGCAGAGAGGCAGAAATTTAACTCAGAAGAAAATATACTTTTTTTTTAAGCCTTGCAACAATGAGATTTCAGGAAAGTTCACTACTTTATATGCTCCATGTACCACATTCAGTCTAATTGGTTTTTCATGGATTTGGAAACGCATTCTATAGATAGCAGTGCATCTGTTTTCCCCAAGACACACATTACTCTGATTAAATATTTGAAATTAAGATGGAGTGATTTTGTGTGTTAGTTTTGATTATGCTGGCTGGTTTAGTGAAAAAAGAAATCGGCAAGCTCTTGTAAGTATTTCAAAAATATGAAGTGGCATGACTTAGTGATTAAAATTGTTTAATTAGCATTTCCTGAAATGCTAGGAATGAACCACAGAAAAGAATTTCTTCAAGTGCTGTTTGTAAGTTTCAAGATAAAAAGAAGTGAATTTTGTACATGAGTTGTATATGTGATTGGGTGACTGGGCAACAAAATGGCAGATGAAATGTAATGTTGATAAATGCAAAGTAATGCACATTGGAAAACATAGTCCTAACTATACATATTCAATGATGGGGTCTAAATTAGCTGTTACCACTCAAGAAAGAGATCTTGGAGTCACTGTGGATAGTTCTCTGAAATTATCCACTTAATGTGCAGCGGCAGTCAAAAAAGTGAACAGAATGTTGTGAATCATCAAGAAAGGGATAGATAATAAGTCAGAAAATATCATATTGCCTCCATATAAATCCATGGTACACCCACACCTTGAATACTGCATGCAGATGTTGTCGCCCCATCTCAAAAAAGATGTATTGGAATTGGAAAAGGTTCTGAAAAGGTAAACAAAAATCATTAGGGATATAGAACGGCTTCCGAATGAGGAGAGATTTAATAAGACTGGAACTTTTCAGCTTGGAAAAGAGGTGACTAAGGGGGGGATATGATAGAGGTCTATAAAACCAGAGTGGTATAGAGAAAGTAAATAAGGAAGTGTTATTTATTCCTTTTCATAATACAAGAACAAGGGGCCACCAAATGAAATTCATAGGTAGCAGGTTTAAAACAAACACAAGAAAGTATTTTTCACACAACGCACTGTCAACCTCTAGAAATCCTTGCCAGAGAGTGTTGTGAAGGCCAATACTATAACAGGGTTCAAAAGGGAGCTAGATAGATTAATGGAAGATAGGTCCATCAATGGCTATTAGCCAGGATGGGCAGGAATGGTGTCCCTAGCGTCTGTTTGCCAGAAGCTGGGATTGGGTGACAGGGCATGGATCACTTGACGATAACCTGTTCTGTTCATTCCCTCTGGGGCATTTGCCAGTGGCCACTGTCAGAGGACAGGATACTGGGCTTGATGGACAATTGGTCTGATCCAGCATGGCCGTTCTTATGTTCTTATTGTGTTAGCAGGAAGACAAAGTTGAAGACTGAGTTAGCTCCATTGTTAGTTCAGGTTGCCTGACACTTCCCAGCATAAGATCCTGAATGACCCTACATTCCGGTGCTTATACATTTGACAAATGTTAAACATTTGGCCTGAAATTTTCCATGCTGGGAATCAGCAGCAGGATGATTTTTTTGAAATGTCAGCCAAAACAGTCCAGCTATTTCCATGAATGAGGCTAGAGACAAATACATTGTTTTGTCCATGCTACAAAATTCTGGTGACCTTTTCTTTGAGAAGCTCTTCTGTTCCCACAGGAAGCAGGGATTTCAAATTTTGGCCTTTATGTCAGGAAAGTGCCTTTACCAGCCCTGTGAAAATCCACCCAAATTTAGCCAAACTGTAATCTTTGAAAAATTGAAGTTCATACATGTGAGCAGATACTTGCTAGATCTTCACAGCTAAAATCTTCAAAGATTCCATCTGCACTTTGCATGCTCTAGCCCATGGTTGCAATATACTTATTCATACATTCCAAGGCCAGAAGGGACCATTGTGATCATATAGTCTGACCTCCTGTATAACACAGGCCAAAAAATCCCTGAAATAATTTCTAGAGCATATCTTCTAGAAAAACATTCACTCTTGATTTAAAAATTGCTAGTGATGAGGAATCCACAGAACCCCTGGTAAATTGTTCCGGTGTTCAATTACACTCACTGTGAAAAGTTTACTAATTGCTGAGTAGGCCTTTCCCTGCAATTGCCATTCCTGACTGTTCCAGGTTACGCCAGGTCTGGGTTTGGGCATAGGAATTAGGAGAAGATAGCCTGTCTCTCCAGTGCTATCAACTAACCACCTTCTGGACACAAGGAGGGTGGAGGAGGAAGATGCCTAATTTTAATGTGGAGGGGACAAGAGACTGGGCAGCAGGTATAATAGTCCAGGGGAAGCTAAGGCTCCCCAAACAGGACCAGGCACACCTCCCTTTGGAGGCATGCCTGCCTGCCATCTTTGGAGCGCTGCTGCTGAAAGGGCTCTGGGGCCGTGGCCCCACCTGTGCTGCTCCTCTTCCCACCCCCCATTCCTTCCCTTCCTCTGAGCCCTCTCCTCCCCGCCTCCCCAGCTGCTCATGCCTCTCTTCCCCCGGCGGGTGGGAGAGGAGCTCAGGGGAAAGGCGAAGAGGCGCAAGTACAGGTGGTGAGGGGATGAAAAGTAGAGCCCTGCATAGATACAAAATGTATATCTGTGGATATAATTCGGATATCTGAAGAGCTGCAGAGCTCTACCGGGAGCTGCAGGAGCATTTCAGGCCGCTACTCCCAGGTGCCAGTGCCCTCCACCAGCAGCTCCTCTGGCATGGCTCTACCACTTCCAGTCCCAGCCACTGGGGTGGGCACCAAGCTCACCAGCAGCTGTCCCTGGTCACACTAATGTGTGCAAGTGGCTCGCATGCCCCTGGACAGGAGACTCTCACCTCTGCATGGACAAGACTGCTGTCCAGGGGCATGTGCGCTGCTTGCACACACTAGCACAACCAAGTACAGCTGCTGGTGAGCCTGCTGCCCGCCCCAGTGGTACAGCCATGCCAGAGGAGCTGCCCGGACTGAGTGTTGGCTCTTGCGAGCGGTGGTCCAACATGCTTTTGCCATTGTGGTTCCAAGTAGAGCACTGCAGCTCCACAGATATCTAATTTATGGGGTGAATGGGGGCAGAACATGAGTGGGGTCTGGGGTGGAGTGGGGGGTGGAGCCTGGGCTGGGCCTTGGGGGGGAGAAGGCCAAGTGGGGACAGGCCTTGGAGCAGAGCAGGGGGCATGGCCCCCCACTTCTAGGGAGCTACTGGGATTGCACCCAGCCTCCCGAAATGCAAAAGTCATGTGCCACGCATGACAAGAGATCATGTAGGTGGGCAGAGTCAGGGGAGATAGACTGACAAAGAACCTGTGGGGAGAGGAAACTGAGACTGGAGATTGGTAGGGAAGAGAAAGACTTGGAACTGGGAGCCGGGGAAGAGGAGACTGGGACTGTATGTTTGGGCAAGTATGTTTGGCCTGGGAATCATGGAAAACAGGGTCTTGGAGC
Organism: Trachemys scripta elegans; assembly: GCF_013100865.1. Classification (NCBI taxonomy): domain Eukaryota; kingdom Metazoa; phylum Chordata; order Testudines; family Emydidae; genus Trachemys; species Trachemys scripta. Next base: position 245,336,999 of record NC_048298.1, on the reverse strand, counting down.
CAGTAAGTGGGGTGGGAGACTGACATTGGATGAGGAATCTAGGACTGGGTATACATGGAGACTGGGACTGGGGACCAGTGGGGTGGGATGAAGGTGGTGTGGGAAAAGGGATACAGATCTTCTGAGAACCCAGGGTGCAGGCAGAGAACTGAAAGAGAATGGGAAAAAAAGCCAGGGAGGGGGGAAACTGAGCCTGGGAATGGAGATTAGGTCTGGGAGGCAATGGTGAAGGGGAAAATTGGGTAAGGAGAGTGATTGGAGGCCAGTGGAGAAGAGAGAGAGAGTTTGGACAGTTCACCAGTAGAAGGTGGCAGAGAATTCCTTCCCTTTAGAGACTGAGACCACAGCCTTATATCTAGGAGGAGGCACATCTCTGTACATACTTGCCAGTATTTTTTAAAGGTGTAGCAAGTTTTGCAGTCCACTGCACCTTCCTAGTGCCCAGGAGGAATTTTGCTTTATGAAAGCATAGTGTCACTTCAGTAGTGCACTCTCCCCAGGAAGCTCTGCTTCATAAAACTCCTAAAATGTGTCTGTTTTTAAAAACAATACATAAAGCAAAAATTACTTTATTAATTTATTATTATAAAGATTTTAATAAAAATGAGATTAAAAAAATCACAATACTTTACATTCCTGTCTCACACCTAAAAACAAAGGATGGCAAAATATTTTAGGGGAAAAAAACTTTTGTTGAAATCTCAAACCAATCCTTTTTGCAAGCTCAGAAATTTGATAATTGTTTTCCATATATGATATTTCTGCACTTCCTGGTTCTGGCTAGGACTAGAAGTTCTTAAAAAAACACTGTTAGAAAGATAGTTTGCTATTTCCACACGCAGAAATAGGATGTTACTGATAATCTTACAAGAAATCCTGATTTGGTTAGTTGTCTCATATTTTACTGCACTGCATTAGTTCAGAACCTCTCCAAAATGGAGTAGGTAGAGCTACAAATCTAGGTATTCAAATTAGATCTTCATAAAAGATGTTTGTCTATAAACTTCCATTTCAACTGGGAAAATTTAGATGACTAAAATATTTTATTTCCTGAATAAATGGTAACTGAAATGTCTGTAATTATCTGTAATAGCTGCTAAGAGGTTTTGAGGAGTATGGATTTGTAGAACTTTCAATACACTCAGAAGGTAAGAGCTAATGATTTGATGCAGGAACATATTTTCTGGTCCATTTTGGAGTTTGTCAAAAGATGTACTTTAGATGAACATAGTGACTGTAACTGTAATGGGCAAAATAACCTCATTTATAATTTTTCTCAATAAGAGGCTAATTGAACATGCTTTCAATTTAGTGGTACTATTCCAAGGAGAAGTAGTCTCTATACTTGTTTCCCTTTTGATAAACAGCTTCAGTAGGAAACTACGCATAATACTTATTTATTTGATTTGATTGACTTTCATTGTGCCTAATGCCTTGGCATCCATGGGCTGCGATGCAAAATATTAAAATCAGTTACATATGATAAAATGCTACCTGAAATTGGTGGTAGAGAGAGTCTCCAATGCTGTAAATGGCAACTGACCAATCAAAACAAAATCAAATTGCCAGGAATAACATAGACACAGAACACAAACTCAACTAAATGATATTTTGGTGGTGGAACAGTCACAGTGTTCTGACCGCCACCAAGTCCGGGGGCTGGAAGGCTATCAAGATAAGGGTGTTCCAAATGTGAGGATTCTCTACTTTGAGTCCTCTACCACAGGCCCAAGATCTGGAGTTGAATTTTCCAGACACTAGAAACAAGAACACATCAGTCTTAACTGGTGTGATGAGGTATATGGTAAGAGATGTCTCCTTAGGTAGCTGTGTTTAAATCATTCAGGGCTTTCTAGACTGACTCCAACACCTTGAATTGAAACAAGAAGCAATCCTGAAGCTAGTGCATTCAGTTCAGGTGTTATGTGCTCCAATAACTGAAGCTTATTGAGGGTCCTGTGGCACCTTTGAGACTAACAGAAGTATTGGGAGCATAAGCTTTCGTGGGTAAGAACCTCACTTCTTGCATCTGAAGAAGTGNCAGGATGCCCCTGTGCTTTGCCAATCCTTGGGTGCATTGTCAGCCCTCTGTAATCATTGCAACTCAGTGTAAATTAGAGCAGTCCTCAAGCTACCCTAATACAGAGTAGGAGGAACAGAACAGCACCAGGTTCAGGGAAGTGCAAAGAAGAGTTTTAAAGCCAGTTTGGATAGACTATGGTAGTATGCTCTAATTAGTACCACCCTTGCAGAGTACCAATAAGCTTCAAGTATCAGAGGGGTAGCCGTGTTAGTCTGAATCTGTAAAAAGCAACAGAGGGTCCTGTGGCACCTTTGAGACTAACAGAAGTATTGGGAGCATAAGCTTTCGTGGGTCAGAACCTCACTTCTTCAGATGCAAGAAGTGAGGTTCTTACCCACGAAAGCTTATGCTCCCAATACTTCTGTTAGTCTCAAAGGTGCCACAGGACCCTCTGTTGCTTTTTACAGATTCAGACTAACACGGCTACCCCTCTGATACTTGAAGCTTATTGGTACTCTGCAAGGGTGGTACTAATTAGAGCATACTACCATAGTCTATCCAAACTGGCTTTAAAACTCTTCTTTGCACTTCCCTGAACCTGGTGCTGTTCTGTTCCTCCTACTCTGTATTAGGGTAGCTTGAGGACTGCTCTAATTTACACTGAGTTGCAATGATTACAGAGGGCTGACAATGCACCCAAGGATTGGCAAAGCACAGGGGCATCCTGGCGACACACCCCTGTTCTCTAGCTACCAAGCTTTTTCCTTGCTGTTATGGAAACAAGAAAAGTAGATGCTGGAATAGTTCTATGCCACTGGAAGTCCACCCTGGCACTAACAAGATCTCCTTTGGCCAGTTAATGCAGGCAGTGCCGTGTAAATCAGCTCTAATGAACTGGAGAATTAGTTACACAATTTTAGAAAATTATTTACAAATAAAATTAACTAGTGAACAAAAATAAGCTTTTAATAAGCTTATTTGGAATTTTAATATCACCCTTCTACTCTCTCTCCATTAATAGCCATAGAAACTGTGTTATTCTGTCCCACTGTTAGATACACATTAAGCTGACATCATATTTTTGTCAGGAAGTCATAGAGAAATCATATGACAGTGGTAAGTCAGAGATAGATCATATAAGAATAGCCATACTAGGTCAGACCAATGGTCCATCAGTTCAGCATCCTGTCTTCCAACAGTGATCAGTGCCAGATGCTTCAGAGGGAATGAATAGAATAGGACAATTATCAAGTGATCCACCCCTGTCATTCAGTCCCAGCTTCTGGCAGTCAAAGGAGATTTGGCTCAAGTCAAAGGACATAATTTATTTAACATGAACTCGTCAATTGCAATGTTTGAGAGTAGTCTAAATTATCTAAGCTGCCATTAAAATTAGTGTATGGGTCCTGTTGATGGGAAAATAACTGCCCGACCTATCAGTAGTCAGGCACTCCATGTTTAAGTTAATGAAAATCTTGCAAACTACTTTACATCAACCTTTGGTAATATTCTATATTTCATCAATACACAGGCCATTTAATGTACAGGCATTATAAGAGTAAATTTGGTAGAGTGCATTTTTTTAACCTTTCATATTGATGTTCCTTTTGGTAAAATGTTTCATGAGCACTGATGTGTACTCTGGACTATCTTCATGTCAGTCTCAGGGACACACAATTGAACCCAGATGCAGCTCACTGTCCTCAGCTAACTCAACTAATGAACCTGGCCCCCTGATTGGCTGAAGGCTCCAGCAGGCACATTCTTACATTCTGCAGCAGGCCTGGGATTCTGGCTGCTCAATAATGTTTTATGTCTGCAGCAATGTTTCTGGTCTAGCTTCCTGTTTTCAGCTACTTTCTTGCACTGGGTCCTTCTTCCTGACTCCAGCTCCTGCCCCCTGATCTTGTTACTTCTCCTGCTCCTGGTTTTCTGCATCTAGCTCCTGGTTCTTTGTTTCTACTCCTGGCTCCTACCCTGCTCCAGCAAGTGCTCTGGCTCTGACTCCTGGTTCTCCACTCTAGCTCACTCCTTAGACTTGTTAACTTGGCTCCTGATTTGGACTCTGATCACTAAGCCTGGTCACCTCTGCTCCAGCCACTAGGCTAGCCTCCTACCCTGACGATAATCTTTACCAGTTAGAGCTGATGTGGAAATGTCAACTGAATGAGATAACAATGTAGTGCTTGAAAAAGTGAAAGATACATCAGTGCAGATGGGAAGGAAGATGAAAGAAGCTTTTACTTTCCAAGGAATTTTGGAACAAGTAATGAAGTGTTAGTCAGCCTTGGCTGCAACATGACGAGTGCTAAGCTCAGGAAGAGTGGGAATGCCGTAAAGTTAAACATATTGGAACTGGAACAAAAATGAAGCCATTAAAAGCTCTGCCCTCTCAGTTGTCATAAGGAATATTTAATTTTATGACAGGGGTTCCCAAACTTGATTCGTGGCTTTGTTCAGGGTAAGCCCCTGGCGGGCCGTGAGATGCTTTGTTTACCCATTGGCCGGGAACGGCGAATCTTGACCACTGGGAACTGCAAACAGCTGTACCTGCAGATGCTCAGGTAAACAAAGTGTCTCGTGCCCTGCCAGGGCCTACCCTGAACAAGCCGCAAACCAAGTTTGGGAACCCCTGCTTTATGGCAATACAGTAGATTATTAGGAAAATATATTGGACCACTGGCTATATGTTTTAAACCAAAAACTCACACACAGAACTGGTAGGTGTGGAATAGAATTTTTTTAATGTTCTGTGAAAAAATAAGGACCATGGAATACATCTGGGATAATTCAAACTTTAATGTAGCCAATAACTCTGTGAAATTAAGTATACTAACAGGATTGTACATAAGAATGGCGATCTGTGGTGGAACAGTGCATGCCATAGAATATATTCTACTGTTGATCAGTTTTCCAGTGTCCTATGTCAAAAATTAATGGTGGTATTGAATACTGTATGCAGTTTTTGAGCAAAAAAGCAATAGTTTCACCTATAATTCCAGAAGTGTTATATAGGGAGGGAAACTGGTTCTGTTTAGGCATGATAGTTCTGAGACTCGGGATATTTGGACTTTGTTGCAGTTAGTGCTGGGCGAATAATGGATTTTTTTGGTTTGCTGGGAATTCTGAAAAACTGAAAAAAAATGTTCTATTTCAAGTCAAACTGAAAATGGCAGGCCAAAAATTTTCAATCAAAACATTGTAAAAATATGAGTCAGATATAGTAGTGTGTAGTTTTCTCACTCTCGCCTCTTGAAGCTGTTCCGCTTTTTATAACCAGTCACTGGAGCAGGAACTTGAACTTGGGTCACATATTTCCCAGGTGAGGGTGCTAACTACCAGCTTGTAGAGTCATTCCCACTGTTGCCTTGTGAATGCCTTAGCATGGATATGGCCAATGGCTGCCCCTGTGAGTCAGCAAGCCATGAAAGGGCATGTAACATGCTCATATGACCCTGGACTCCAGCTTGTGCCAGTACTGTTCCACAAACTGTGCTGTGGGCTTTGTTTGGGACAGTAAAATTCCAAACACATGGCCAAGGATATAAAAGACCCTTGAAATATCTCCATGTTGCCTCTTTCCTGCTCTGATTCTCTGGACTGTGCTTTAAAACTAAAAGGAGCATATTGACTATGGACTGAGGACCTTCCGATCTTTTGGACGTTACCAGAAACTTTACAAGCCAGCGGTCTGCAACATCACTGCTACAAACCTGATATAAAAACATTGCCATTACTGTATGTATGTGATCTATTAATCATTTTAACTCTCTTCTTCTTTTCTTTATTAATAAACCTTTAGATTTTAGTTACTGAAGGATTGGCAGCAGCATGATTATTGGGTAAGATCTGAGTTATATATTGATCTGGCTGTGTGGCTGATCTCTTGAAATCAGAAGTACCCTTTGTTTCATGAAATTGGTTTTCAATAGCCACTCATCATAGAGTCCAGTGTCTGGGTGGTGAAATAAGGGCTGGAATGCCTAAGAAGACTGCATTTTTGACTTGTTAACCAATGTAGTGACACAGAAGTTTACTTTTGTTACTGGCTTGGTTTATTTAATGATAGAATAACTACCAGTTTGGGGTAGTCTGTCCTATTTCTCAGCAGTTTGTCCTGTATCTGGTATTCTCAGGTGTGACCTACTAAGGCACGGTACCACTAGTAATGTTTTGATTCTGTGCCCCTTTGAACCTCCATGTCTTTCAGTGCGAATGCCAAAATGTCATGACCAAGGCTATTCTCAACTTAAAATGAGCCCATCTGGAAGCAGGACATTGTGGAAATATCTGAAGAAAATTAATTGTGTTGAGATTTCCAGACAACTTCCCCAGATTCCAGGGTTGCTCAGATACATTGAATAAGATTCAGAAAACATTTTAACTTTTGTGTACTTGTAATAAAAGAGAGTCATAGGTCCAAATCTTTTTGGGTTCCATCTCACAATGCAATTCACTGGCCAGTATGAATATGGACCACTCTACTTTAGACAAGTGAATGTCCAAACTGCTGAAGCTTGTCATATATCAGAACTCATAGAAGCCAAAGGTCAATTGGTTCCAACCTCTCTTTCCAAAATAAAGGTTATTTTCATGCTGAGGTTATGGGGTTTCTGCAACAGAGTAATCAGATCAATAGTAGTCAGATCAATAATTATATGATGAAATACATTCCCAATAATACCAGTTAATTTTCTTGCAATTCTTTAATTCCTCATGACAAAGATTGTGGAAAACAAGATGATTTGTGGGGTTGTGATTGGTCATTTCAATGGTATATTTTTCAATTTCTTTTGGATCAATACCTATCAAGAGGATTTCCTTCTAAAGCAGGCTTACAGGCCCCCATGGCCAACAATAAGGTGAACTGATAATTTTCAGAGTTCAAAGTTTAAGTGCAGTAGATCAATCATTAAAAAGTTCAAAGAGCAATATGAAACAAACTGAATATTCCAGGTCTTGAGGTGATCTAGGATTAATTGTCAGAAAAACAGTGGAAAATGAAAGCATTTTAATCTTCTTGTTCTTAGCAAGACATATGTCAAGTTTCCAAATATGCAATGTGCTATCATAGCTGTGGGAAGAAAATTGTGTTTAGCAAACGAAAAGGAAAAAAGTGACCATTTGAAGGTTTTGTTTTTATTTTTAAGATGAAAATAGAAATGCTTAAAGATACAATGTCTTTCTGACTGGGTGGTCTTAGTGTTCACAGCACAATGGTTATTGAGCACTTTTGAAAATTTTTCTCCAACTTAGTTGTCTTAATGGGAGTTGTGCTCTTTTGAAAATCTTTCCCTCACTGTAGATGCTGAGTATTTGAAAATCTGGCCCATATATCATGTCCGTTTATAGTATAAAATGGTTCATCCCAAGAACACACATGCCTATGAAAAAACAATGGAGAAAAGGGGAAGTAGACTTCAAAATATGTATAACTTATTGACTGTTTTTAATAGCAAAAGCTTTTTAAACTATTTTGAGTATTTTAAAATCATTTATATTATATTTTTAAAAGTGAGATACCAGGAACAATTTCTCTCTCCCTTATTTTCTTTAACTTAAATTAGGCATAAATTTCTCAGATTAGATTCTTAAATAAAACATCTACTCTAGTTGAGTAGTCCTTTTAAGCTATGTTAGGCAGAATGCATTTGTAACTAAGTTAAGATTTCTGTTTTTTTCAACAATTAGGTACACAATGGTAAACTTGACAGAAACTTAATTCTAAACCAATTATGGAGAAAGTATTTTAAACAGTGTTATACATTTTATCTGTTTGAAACTGGTTGCTCGCATTACAGCCTGTGTCTGTGATGAGGAAGCCTGAAAGAAGATCAAGACCCACAGTCTAACATAGCCATGTTTTCTGACTCTGACCCTAATAATTAATTAGGAAAGTGTGGAGTTTCAATAGGGCGCACAGACCATTTTAGAGGGTATTTTAAATGCAGTAATTAAGCTGTGGGAGTGATATTCTAAAAAAAAAAAACGGGGGGGGGGGAGGAACCGTACTGTACCTACTTGGCCAACTGCCTTCTTGTTTTACCTCCCATTTTCACAGCCCTGACATGTAGCAGTGCATATTTTAACATAAAATAGCACGTCTGAAGCTCTGACATGCTGTATATTTATTCTTGTGTGAAGTAAAAGTCTCTCTCTCTCTTTTTTTTACATAGTACAGATGATTATATCTCTTTTTTCCAAATGAAGTGTTCCTTTTTAAGTGTAAGGTTTATTTTCACACTTCTGATTGCCAGAGGAACAGGAAACAGAAAGCTGCACATCAGACATTCAAATCCAGACATTATGCAATCATGATAACAAGGATTAATAAAGATTAATTTAGCTTCCACTTAAATGCCCTGGTGTTTCAGCAGTACAACTGTCGAGCTTGTAAAAAGAGAATAATTATAATTTCGTTTTGAAATGTGCCTCTTTGTTGTAGAGCAGAGAGTTGTGCATGATGTGAAGCTTATTTGTGCCAAGCAGTTCTCCAGCTACTTATTCTCTAAGATACTGCTGTTGTAATAAATGACAGCACAAGGAGTGGGGGGCGGGAATCTTTCTTCAAGTTCCTGCAATAGATTTTCACCAATTCTTCAAGTGCCTGGAACTACTTTTTGTAATTGTAATGCAATGAGATTTGACCTTCTTTTTGCCACAAATGATACAGAGACCCCACTTCTCCCTAAAGAGCATAATTTTAGCAGTTCCAACATTTAGAGAAGGCTGGGTACTGAAATATGCAATAATTGTGTTCCATGATTACTCCTGTAAACAGGATTAAATACCATTTCTGTCTGTGAGACTGACAGAGGCAGACATATCAGAGGGATGTCATGACAGGAATGTGTGCTTGCAAACAAATACACAAACTGCTAAATCTAATTTTAGGCCTTCCCATTTAAAAATATGTCCTTGGTGTCTCCATTTGATCAAAAGATCAGACACATTTTTTCTTTTAAAAATACCACTATATTTCCTTTCCATTGGATCCTCTATTTACTTGCTCTCTGCAGGCAGGCCTATCTCCCTCATTGATGACATCACTGGTGGATCCTCTTGCAATGGCAGAAATGGGAAGGTGGCACAAATTGTGTTCCAGAGCTGCCTGCTATGGGAGATAACTGTGGAAAACTCACCAAAATTGGAGCTTGAAGCTGCACAAGGTTTCCTCTGCTGTATTTCAGAAGACCCCTACAGTTTAGATTCAATGATAATTATATATGGCCACCATGACAGGAAAACAGAGCATTACTGTTATTCCTGTCTCCTGGATTCCCCCAAAACTGCTGAGTTCACAGGGATTATTCTATTGCTCCAGCCACAAGGTCTCATTCCACGATTGCATGTGTCGTTAGAGGGGTGGTTAGCAAGTTTTAGCTCATATGATTCCCCCATCTATTGTATGCCTTAGGCATGTTTGCTCCTGACAGGAATGATGTTCACTGGCATGAAGGCAGAGACAATTGCAGACGGAGATAGGGACTGGTGAAAATGCTGTTTTTGCAGTGTTAAATGTGTGTTTGTCTTCAGGGGAATTGATTCAGGGCCTAAGATAGGGAGGATTTCATTGATGTAGGTGTCTGCATGATGTTAGAGGTCGTGGACATGATGAAGTCAATCAGGGATAACATGAGTCTTATGTGTTGACATCCTCCCTTGGGGATGTCCTACAGTAGTCATGCATTATGATTTTGTATTTATTTTCTAGATTGTGAGCAGTCTTTTTCATACACATGGATATTCACTTATCATGAGAGCTAAGTTTTAAATATTTTCACTTGTTACAATGAAAAATAAATGGTAAATGTCGTGTTGAATGTACCTATTAAAGCATCAGCCACAAATGCAATAAAAAAAAACAATTATAGGTATACATCTGATCTGTTGAGAATAGTCTCGGTATTTTTCTGTTCTCTATGCAAGCAGAATTGTTTAATCTGTGTATCCTGAAAATATAATATAATTTGTTCAGTTTCAAAGGAGTTGTCTTTAACTTTTCTGTTTAATTTTTCAATGTAGCTGGATGTGTTTGAATTTTGTAAATGTTTGCTTTTTACTAATGGTTTAACATAACCAAATTCTGTTTAACTGTATAATTTCTTCACTTGTATCTGGGAAGATCATTATTTTTTTTTCTCTGTCACCCACATCTCTGTCCTTTTACCCATTTACGATAAATGTGCTCCATCGTGTCCTTTGTAATGGAGGATGGATAGATGACTTTTTTTAAAACTTTTTTTAAACTTTTAAGCTTTTCTGCAGATCACCCAATTCACAGGCACTATGGAGACAAGAAATTGAATCCTGGCCCTATTGAATCCATGGCAAAAATCCCATTGACTTCAGCAGAGACAGGATTTCAGTGAAGGGGTTGCATTCTACCCTTGTTTACATCTCAGTAACTTCATATCCCAGGGTTCCAGGAGAGGGTGAGCATTGCTGGACAGGAGACTGCTCTGCACTTGTTCCCTCACAGAATCATACACATTTCCATTACAATAGACAAGTTAGGTCATCTAATTCATTTGCCTCCAATGCAGAACTGTTCCCTATAGTATATACTCCAGTACTTTTTCCAGTTTAGATTTTATTAAATACCTCAAACCATGGTAATTCCACCACTTTCCCGGAGAGAATACTTTACCACAATCTAATCAATATAATTATAAAAAAGATTCAGCCTACATTTTCCTTTGTCTGCTTTCATCCCATTAATCCGATCATGCTTTGCAACTTGTCCTGAGTTTCAAGTTGTTTTTCACTGTTCTAGAAATGAATGCAGTTATTGGGGTAGGGGGGAAATGGGGTAGACAATATTTCCAGTCAGACTCTTCTGTAACAAAGGGAAAAAATTCTAGATAAAGACACTTTCAAATAACAAAATTTAAAATGTTTCTTAGACTTGCACTTGATGTTTATCATATCTCTTGGAGCATTAGAGTATAAAGCATCATAATTAGAGTTCTAATTAGCCAGAATGTTTTTTGTTTGTTTGTTTTTGTTTTTTAAACCTGGCTGTGTTGTTTAATATAGTCATTGTCTTAACTTCAGCAGGGATGAACATGTTGCTTATTTAACCCCAAAGATTTGGATGTACTTCTGATTATGAAAGTAGTTCAGTAATCATGGGTTGGTAGTGCTTTGAGAGATATTTTATACAGCATCATAAAGGTGATAGTTGCTTTTCAGATAACTATGAAGACAAGGCCAGTGCCCTGAAGGTCTTACATATAAATAGATAATGTGTACATGAAGATAAGGGGAAGGGATGCAATAAAAAAAAAAACAAGTGATCAAGTGGTGATGATAAGACAGATAGATATACTGTACATGTACATACAACTATACATTATTATTTTATGGTATCATCCAAAGATATCTATTTATATCTGAGCTCCCTTGTGCTTGGTGCTATTTCCTCTCTTTCGAGTGCTGCACTTTACAACCTTAAACATTCTTTTTTAATGCAGTTTCCTGGAGCATTTTAAAAGAATTGTTCTTTTTAAAGGAAGTTCCATCCTATGCAACTAGATATGCCATTCCCTTATCTCCAGCCAGGAAGAAAGTTCTAGCTTTTGCAAAGTATTACTTTGTCACTCAACATATTCTAATGCTGCCACAACATTTCCAAAACTGCTCTATTGGATATATAATGAAAAAATAATCAGCCCTCAGGTGTAGTCCCTACTCAGTGAGAACAATTATTTTTTACCTTGGATATATTAAGGACACAGGCTTAGCACTGGTGTTTTAGTGTCAGAGGGCACACTGAATTATTTTTCTATAGTAAACTCTACTTATATTCGTAACTAAAGATGGGTCCAAGCCAAAATCCCAGATCTAATGCTCCTGAACTCTGGTGTATGCAAAATCTGGGTCTGGGACTGAATTTTGCAGGTTAAGCCCATCTTTGTAAACAACAGAAACTATGTGTAGCCTTTCCCAGGATTTGCAAGGCAATTTTTCCTCCGTGTAGCCCACTTCACTCTCTTTTGATCTGTGATGTATTTGCTCAGGTGTTTCCTATTTTCATGGCAGCATCAATTAACTCTCTTAACTTTGCCCCTGCTGCTCTCAGAATGTCTTGATGTTCCCTTTGAAGCCTTCCTGCCCATTATCTACCGTTTTCAACGTCAGGGGCTGACCTTAGCAGGAATAAAGCTTTCAGTAAATAAACCCTGCCCTCTTAGTAGATGTGTGTTCAGAGGAAAGAATTGGAATTAGCAAATGAGCTTCAATAGTGGGCACTTTCACACTCTTGATATTGAAGACAAGAGACAGAAATAGAGCTATGGTATTATAGCATCTACCCATACATACTTTCTCATAGTTCAGTGGATGCTTGGTACTGGTTGACTCATCTCTAATTTATTTTAGATGCTGCCATTAACTAATATTTAAATGTATTCAAATTATGTAGTTCTTACCATTTTTTGAAAAAAGGAAATAGTCTTGTCAAAAACATTGCACATATTGTAATAGTGAAATAGAATTTTAAAACAAAATTCCCAAATATTAAAGCCATAGAAAACCTGTATATGATAAATATAAACAGCCACCTTAGTGATAGCAGTGAGTACATTATCCAAGACAAGGCACAATTAGGGCTAACTTGAGGTTTAAATTCACACTTGGGAGCTCAAAGTTAGTAGGCCGAAATATAATTGACTTTTAAGGGCTTGTCTACATGCGGGGTTTAGTTTTCACTGAGTTGACATGCACTAGTCAGTGCAGAATCAGTAATCCACACTAATAGAGTGCACACAAATTTTCTGTGCCCTCTTTCCATTTGCCTCATTGTGTACGGGGGGGAAGGAGAAAGGGCTTGGAGCACACTAAGTGTGTGGCATTCTGGGGGTCCTTTGCTTTGATGCTGAGCTATGTGTATTCTTGCTGGTCATCGTGGGATGCATAGTGGAAGCCAGTTGAATTATGGGTCTTGGGGTCAGATTCAAACAATCATGTGATTCTGCTTTCTCCGTCCCATGGTTCCTCATTCTCTGTTGGAGCTAGCACCACTTTCATATTGCTGGCCACCCGGATAGACCCAACGATGTTCTGTGCCACTGTGCTGGCAACTGCGAATCTGCAAAGGTTGTTTGGGATTTATTTAAGCTCTTGGAACTGCGTGGCTTTGGTTTTGGACTTCACCTCATAGACTCATAGACACTAAGGTCAGAAGGGACCATTATGATCATCTAGTCTGACCTCCCGCATGATGCGGGCCACAAAAGCTGACCCACCCACTCCTGGAAGAATTCTCTCCCTTGACTCAGCTGTTGAAGTCCCCAAATCATGATTTAAAGACTTCAAATCGCTGAGAATCCTCCAGCAAGCGACCCCTGCCCCATGCTGCAGAGGAAGGCGAAAAACCTCCAGGGCCTCTGCCAATCTACCCTGGAGGAAAATTCCTTCCCGACCCCAAATATGGTGATCAGCTGAACCCTGAGCATGCGGGCAAGATTCTCTAGCCAGACCCTCTGGAAAAAGTTCTCTGTAGTAACTTTTAATTCCCATCATTGATCATTGTTGCTAATTACCAGCGATGGCACATTATTGACCTATTGACTAAAATCACTTTATCCCATCAAACCATCCCCTCCATAAACTTATCAAGCTTATCTTAAAGCCAGAGAGGTCTTTCGCCCCCACTGTTTCCCTCGGAAGGCTGTTCCAAAACTTTACCCCTCTGATGGTTAGAAATCTGCATCTAATTTCAAGCCTAAACTTCCTGACGGCCAGTTTATATCCATTTGTTCTCGTGTCCACATTAGTACTGAGCTGAAATAATTCCTCTCCCTCCCTGGTATTTATCCCTCTGATATATTTAAAGAGAGCAATCATATCCCCCCTCAGCCTTCTTTTGGTTAAGGTAAACCAACCGAGCTCCTCAAGTCTCCTTTCATACGACAGATTTTCCATTCCTCGGATCATCCTAGTGGCCCTTCTCTGTACCCGTTCCAGTTTGATTTCATCCTTTTTAAACATGGGAGACCAGAACTGCACACAGTACTCCAAATGAGGTCTCACCAGTGCCTTGTATAACAGCACCAGCACCTCCTTATCCCTACTAGAACTACCTCGCCTAATGCATCCCAAGACTGCATTACCTTTTTTCACGGCCACGTCACATTGCCGACTCATAGTCATCCTGCGATCAACCAGGACTCCGAGGTCCTTCTCCTCTTCCGTTACCTCCAACCGATGCGTCCCTAGCTTATAACTAAAATTCTTGTTATTTATCCCTAAATGCATAACCTTACACTTCTCACTACTAAATTTCATCCTATTACTATTACTCCAGTTTACAAGGTCATCCAAATCTCCCTGCAGGATATCCCAATCCTTCTCGAATTGGCAATACCTCCCAACTTTGTGTCATCCGCAAACTTTATCAGCCCACTCCTACATTTGGTTCCGAGGTCAGTAATGAATAGATTAAATAAAATTGGACCCAAAACCGAACCTTGAGGAACTCCACTGGTAACCTCCCTCCAACCTGACAGTTCACCTTTCAGTACGACCCGCTGCAGTCTCCCCTTTAACCAGTTCTTTATCCACCTCTGGATTTTCATATCGATCCCCATCTTTTCCAATTTAACCAATAATTCCTCATGCGGTACCGTATCAAATGCTTTACTGAAATCGAGGTATATTAGATCCACTGCATTTCCTTTATCTAAATAATCTGTTACTTTCTCAAAGAAGGAGATCAGGTTGGTTTGGCATGATCTACCTTTCGTAAAACCGTGTTGTAATTTGTCCCAATTGGCATTGTCCTCAAGGTCCTTAACTACTTTCTCCTTCAAAATTTTTTCCAAGACCTTGCATATTACAGATGTTAAACTAACAAGCCTGTAGTTACCCAGGTCACTTTTTTCCCCTTTCTTGAAAATAGGAACCACATTAGCTATTCTCCAGTCAAACGGTACCACCCCCAAGTTTACAGATTCATTAAAAATTATTGCTGACGGGCTTGCAATTTCTCGCGCCAGTTCCTTTAATATTCTCGGATGAAGATCATCCGGTCTGCCCGATTTAGTCCCGTTAAGCTGTTCGAGTTTGGCTTCTACCTCGGATACTGTAATATCAACCCCCACTCCTTTATTCCCATCCGTCTCGCTTCTACTATTCCTCAGCCTTTCATTAGCCTCATTAAATACCGACCAGATGATGTGGCTGCAGCAGTGGCTTCTCCAGCAGCCAAGGCAGGAGGATGAGGAAAAAGAGGACAACACTGAGCAACTACTGTTCCTGGAGCAGCTGCAGACAATGCAATGACATTTATGGGCACATGGAACCAACATTCACTGGTGGAAAAGGCTTGTTCTGCAGCCCTAGGACAACCAGCAGTCATGACACAATATCAGGATGGTAAGGGCAACCTTTTTGAGATCTGTGCTGATCTAGCCCAGAATTGCAGTGGCAGCTTTCTATATGTAGTGTCCCATATCCATTGAGAAACAGATTACATTACCATCAGGAAGCTGGCTACCCCAAAATGTTGTCATCTGTGGCCAACCAATTCAGCATAGAGATATCCGCCATTGAGGCCACTGTCATGCCAGAAGTGGGATGTCATGCATAAGGTACTGTTGCACTGGATTATAAAGTGTGGTAATGCTCAGGAGATTATTGATGGCTTTGCATGCATGGGGTTCCTAAAACTGTACTGGAGCAACTGATGGGACCCACCTGCATATTGTTTGCACCCCACACCATGGTTCAGAGTTACCAAACAGAAAGGGGTATTTTTCTAAGGTACTCCCAGGCCTGATTGACCACCATTGCAGGTTCCCAAAGATAAATGGCCTGGAAAGGCTCACAATGATAGGATTTCTCAGAACTCAGCTCTATTTACCTTAATAAATAAAGGAGACTTTGTCTACAGGATCACTATGGACAGTAATACTGTCAACATTGTCCTGTTATCCTGGGAGACCCAGCTTACCCTTTGCTTCCATGGTTAATGAAGCCATTTACAGGCCACCTGGACAGAAGGAAGGAACTGTTTAACTCTGATGTCAGTAGTGGCAGAATGACAGTGGAGTGTGCAGCTGGCCTCCTGAAAGGAAGGTGGTGCTGTTTGTGGGCTATGTTGGAAGCTTCAGAAAAAACTTGCCTAGGATTATAGCTGCATGTTGTGTTTCACACAATAGTGGTGAAAGTAAAGGAGAAAGCCTGAATGATGGGTGGGAGGCGGAGGTGCAGAGACTTGCTCAGAGGTTTGAGCAGTCACCAAAGTGTCCTGTAGAAAATAGAAACCTCCAGGACAAATACTGTCAGGGATGCCTATTGCTCTTACTTTGAATCTGAGGCCTGAAAATGTACAGCTGTACATCTAGTTCAGGGGTCGGCAACCTCTGGCACGCAGCTCGCCAGGGTAAGCACCCTGGCGGGCCGGGCCAGTTTGTTTACCTGATGCGTCTGCAGGTTCGGCCGATTGCGGCTCCAACTGGCCACGGTTCACTGCTCCAGGCTAATGGGAGTGGTGGGAAGAGGCGTGGGCTGAGGGATGTCTGGGCAGAGCTTAGAGATGGCAAGTGGTGTGTGCATGCGGGGAGGGTCTAGACTGGGATTTTTGGCTGCGCAATATATTTGCGTTTACAGTTGTGCTTTGGAGGCTATGAGGGGCTGGGAATTATGTTCCTGTTTTGGCTTTGCAGCTCAGACTGTGCCTTGGAGATGCTTATAGGGGGTTAGAGGGGTTAGCAGTAGGTCATCTAGGAGAGAACTGGATGAAGTAATAATACTCTCTTCATCTTCTTTAGGCTGTCCTGACTCTTGATGATGATCCACTGAAACAGGTGACTAGGAGGTAGGGAATGGCTGGCTTTATTCAAAAAGGCAAAGGGAAAGTCAGTGGGATATGCTGTGAAGTTCTTCACCAATATGGTCCCCCACCAAGTGCTGCAGAAGTTGAAGGGAGTGTCTAGCTGTGCTGGGGGAAATGACTGAGCAGCTATCCCACAGAATGTCCAGATTAAAACTGAGCAATTTCTCAGTCTTAAATTCTGCTTTATCTCCCCTGCTGAAAGTGCAGAGAAAAATAAATCGGGTTCAGCACTCATTGTTTGAAACTTTAACTGCTCCCAGTCTTTTTCTATCTAAGACTGTGAAAAGCCACAAAAAGCTGTATGGCTATGTTATCCCAAATGTAAACTTCCCTCATATGAATCCCTGTTACAGAGCATATGTGCCTCAGAAGGGAGCTGTAGTCTTAATACCTTTATGGGCATATAATGGTAAACTGAGAATACCAACCAAACTTTTTTTTCTTGTAGCCACACCCTTTGAATTTTGCACAACTGAATGTTTTCATTATTTGAATATGCTGCCGGAGGAGAGATGAGGGGAGGGGATGTACAAGTTGCAGCTTGTGCCATGTTGCCAGCTGCCATTATGTGCTGATGAATAACCTCTGGGAGAGGCGTTCACCAGGCAGGGCAGATGCAGGGAGGGAAAAAGAACATAGATCCTTCCATGGCATGGATTTGGAAACAGTCTTATAAACAAGGAATTAGCATAAGGTAAAAACCAATTGCCTGGCCAGATCATCCACCATTTTAAAAACACGAATGGGGTAGTGCAAATGAACAAAGACGGACAGCATGTGCTGAAGGAGGGAAAGAATTAGGACTGAAGACTTGGAAAAGCTCCTAGCTCACATCCATCCAAAATGGCTGTCGTCATACAGCAACCGGAACAGAAGTTATCACAGCAGTATAGTATAAATAAATTGTTGAGATTTGCCAAGATACCCTCAAAAGGTTCTGCCTCCTGAACCCTAGGCTGAGTTTCTCATTGAAAATTCAGCTGGCTTCCTACCTGGCCACCCTCAGGGTCCTGAGTCTCAAAGAGATCCTGGCTTTCTAGGGAGATCACTTCACTGTCCTTCTCCTGTTCCTCCTCCAAATCTTGTCCAGCTCCTCAAAAAATGGACAGGTTTTGTATTTCCACATTCAGACTGCTTCCTGGCAGCCCTGGTTTTAATATAAGTTTTCCTTGAGCTGTTTTCTATTTATCTTGATGGCGTGTGGAGGAAAGACACTGCATGTCCAGCTAGCAGGGGTATAAATAGCTGTGTTGATGGTGAGGCATGGCTTAGGCAAGTAGAGTAGAGTGCCCTAAGCTACTAAACCCGTGGGTATAGGTCAGTGTACCAGCTGTGACCCCACTCAGAAATCTTACTAGCAATGTCCACAAACTCGCATTTATTGTGGTGACTGTCCCCAAGAGCTTGTTGCAGCAACATGTCTACCCGGACGTCGATGAGATCTAGGTTCTCAGCATGGCTTCAAGCGGCTTCTTGAGGTTTGTTGTAAAGGCTTCTGGAGTAATATCATTGTAATAGAACTGGAATTCTGGAACAAATGGGTCAATCCTGGCACTGGGCCACCTTTAAAAGCTTTAAATGGGGGAGAGGACAGCTGGTGAACTTGACCGTGGGGATGTGGTGGGCATATAGGTAAATAGACAGGTCAGTCACAGATATTCACCAAGCAGTGTGGGATACTATTGGAGGACTGCCAAAAAAGTGGCTCAAGCAATAGACCCCCACACTAACCCAATTTGCAGTAAATGTAGCACACTTTGAAAAAAAGACTCCAGAATTTGCTGTAATTCTGGAGTTAGTGCTCTCAGAGAAATTGCATCAAGTGTATGTAATCACTTACACTTGATGTAGGGGGGAGGGATAGCTCAGTGGTTTGAGCATTGGCCTGCTAAACCCAGGCTTGTGAGCTTAATCCTTGAGGGGGCCACTTAGGGATCTGGGGCAAAATCAATACTTGGTCCTGCTAGTGAAGGCAGGAGGCTGGACTCAATCACCTTTAAGGTCCCCTGCAGTTCTCGGAGATAGGATATCTCCATTAATTTTTTTTTCCAGACCAGGCTAACTTGAGCTAGTGTGGCCTATACCCTTTGTGTAGACAAACCCTAGCTGTGCTTAGTCTGATTTAACCATTTAGATGGTCAATGTTTTTCTAATTGGGAGTTTTTACAGATATCATGTCTGCTCAGGTTCTTCTAACCTGGCCTTTTTCTCAAATGAAATGTAACTATAAGCCAACAAGAAAACTGTTTTTGTGTGTGTGTGACTTGCTATTGGATGTGATCGCTCACGTACTCGAACCAAGACATTTTAAATCATGTCTTCATTTCATTTGTAAGGAAAATATTATTACCTTCCCAGGCATACTTATTATTTTAGAGTTGAAGCAGATATCAACAGTGTATGGACTCACTCTATATCTATTTAATATTTTATTAAAATTATGTATGGCTTACATCTGTACAGTAAAAGGAGAACAAATGAACAATCTAGGTCTCCTTAGATTTCTTTTTATTAGTCGGAGGAATGATAGTCTTGTTATGATGAAAAAGAAGTGAAAATCAGGACAGAGATCCTTGGTTCCTTTTCCAGCTGTGCAACGAATTTGCTGTCTGACTTTTGGCAAGTCACTTAAGCTATGTCCACATTTACGGCAGTGCGTAGAGTACAGGCAACACATGCCTCAATGAAAGGCAGACTGAGTACACACTTGTCACTATGGTGTGCAGCTATACACCACAGTGAAAAGCTCTGGGGGCAGGAGGCAGCGGGACGTTACATTGCTAAAAATAGCAGCGTAGACGTGGGAGTCACTGCTTGGACATGTAGAGAGCAGTTCAGGGTATATCCTATGGATTTAGGAGCTTAGGGCACTCTATTCTACTTGCCTAAGCCATGCCTCACCATCTACACAGCTATTTATACACCTACTAGCTGGGTATGCAGTTTCTTTCCTTCACACTCCACCAAGTGTAGATGTACCCCAGTTTATCTGTGCCTCAGTTTCCCCATCTATAAAATGGGGATCATATTTCCTGACCTTAAAGGGGATGTTGTAAGCATAATGCAGCAATGTTTTTTGAGTTGCTCAGCTATTACCCCATAATGGGGGCACCTTAGAGAGATTTTATTTATTTAAAAATCCAAATAATTCATTAAACCTGTTTGCTAGATAGAAGATTAAATGAAATATAGTTTAATTCATTAAACCTGTTTGCTAGATAGAAGATTAAATGAAATATAGTTTTTCAAGATTTCATTTGTGCATTTTGATTCATAACATCACCCACTTGTATGAATTCAGCTGTTTTGTAGTCAACTGTGAGCAGATTAGCACTCAAATGCATTGAAGGCCTGGCCTAAAGCCCATCAAACTGAACTGAGAGACACCCACTGACTTCAATGAGCTTTTGAGCAGGCCCTGTATATGTTCCTTGCTCTTCATCTGTATAGTATATTGATTATGGATATTTATATATTCATGATTAATATAATTTTCTTATAAGAACTAAACATAATATGAACGAAATTCTTCCTAATCAATCTAATCTAAGGTGTGTGTATATACAGAACCAATCACTGTAGTATATGACCATTCCTACTTGAAGTCAATTACAGAACAAGAAGCAATAGTCTTTACTTGCAGTGAAGGAGGTCTAGGTTGGATATTAGGAAACACTATTGTGACGTTGTGCAGTCTATATGGTTTTATAAAAACATGATAATAAGTAAATATAATGTAACTGGGATAATTTTAGAAAAATATGGTAATAAGTGAATATAATGTAACTGGGATATGCTTCCTGCAAAAGGTCTCTTGTAAGGTATCATTACAAAGCTTATAATCTACTAAGTGTGATCATCTGATTTGTATAAATGTACCACTCTTGTATCTAAAACTAGAAATATAAAATATAACTCTGAGGGCCTATTGTAATTATGTAAAGTGGGGGCCATTAATGATGGTTTGGAATCTTGATGACTCCCATTAACAAGGACCATTATCCACAGATGGCTGTGTTTACCTGTGAGTCTTCTTGTATATGTGTGTGCTGGCAAGTGGGCAATGAAGTCTTGCAGTGACATGTGATCATGTCACCTGAACTGGAATCCATCTTTAACCTGGTGCTTTTCCAGTGAGGGGGGTGGAAATCCAGAGGGACAAAGTGTTCCTGCCTTATGCAAAAGATATATAAAGGGGTGGAACAGAACAAAGGGGAGAGAGGAGCCATCATGAAGAATCCCCTAGCTATCACCTGAGCTGTAACAAGAGCTGTACCAGGGGAAAGAATTGTGGCCAGGCCTGGAAGGTGTTCAGCCTGAGAAAAAACTTACTGAAGCATCTCTGAGAGTAAGATTATCTGTATTCAGTTTGATTAGACATAGATTTGCGCATTTTATTTTATTTTGCTTGGTGACTTACTTTGTTCTGTCTGTTACTACTTGGAACCACTTAAATCCTACTTTCTGTATTTAATAAAATCACTTTCTACTTAGTAATTCGCTCAGAGTATGTATTAATACTTGGGGGAGCAAATAGCTGTGCATATCTCTCTATCAGTGTTATAGAGGGCGAACAATTTATGAGTTTGCCCTGCATAAGCTTTATGCCGGGTAAAACGAATTTATTTGGGTTTAGACCCCATTGGGAGTTGGGCATCTGAGTGCTAAAGACAAGCACACTTCTGTGAGCTGTTTTCAGGTAAACTTGCAGCTTTGAGGCAAGTGATTCAGACCCTGGGTCTGTGTTGGAGCAGATGGGAGTGTCTGGCTCAGCAAGACAGGGTGCTGGAGTTCTGAGCTGGCAGGGAAAACAGAAGCAGGGGTAGTCTTGGTATGTCAGGTGGCAGCTCCCAAGGGGGTTTCTGTGATCCAACCCGTCACAACTATTTTCCTAGCAGGGTGGTGAAGCACTGGAATGGGCTACCTAGGGAGGTGGTGGAATCTCTATCTTTAGAGGTTTTTTAAGCCTTGGCCAGAGTGATTTAGTTGGTGTTGGTCCTGCTTTGAGCAGGGGATTGGACTAGATGACCTCCTGAGGTCTCTTCCAACCCTAATATTCTGTTCTATGATTCTATGACTACAATCTGAGAGCAGTATTTGACATTATAGAAATAGCAGTGTCATTATAATTTACCTTCCACAGAGATACCACCAAAATGGCTAGCCTATTTGCTTACCTCTTTGACACATCTAAGTATAATAGCTCACTAAAGCATGTGGGATGACTTATCACTGCTTTATCTTGGCTCCAATTTCATCCTGTTGTGCATAACATGCCATAGGAGCAAAGGATACATGCTATTTTATTTTTTACAGGGGAAACTTTGGTGACTGCTTTGGCCCTTGATATTTTCTGCTCTTCTTTTCCCCTCATTAATTTTCTATAATTTTCTTCTTCCTTTTTGTACACTTGAAATGCTTCCTTATAGAATAGCAGTTTTGTTATCCTTGTCTAGAGGAGAGGTGGGTATATTTATCTGAGCATCTGGACAAACTTACCCACATGAGGAACAAGCATTGCAGGAGACTAACAGCATCTCAATTTAAAATATGAAATTAGATAAATATTGGAGTATGCGGGGGGCTCAGTTGGACAAAATGACTTAGGTAATGAGCAACTGAAGTGAGCATGTTGGTTACAGTTTTACTAATATAAATAGCAACACACATTTGTTAAGAAATCAGCCCTTGAATGACAAGATATCTTTTACTATTGTGTCTTCTCACCTACCTATATGGATGAAAGCATTCATCCTGTAACAACACCATGTGTAATCATCTCCAGTACACATTATTGCACATCTCCTTTCTTATTCCACCTTTCAGCTTTCAATTATCTTATTAACTATTGAGCTTTACAGAACATTAACGGCAAGAAAAGTGCACATTCAATTAATTTTTCAGCAGGTAGAAAATGAAAGTCTCCAGCTATAATTCTGTGTCTGTTGTCTCATTCAATAGTTCTGTTCCTAACATATATCTTTTTAGAAGACATCTGCTGGATGCCAAATAGAGAAACAGAATTCACAGAAGATGAGGCAACTGAAAGGCAATCAGAGAATAATAAGTGTCTGAAACTGCAACACTCATTACTCCTGGGAAGTGTTTTTTTTTTTTTTTTTTTTAAAGAAACTGCATTTACTGTCAGACTGCAAAACTTTGGGAGGAGTAGCTTATTTTTATGTCTGCAAACACCATAATTTCATTCATTGCAGGAATCCACCATTATTTTGCATTTTTAAATACTTTACACTGTAAATATCCTCAATGTTACCCTTTTTTACTGTTTTAATTTTCAAAATAACATCTGGTAATGAATTTGTATCTACACTGGATGAAGGCTTCATCTCAGAGTTACATATCATATCATCAAATGGATGGGTACGTCATTGACATGAGAAACAAACATTGCTGTAAACTAATTTTTTCTTCGTCACTCTTGGAAGTCCCAAGGATGCCCCATTTACCCCTATTTAGCTGTTCACTTCTTCAAGGGCTTCCTACCTCCTTTCTTCTAGCTGACAAGGTCTTTGTGCATGACTAATTGTGGAGCCTATTATAGCTGTTCCATGCCTCAATTAGAAGATTGCTAAATAGCTCTGGGATGCACTCCCCAACTTCACTTTATCTAAGGGCTTGCGACTGATCTCTTAACCGAAACACAGAGCCTTTGCACGATAATGCAGTGTTTTGCTATTAGACCACTGTGTTATCCATTAGACTTCTCTGGAAATAAAGCCAGTTTGACTTAAAAATGCCATACTTAGATTTTGAATGCTGAACTATACCCCTCAGAAAGGACAGCCTGAGGTGAACGAAAAAGTAACATCTGGCTAGAAGCTAGGGAGTCTATATGATCTGCATTGTAAATTTAAATAGCTGACTATTGACTTACTCCACTGGTCCAGAATAGCTGGGGCACAGAACACTCAGGCACACCCCTCCCTTCTGTGACATACTGTACCCCATCCTGTTCTCAGCCAGCCAGCAGCAAACCCTTCCATCAGGCATTGTGAGGCACAGCGGAGGACAGATATTATGCTGGGTATCCACCACCAGGCTTACCTCCAGCACTGGATATTCCCAGATGGGGGAATCTGGCTTCTAATACACAAAATGGCAGGAACATAGTCCAGTATCAGGGCTCTAGGGTCCCCCCCCCCCTTTCTTTTTTAAAAATAAGTAAACTGAACTTTTTTAAATGTTGAGGTATGGACATGCAATGGGCATGAAGATTCCATCTCAGGGCCTGCAATAAGACATCTAGGTTAAAACTAACTAACTAATTAAGCTAAATTAAATAAAAGCATCTGATGTAAATTAATGCCATGGCAGAGATGATCTCTGTGTACCGTTTTAGAGGTTTGAGTAGTTCAAGATTCTGGGCAACAGATGTGTTCTGTCCCCAAGAGTGGATGAGTCGTATACTCCAGTTATAGTGTGCACTACCAGATAGTCAGGAGTGACATTAAGTTCTGCAAGAAGTTATATTCCTGTCCATCCAACCAAAGAATGTTGCTGTGATCTGAAAGTTTTCTGAGTACTGGTAAGATGAGTAAGATGAGTGGTAAGAGGAATACTTCTCAGGAGCAAGTTATGTGCCATGTCAGGCAGAAGTAATTTCCTGAGAGTTAGAGAAAAAGCAAAAGTTATGGGTAATCTGTGTATAAATGGTGTAACAAAATCCTACTTTCTACTGCTGGCCAAGATTTCCAGTGTTTGTATCGCCAGAGAATCAACCTTCTCTTTCCTCAATCTTTGGCCCAGAAAACTAAGGAATAGACAAAAGCACATTGGTTTTAGTAAAAGTGTTTGCTTTTGTTATTTAGTGTTTAAATAAATAGGGTTGAATTTAAACATAAACTACGGGCAAGAGAAGGACATACAAGAAGTAAAACTATAAGGAGAGATTATGAAAAGAGAGAATTTCCCCGCTGCCCTTCCCAAAAAAAGATAATTTTTGAGTTGCTATCATGTGATTCAGATGTGTTAGCTGGTGAAAGTTAGGTCATGGCTACATATTTTGTTAAGTATGCTATAATACGATATGTTCTCACTTTCAGGCTCTGTTGATAACTTCATAGGATTAATATCTACTTCCAGCAAAAGAAACATTTTGTTTTGTTTTTTGGGGGGAGGAAAACAGAAGATAATGTCTGTAAAGCGCTATTACAGTGTGAAAATACTCAGTAGGCATGGTTTAAGACCAGTTTCTGCAAAAATGTTCTTTATTCAAAACATTTTTCAATTTTACCTTGGTGTAAGTAAACTTATGTTATCATCAGTTTTTCTTATATTATTCCTATAACTTTATTCTGTATTATTTCTTCAGTCTTCTGAGGTAAATACTTGACATTTAATGAAGATATGTTATTCTACCTTGGTAACGGTGAAAGAATTATAGAGAATGTATTTCATTTTGATGTACAGCTCAAAAGCACATCTCTTGCTGACAGGGATAAGGTCGCCTGTCATAAAATTGTATTTGCTGTCCAAAAATTGATACGTAACAGTGAAAATTGTGAAACACTTTAAAACGTAAGATGTGTGATAGAGCTGTTGAC
The DNA here is from genome assembly GCF_013100865.1 of Trachemys scripta elegans. Classification (NCBI taxonomy): domain Eukaryota; kingdom Metazoa; phylum Chordata; order Testudines; family Emydidae; genus Trachemys; species Trachemys scripta. The sequence continues at coordinate 245,311,570 of NC_048298.1, read as the reverse complement.
CTTTTCTTCAGCAGAGGTAATACAGATAGCATCACCAATATGTTCTCAAAATATATGCAGCATTTTTGCAGAGCAAAGGTAACAGCCTTTGGTTAGATGATTATAAATGTATTTGTTTATTTTGGGCTTTTTATTCTTTTTACATGTATTGTACATTTAGGAAATGTATATCCTGTCATGGTGCTGTGTCATTTATCTCCCAGTGGATTCAACTGGAATGGATAGTACTTAGCTCCTCACAAGAGAGGCTTGGCACCTCAGAATCAAGCATGATCCTGAAGAGAGATTGAAAAGATTGTGACTGTTTAGTTTAGCGAGAGATGAATAAGAGGAGACCTGAGGTATACAAAATATTGAATGAATTGGCTAGAGAAGGTAGATCAGATACTTCTATTTACCATTTCTCATTGGTTCACAAGAACAAAGATAATATTGAAAAGTAGCAAGTTTAAGGCTGATAAGTAGAGATACTTCTCTATCTAATGTCTAATTAATTTGTGGTACTCATTGCCACAAGCTATCACAGAAGCCAAGAGCTTAGTATGATTAAAAAAAAATAATTATCCATTTATATGGACAACGAGACCATCCACAGTTCACATTAGACATGAAAAGGATAGAAGGGATATGAATCTGCAGGCTTTGAGGCCCATGCTAACTTTAACTGATATGAACTAGCAAGAAACTTTGCCTCTGGGCTGCTTATTGCACCACTGCTCATTATGGTGGTTCTTACGTCTTCCTCTGAAGCGTAGCTAGGGGGGTTCAGGGGAAGCAGCCACTTCCCTTCAGTACATTTTTCAAAAGCAGCGCTTGCCGGGCTGCCGCTGAGGTCCTGCAGGCAAGTTGCGGGGCAGCACCGTCGGACTCTGGAGGAGCCACTGTGGGGGGAGTGCATGGCCAGAGGAGTGAAGCAGCCGGGCTCCTCAGCCATCGCGCCCCATGCTCAGCGCGGCCCTAACATTGCCCAGGGCCGAGGGAAGCAGGAAGCTGCCGGGAAGAGGGGATCTGCCCGCCAGCTGTGGAGCGCTCGGCCGCCGAGCCCTGAGCCACTGCAGGAGGCGGCCGCGCTGAGCGTGGGGCGCGATGGCTGAGGAGCCCGGCTGCTTCGCTCCTCCGGCTGCGCCCACTGCCCCCCCAATAGCTCCTCCGGAGTCCGGATGTGCTTCCCCCACCCCCTTGCCTGCAGGAGCCCAGCAGCGGCCCGGCAGGCTCCGCTTTTGAAAAAATTGCTGGGCTGCCCGGGCGAGGGAACCAGGAAGCTGCCAGGGAGAGGGGATCTGCCCACCAGTTGCTGCCCACCCCACTGCTCTGTTCCCCCCCAGCTCCCAGGAGAAGTGAGCAGTGCCCGCCTGCCCCGTGCTCGGCCCCCCACACCGAGCCCCTCCGGGGGGGGGGGCCGCAGCATGGCTGCAGCGTGGCCGGAGGAGCCAAGGGGGTGGGTACGGAGCGGCCAGAGGAGGAGCCAAGGAGGGGCGTGGCCAGAGGAGGAGCCAAGGGGGGGCACCTTATTTATGGTTGTTCCCCCTGCACTGAGAAGCTGGCTACGCCACTGCTCTGAAGCATATAGTACTGAACACCATTAGACACAGGATATCAGACTAGATAGTCCTTAGGTCTGATCCAATATGGTGATGTCTATGTTCCTATGTTGCATGGATCCAATTCTGCACTATTCAAATCAATAAGCATTTTGTCATTGACCTCAGCAGGAGTAGGATAGTGTTTTAAATGAGCAAGAGAAGTGGAAGAGGCAGGTCACTTAGATTGTAAGCTTTTGTAGACAGGGACTGTCTTAGTTCTGTGTTTGCACAGTGCTTAGCACAATGGAGCTCTGATGTATAATTGGGAACCATAAGTGCTACCATAGTACAAATACATAATAATAAACTGTACAATCAAAAAACACTGTAGCATAAGTCATTTTGAACTACCATTGATCAAGAATGCCACAAACCTAAGCTAATGAAAAACGCTTTTGGGTTTTTAAAGAAATTGAATGTAGAAATTAAATTTAATATTTATGCTTATATCCTGTCCGTTGTTACCCATTTTTTCTGTTTTTTGTTATAGACCTAACGTTTGTGATGACACGAATGAGGATATTCCTAAAATCTCTTGCTGAATGAGGAAGCCTGCAAATAGCCCCACAGACACAAAGCAGCAGCTGATGTCTGAGGAAGTTTGCAGAGCTAGAAAGTGGCAGATTTACGGGGCAGAGCACTGTATTTATAAGGCATGCATTGGTATCATGCACATTTTAAAACGCACACATGGGGCACTCAGAATATTAAAGCAACATCTTTTAACCCTGCTGCATGTCTTAGGAAGTGTGCATATCTGCACGCTTCCAAGCTACTATAAGTCATTTGTTGTACAGGCTGCTCATGGTGCCCAGGGCTGGCTCTGGCTTTTTTGCCGCCCCAGGCAAAAAAGCCTCCAGCTGCGCCCCCCCCCCAGCGTGGCAGGGGCGGGCGGCCGGAGCCCCGGGGGGAGGGCAGCAAGACCCGGCCGGGGCTCCGCTCTCCCCGGCGGCGAGCCCGCCGTGGCTCCGCTGTCCCCGGCGGCCAGAGCGCCAGGGGGAGGGCGGCGAGCCCGCCCGGGGCTCCGCTCTCCCTGGCAGCCAGAGCGCCGGGGGGAGGGCGGCGAGCCCCGGCCGTGGCCCCGCTCTCCCTGGCGGCCGGAGCCGGAGCACCGCACCAGTCCCCTCCAGGTGCCGCCCCAAGCACAAGCTTGGTGGGCTGGTGCCTGGAGCCGGCCCTGATGGTGCCTGTGGATCTCCCTGGGCTCTGCAGGTTTCCTTCAGCCCAGCTCCTGCTGAACAAGGAGGTGAACCCTTGGACCTGCTCAAATCACTGCCTGGTGTGGAAGCCAAATCCCTTCTTTCCCTGATCAGGTCTCAAGTTTGCTTACTCTCAGGAGCATTCTCCATGCTAGAACCATGTTGATCTTCTGGAACCTGTCAATGTTGGTACCTCTACAGCCTTGGCTTTAGAAAAGGTAGGGGGTGTGTTTGCTCTAAGATGAAGAGAAATGGCACTAGCACTGGGTGAGGGCTCTGGTATCACTTATAATGCACCCTGACACTACTGCAATCTATCTTTCCACCTGAAACTCCCCCATTCTCTGGAACATGGTAGGAACATAAAATAGGGTAAATATAGGTGGGTTGAACATCATGATAAATAAAATCTGTAATTGGAAACATCTGATCAGCATGAAACAGAAACTCAGGCAGTCAGTAAAAGAAAATGTCTCAATAAAAATGCCAGTGGATCTGTGGGCATTTATGGGTAGCTAATGTTATTCTGAATAAAGCTGTATAACTGCATTAAACTCCAGCAGTGCATGATTTCCTATTATTTTATGTCACAGTAGCAGTATTCATCTGAGAACTAATTAAAGTATTCTAGAACAAAATTGGGTGGGTGGGCTGAGTGATTTTTGTTTTGTTGATTGGTTGTTTTTGTGTGTAGGGTTTTCTTTAACATTTTCTTTGTCCATTTTAGGGCTGCCCGGGAGAGGGGAGGGGGGGCCAGTTGAGCAATTTGTCCCAGTCCCCGGGCCCCACAGGGGCCCCCACAAGAATATAGTATTCTATAATATTGCAACTTATTTTTATGGAAGGGGCCCCCAAAATTGCTTTGCCCCAGGCCCCCTGAATCCTCTGGGCGGCCCTGGTCCATGTTATGGTATCTAGTCCATTTGTTTGCAATGAAATGGTGGAAAGTAGCGGGATTGGCTACAGTTAACAAATGGCTGCATGCATGCTCAATTCATGATATTGAATAATACTGAGAATTTATTCTCTAAATTTTTTATTATTGTTTAATTAGTTATGCTGAAGATTATCGCACCAGATGTAAGAAGAAGGGTAAAAAGACAGTTTTGACTGGTGGGTCTTTGAAGATATAAATACTTTAAGGACATTCCATCAATAGTGACCAATTTTAAATGAAATATGAAAAAGACACCCTGATTCTCACTAATGAAGATATCACCAAAGCCATCTTTATTTTTCTATGGAAACGGATTCTTTGCTGCCAGATTCTTTGCTGCCTTCTGCATAACAGTCAAAATTGCCTTTCACAATGATGGTTTTCACTTCTTCAGTAGCTTAAATTGAGTTCACTAAAATTAGTACGGGATGTAATATGAAACTTTGTTGCATAATCCCATATGGTTTAAACTGGTGGTTTTAGTTAGATACAGACTCAATAAAACGGTCAAAATTTCAGTGATGACCCTTATTACAATAACTACAAAATTAATGATGTTGGCCTATTACTTGAACAAACAATGTACTTTGTGCTTTTCTATTATTAATTCAGAGGCTACCAGAATGTACATGAACATTAGATTTTCTATGTTTAGAGAATAACTTGAAATCTTTATTAAAGCAACTCAGTTATTCATTTAAAAATATTGTGTAAATAGTTTTAAAGATATCATTTACATGCCTGTTCCCAGTGCTTATCCAGGGCCTAATCTAACTTTCATTGAAAATCGTAGACTACAATGGAAACTGGATCAGGTCTCTAATAACAAAACTTAGTATTTTATGCAGGTAGATGGGAAAAATAATCAAGAACAAAGCTATATCCAAAGGCAAAGGAGTAGAGAGATGGGATATGACAGATGCTCTTTTTAAAAAAATGTATGAATCTTAACAGTGTAATTGTTTATCTGGTGCACCATCATGTAGTATCTTTAACCAATAGGGTCCCAATCGTCTTCCTACTGCAGTCAATGTCAAAACTCCTACTGAATTAAATGATATCAGGATTGGGCCTAAGAATTTTAATAAATCATAGAGATACATGACAGATTTTATAGATTTACCATAGCAAATGTACACAGATTTCACAGTTTGCCAAAGACTAGTATAAAAAGATACAAAATCACAAAGTCAATTTTGCTATTAAAATGATTTTGAAATGTTGACAGTTAGCTTTAATGAATACAAATCATAACAAATAAATGTTGGTTTACGTGCTGCATCTGAAATGTTTATGTTATAATGAGGAGACGGACATCCAGAAGTGATGTACGCTGCTAACTCTAAGGATTTTTGTGAAAAATGGAATAAACATTGATTGCTTTTGCTGACAAATCTAAAAAAAACCCACATTTTTTGTAGGATCGAGTTTTAAGATGTTTTATGGCTGCTAGTGTTAACCTTGGAGTATACATTATATCACACACATGTAAATCTGTCATATCCTGTTAACTCAGTTTAGCTGGAGTTTGCCAGACTTTCTTCTGACTGCCTAATCACATACACACTTCTAAGACGGCATATGAACTGAAAATGACTTTATATAGATGTCGCCAATATGATAGTCTTTAGTTATTTTAATTACTGCACAGGTTTTTTTTTCAAGGCAGGCTTTTTTTTAAATCTTCTGTGTCTCCTAGCAGTAGCATATCTAATTACACTATCCTTTGTGTGTGTTTCAAAGCATTCCTTACTATATCAATAGAAGAGGATGAATTTCCTGTTCACCAATATGAAAAATCCTGAATCTGTTTTAATATTTTCTGGAAGCTCCATATCTTCCCATATGCCATGTTTTAAACATAAGTAATTAATTATAGCTAAAGTCTTATGTTATCACACATCAACAAACACATATTTTGAATTTTTGACTACAGCTCCTAACATTAGTAGACAGTACAGTATGGCAGGATTTGTGGCCATTTGAAAAATCACACTTCTTATTTCCTATTTAGCACCATGTCTCCCCCAATACTTCTGAAAGGATGAAATTCATCCCAATGCAGAGGACTGACATAAGGCCTTCGGCACACCTAAGCTCCACCTAAAATGCACAATGATGTGGAAGGAGCCCCTGGCTGACCCATTTCTTCCCCTGCTGACATATTGTTCTTCCACAGACACAGTGTAGACACCTAAACACACAGAGAACCATGTGAAAGAAGGGGAGAGTAGGGGCTTGGTGACACAGGGTAGCTTGCCTCCTTTCTGAATTGAAAGATGGTCCCTTCCACGTAGGGTTCATAAGGGTCCAATGTGGCTGTCAAGCCTATAAATATTAGGCCTGGTTGGGTTTTTGACCAAAAAACTGTCTGGTTTCCATGGAATATTTAAACTTTTTGTTAAAAATCTGAAACCCTGCCTTCCCCACACTTTTTAGTTTCCAAGGTTTTTGTTTTGTGATGAAAAGTTCATTTCCCCCCTATTTTGGTCAAAATGTTCTGCATCAAGTGAGTGGGGGAAATGGATTCCAATCACCTCCAATAATTATACAGCTGAAGATAAAATACTAAAACCTCAAAAATCTGGGAAATTCACACATAAGCCCTTCATTATATGGTAGTTAAAGTGGAAAGAATGTTAACACTGTACTATTCACCAACTATTTTTAACCTGCATATGTCTCTTGCTCTCTTTCTAAATGTGATTCTAAATGGACAACCCACTATTTACTTTAAAACCTGTCATAAGCATTTTACAAGCAGCATACATATTTACATCTATGCATCTAAAACCATAGATTGATCAATTAGCCAAATAAAGGGGTACAATTAAACATGAGTGAGTGGTAGAAATTGGCTGGGATAATAGTGAATGGTCAGTTGTATAATGAGAAATTTACTAAGGGTATACGTGTCTACATTGCAGTGTAAGCCTAGAGCTTGAGCATATACCCTCATTTGTAACCACCGGTTAGGAATTATTGAACCCTGTGTCCGAATCTGAGAATCCAGTATCTACACTGTATTATGAGGGCCCAAATCCAGCCACCCATATCTCAGTCTTCCCAGCATCCTCCCAAAATGTGGCCACTCTAGCCCCTTGTTTGTGAGTGCAGTGTGAGAAAACTTGACGGTTCACCAAAGTTGTCAGTCCGGAGAACAAAGAAAGTTGTCCTGTGGGACTGTGGAAAACTTTTGGCAGAGTCCCATTGCACAAGTCCATTGAGGCTCTGTCTACACTGCAAAGCAACAGGGCTTGAACCCTTGGTCTTGGCTTGGCTCAGGCTTGGACCTTCCAGACACATGGGGTCCTGGGACCCTGGGTCAGAGACCTGAGACCTGGATTAGAGCTATTTGTGTGCAAACAGAAGGGGGGGTAGGTGTCAGCTTGAGTTCGAACCCTGTGCTTACACTGGAGATTAGACACGCTCTAAGACACCTAAATTAGGGGATTTTAGTGTATGTGTGACTGGGAGTTTAATAAAACTATTTTAGTTAGTTAGAAGCCATAGTGCTAAAACTCATGTTACCTTTAATTATCTTTATTAATATTGTTTGTTGTCTGGGGAATGGAAGTAGAGGAGGAAAGACTAGCATTGATGTAATGTATAGCAAATAATGTTCATTATGAATATTGTCATTATTCTCTTGACTAATTATTTCTGAATAACTGTTTTCATTATTTGACCCACCCAATTCTTTACCTTAATTTGCATCATTTTGATAAAGTTCTTGTGCTGGGGCAGAATTGAGCAATCCTTTGAAACACTGAGATTTGTACCTTATGTTCTGCACATGAGTAGGATATCATCTAGCTATGTACTTTGACCCATATATTGGATAAATATGGCAGAACTCCAATTTTTCAGTGACTGAGATTCTTCTTCCTTTCAGTAATTAGGAAATTGTTTCTGTCATTCTTGCATTGATCATTTAATTATCAAAAACAAACCAAACATAAAACTCCTTTAACTTAAAGTTAAGATTGCTATAATAATACAGAAAGACCCCCTAATATATCTATTTATGTAATATTGAAGGGCCAAAACAGCTTCTGCAATATAGTACAGGATATATAGTGTAAAGAAGTAGTAGATCACTATTTCCATATAATTACATGGAGCTACAATACTTGATTGGTTGTCCTATAATATAATGAACAGAAAGTTCGCAAAGCAAACTGAAACATTCAGCACAGTTATTTGAAAGCTATATACTATACAAACAATGTTTTGCTATAGTTTCCCAAGCCTTCCTTTGAGTTTACTTAAGAGTGGAAATTAACATGTCAGAAGTTACCTTATTTTTCCATAAACACGACTTCTCCCCCGTGATTGTTCTGAGATTATTATCTTAAAGAAGTGCATAAACCAATTAAATGTAGCAATTTAAATACTTCTGCAACTTTTTATGAATTGTCTTGACTTGCTATTGTCACTGTATGTGCCAATGGCTTAGTAGTTTGTAGTATTTAACAGATTGTGAAGTTCTGATGATCCTCTTTCTTACAGTAATATGTGAATGATTTTCTTTATAAAGAAATAAGTTCTGCTCTAATCCTCAAGTTTCCATGTTTCTGATCTCTTTCCAACCACACTTGTAAGACATTTTGCTTCTTTCTGCTCTAACATTTCAAGAAATGAAAATTTAACAAGTTCCTCTTGTTAGTGTTTGTGCTTTGACTCAGCCCATGGTGTGATCTGGCAAAAGCGATCGAAGGACATAGAGTCTGAGCAAAATTTGCATGAATTTTAAATCTGAACACTTTTTTTAACTCCAGGTTTATTTTATTTTATCTTAATTTATGACCACTAATTAATTTAATTTGTGTGAAGTTTAAAGTGTGGGTTTTATTGCACACTCTACAGTGTGCTTTAAAAATGGGTGAAGAGATTTCAAACATTCCAAAAAGGGGAAATGAGACACATATTTCTTTTGCTTATTATTTGTGTTACAGTTGCATATAGAGTTTCTAACTGAGATGGGGATCCTAATGTGATAGGTATGCCCGGACACATTAAAATACAGAGCCTGAAGGACTACACACAAAGTTGCACAGGTTTAACTAAAGTTATGAGGTTGAAGCCATTTAATTAAACTGGTGCAACTTAATGTGTGGACAATTTTACATGGGTTTAGTTTCCAACTCCCATTAAATTCAGATTCAAGCAATGTAGCTCCACCATAGCTGCTCCACAGAATTCTCCACACAGGTGGCCACCTCTTGACTCCTGTTTTTAGAGAGAAGCCAAAGCATAGAGGAGCACCATGGAAATAAGACAGCCTGAGAATAGCTCTGTTGAAATGATAAGTCCCACCATTCTCCATCCCCATGTTCATATCCCTAAATAGACACTTGGATAATTTATGGGGAAAATCTTCATGAATTTGTCAAGATCATTACAAGAATGTAAGTGTCAAGATGAAAATTTACACTATATTATTGTTCTGAGTCTGTATATGCTGAAGGAGCACAGGACCAGTGGAGGCAAGAACTCATTAAGGGAAATGTTGATTTAGTGATACTTAGTCAAGGGGAGAGAAATGGCTAGGTGTTTAATGGATCTGAAACACCAATAATTTATTAATACTGTATCTTATTCTTGACCAGTATGATGTCTACTATATGCATATATTGAGTTAATTCAATTGCCTGGTTGTCAGGAAGTGCACACAGAAAGAATGGAGGTAAATCCAGATTTATACCGCTGAGCAAACACTTAAAGACTACAAGAGCCATTCCCTGTGAAGCCCCAGTTCATCCCCCTGCTGGGCCTGCCAGACAGGTTTACCCAGGAATGACTTGGTTCCTGTGCAAGGGGAATGGGGATAAAATAATAATAATAAAAATTAATAATAAATAAAACCCTGAGGAAGGTTTAAAAAGAGACACATGCCATCAAGCAGAATCAGGTTTTTGAGTTAAGGAGACACTAAAGCCTGCTGTGTCGATCTAGGGAAAAGCTACAGGGGTCCCACCACAGAATTGTTAGGCTTTTGGTAAGATAGATATGTATGCATATGCTTCGTTGTTTTTAAATCTTTTCTTTTTGATACTCTGCTTTGTTCCTATGGTGACACCAACAATACCTTTGTTTTAAGACGGGTTTTGTGTCATTTAAGTCTATTGGTCACAAGCTCCCAAAGGCAAGAACTGGAAATTCCTGACCTCAGTTGGACCTGTTCCATCCTGAAGAAAGATGAAGGTAAGAAACCTGAGACCTGGGGAGAGTGCACTCAGATCAGGAGGGATCAGAGGTTCACTTTGACAAGGTGCTAGGTAGACTAGGTCATCCTGAAATTTGCTCCCTTAGAAAAGAGGTAAAAGTGACACATCACAGGTTAAAGCTTTATATCCACGTTGGAACCAAATCAAACTTCAGAGTGAAATTATTCTTTCCTCCTTTTAAAATGCAAGAAAATTGGATAAGGATAACTAGTGAACGTTTGTATAGCAATCTACTGAGGGAAAGCACAATAACACTTTGTACTTCTCGTTTGTAGCACTTTCTATTTGAGATTCTCACATAAAAAATCCAGGGAAATAGAATTTAGTCCATGTATCTTTCTGATTGGCAAACAATGGCTTACTGCATTTTATTTCAGAGTAACAGCCGTGTTAGTCTTTATCCGCAAAAAGAAGAACAGGAGTACTTGTGGCACCTTAGAGACTAACAAATTTATTAGAGCATAAGCTTTCGTGGACTACAGCCCACTTCTTCGGATGCATATAGAATGGAACATATATTGAGGAGATATATATACACACATACAGAGAGCATAAACAGGTGGGAGTTGTCTTACCAACTCTGAGAGGCCAATTAATTAAGAGAAAAAAAAACTTTTCACACTGTCTGTACTCGGCTAGCTTGATTATCACTTCAAAAGTTTTTTTTCTCTTAATTAATTGGCCTCTCAGAGTTGGTAAGACAACTCCCACCTGTTTATGCTCTCTGTATGTGTGTATATATATCTCCTCAATATATGTTCCATTCTATATGCATCCGAAGAAGTGGGCTGTAGTCCACGAAAGCTTATGCTCTAATAAATTTGTTAGTCTCTAAGGTGCCACAAGTACTCCTGTTCTTCTTTTTGCATTTTATTATCTTCTTTCATGGACTCATAGATTTTAAGGTCAGAAGGCGCTATCATGGTCATCTAATGGTCTGACCTCCTGCACATTGTAGGCCACAGAACCTCACCCAAGCACTCCTCTAATAGTCTCATAACCTCTGGCTGAGTTACTGAAGTCCTCAAATCATGATCTAAAGACTTCAAGTTACAGAGAATCCACCATTTACACTAGTTTAAACCTGCAAGTGACCCATGCCCCATGCTGCAGAGGAAGGTGAACCTCCCCTCCCCCCCAGGGTCTCAGCCAGTGGTGAAATCCTGTTCCTTTGTTGGAATTATTATTATTTATGCAAGGTATTACCACAACAATAATGTAACCATAAATTCCTTTAGTAAATCTAAAGACAAAATGGTATTTGTACAATTGCTCTAAACATGCCTAAAAAGCCTAAATAATAAGCAAAGTACTACATCCAAACAGTAACAAAACATTTAGAAGGATTTGGTCAATATATTTACAAACGGGCTAAATCCAGGGGTGCTCCAACCCATATTGGTCGGCTCCAAAGTGCTCAAGCAGGTATTAGCAATGAACCTTTTTAGAGTTTACTTCTGTATACTCTTTAGCAAACAGGTGATGTCATTGCCAGTTACTGACTAGAGCTAAAAACCAATTTGAGAGAGTTTATCCTTATTTCCAGTCTTAATCCAGATAAGATTTACAACCTCCTTTTTCTCCAAGGCCTTTCCTCCCTATCTCTTCCCATCCTTTTTGCTGACCAACAATTTTTATTTTTGCACCTGGCTTTACGTAGACCTTCATTTTTGAGATAACTCTGGTATGTGGAGTGGAAAGGGCCATGTTGGCTCATTTTAAGACAGAGTCTCTTTGTTTTATTTAAAACCAACTTCAGTCACCCCTATCGGCCAGAGTTATTTTTTGAATCAGACAGCCTCCCTACTTCATTCCTTATAATTCATTATTTTCAAGGCCTTCCTTCTACTTGCTAGTCAGGGCTTTTCTTTACAACACATATATTTTCTTAACCAAATTTAAGATAACACTAATTCTTTAATTTCATATTTATTCTATACCCCTATTCACTTCAATGAGCACACCATATTACTCAGGAGAGTGGATGCATCAAGCAAATAAATGATTAGCCAGAACAATCTGGCATGCGTCTTGTTAGCTACATGACTTTTGTTAATTTTTATTATTGTCAGTTACTCTCTGCTGTTTCATTAACACTTCTATGGGGAATAACTAGGGTTTATGGCCTTTTTGGAAGAAGTGTATTTTTGAGACGGCAACTGAAGAAAAATTGAGAATATGCAAGCAAGTAGCTTCGATCAATGGAACTACATGGAAGAAGGCACAGATGCAAGAGGGGGAGACCCAAAGGAAGAAAGTACTCTGCTTTGGAAGGGTAATATATAGGGCTGCTCAGAAAATTTCTGTCAAAACTATTTTGTGATAGAAAAGGGGGTTTTCAACTAAACAATTTTTTTTGTGAAGCATGTCTGCTTTCTGCAGCAATATTTGACTTTTTGTTAAAAAGCTGAACTCCCCAAACTAAACAAAAAAAATATTGATTTGGAAATGCGGCTGCAGAACCTCATGGGAACTGTAATTTAGGTGCCTTATGCTCCCATTCTTCTCTATCAGCAAGGTTCCCCAGCTGGACTACAGCTCCCATGATGCACTGCACTGGCTCAGAAAGAAATAAGACTGGTACATTGTGAGAGATTTAGTGTGGCCAGGAGACTGAGGGCACAAGGCACCTGAACTATAACTCTCATGAGGTATCATAGCAGGATTGCAATGTTCAGTTTTCAGCCAAAAGAAGAATGGAATTTTCAATTTTTCACTGAAAATCTGAAATTTTCCACAGGAGGGAGACAAATGTATAAATAAATGAATAAATAAATAAAAATTCTGATAAACTAGTAACATAGTCTTTGCTGTGAGGAGAGAAACGAGAAACACCTGGTTCCATTCTAATCCTGGATGCTAGGCTTCCACTTTGAATTCCTATTTTCCACTACAGCACAGCCAAGGTACTTGATCATGCTTTAGAAATCATTGGAAATGAAAACTGAGAAGCAGTGAGGACTAATAAGGAGAATGGTTGTGTCTCTTGCTCACACTAAACCCATGATATCATCAGTGGTGCAGAAAACAGACACATTACTTGTTGGCAGCAATAGCAATATGTTTTTCAGCTGGCAGAGACCCAAAGAAGTGATTATGTGCATGGTTTATTTTTATGATATTATGAATGCTGTTACACGTGTGGCATAAGGTTACCTAGCATCTTGGCACCTTGGTTGTATTGTGTCACCTTCAGAACTTGTTCTTCTCAGAACATGGAACACCTGTGGGGAAATCTGTGGCTTAGAAGGTTATACAGGCTATAGGTGGAGTGGGATTCATTTCTTCCCAATTCATTTTTTCAAGGCAAATGCTTGTCTTTCTCAGATGGCATGGGTGCATATATGTTGTCCCTGAGAAAGAACAAGTAGAATCCACCATATGACCCAAATCCTAGTCCCTTTCTCTATGTCAAAGTCCTGATAGATCCAATGTAAGGGCATCCTCAATGGCATGACAGCTAAAATGCTGGTGCTTGTTTATTGCATGTGTGAGAGTAAGCATGACATCTGCATTGGCAGTAGCAGCAACAGCATGCTGCACTATTCTAGATAGGTTTTATAAATCACACAATGTCAATAATCTTTTGACGAAAGTGGAGACTGGTTTGATCAGCTCCTCAGAATGTTAGTCATAAGTATCAATATGATGTGTGCTTTGTATGATTGAGAAAGTCACTATGTACACAAAGCTGGCCTTGGCATTTTGGAGTGCAAATTTTTCAGTCCACTCTATCCCCTAAACTTAACATTTTCCTTTCCACTAGGATCACACTATTATGCAGAGGGCCAGCCTTCTGATTTTAGGAAGGCTCAGTGAGATGATTCTTTGGGACTGTCAAACTTATCTCACATATGTTATATAAAAAGTGGTATCTTCAGAACTCCCTCATCCTCCTTGGCTGCCAGAAAAATGAAGCCTTCTGCTATCTTGGAACCTGGACAAAGTTGTCAACATATTATCATGTTGTTATTATTTTGATGCCTACAAAACACTTGTGAATGGCTGGGCAGCTGGTGTGCTATGACTGGTGCTTATTACACTAATCATAATCACCTTACTATTAACTTGTGCTCCCCACATCTGTTTCTTCTAGCCACCTGTTGTATCCCATCTTATATTTAGACTGTAAGCTCTTTGAAGCAGAGACTATCTCTTTGTTATACGCATGTACTGTGCCCAGCATAAGGAAGCCCTGATCCTTAGCTGAGGCCTCTGAATGATATCACAATACACATAATAATCATAATTAATTAAAAAATGAAAATCATTCAAGGGACAATTCAAGGAGGGGTGTCTGTTTTCTGGTGAAATCTAGGTTATTTTCTTTGCCATTTGTCCAATTATTTAACTATAGAATATAATCAAAAATATTAATATTTTATAAGTGTTCAAAATAGCCATTTCCATTAGTTTTGTTCAGAATGTACAAAGATCTAGGACAGGCGTGGGCAAACTATGGCCCATTGGCCGCATCCGGCCCATCAGCTGTGGAGCAGGGTCTGGGGCTTGCCCCTCTCCAGTGCTCCAGCTGGGGTGCAGGGTTGGGGGCCATTCCATGCGGCTTCTGGAAGCCATGGCATAGTCCCCCTCTAGCACTTCAGACAGGGCTCAGGGTCAGATGCTGCTCTGCACAGCTCCCGGAAGCCACGGCATGACCCCCCCTTCGGCTCCTATGCACTCCAATGGCCCCCTCTGGCACTCCAATAGGAGCTGCAGGGTGGTGCCTGAGGACAGAGCAATGTACAGAGCCCCCTGGCACATCTCCGCGTAGGAGCTGGAGAAGGGACATGCCGCAGCTTCTGGGAGCTGCTTGAGGTAGGCGCCACCCAGAGCCTTCACCCCTGAGCCTCTACCCATACCCCAACCTCCTGCCCCAGCCCTGATCCCCCTGCCGCCCTCCAAATCCTACTGTCCCAGCCCAGAGCATCCTTCTACACGCCAAACTCCTCATCCCCAGCCCCACCCTAGACCCCGCACCCCCAGCCCGAGACCTCACCCCGTCCCACACTCCAACCCTAATCTTGTGAGCATTCATGGCCCACTATACAATTTCTAGTCCCAGATGTGGCACCGGGACCAAAAATTTGCCCACCCCTTGTCTAGGATATAAGGAATTACACTAAAATAAGACTGTAAATAAATACAATTAAATACAATAACCTAAGTTATTTTGTCATCTTATTTCTGTATCCTCTTTTTTCTCTATTACTAGCCCACCCCTTCCTTTTTAAGAATACTTTCTTTTTTCATTCTGGTGTTCTGTTCCCTTTTCATTCTCACTTTTCTCTATGTGAATCAGGACATGGTCACTATGTGGAATTCAGTCTGTGCACTCTGGAATGAAAGTCTGAACAGCAGGTGGCTTTTCAAAATAGAGGAGAAGAAGGCTGTATGACACATCCCAGGAGAATCTGCTTCAGTAAATAATAAAAAAAAAACATTGACCACTTACCCCTAGATGTCACTAATGACCCCACCCCAGAATCCATATGGGATATCATCAAACAATTACAACCCATACTTGACGGGGACCACATCCTGAAAGAAAACTTTCCCGAACCCCTTCTTCTGATCTTCAAATAGCCTTCCAACCTCACTAAGTTCATCATTAGAAGCAAGCTACCCACAGACTAGGACACACCAATTCAAAGCAGTACCAGATCTTGCCATAACAACAGATGCAAAGCCTGCAAATGTATCTACACTGCTGCAATGTCCAATATTCCCTACAACACACCTTTCAAGTTCCATGGGTCCTAGACATGCCTCTCACAGCATGTGGTATACCTCATCCAGTGCATCAAGTGTCCCAACTTCCTTTAATTTAAATTCATAACTCTGCTGGACAAAATTATGGTCTAGACAAAGACACTGGGTCTATGTCTCATTACAGCAATTTGTAACCTACTAACATTTCTTTGTCCTATGACTGCAGAGATGTTAATTACCCAAATTGTTTAAATTGGTTTCTTGCAAAATATGTTAACCCCTTATGCTTAACAATCTGTCCCACCATGTAGTTAGCTTGGACTCTCTGGTTACCTTCTCCAGACCTGAGGAAGAGCTCTGTGAAGCTTGAAAGCTTGTTCCCCCTTCCCACCAACTGAAGCTGGTCCAGCAAATGATATTACCTCACCCTCCTAGCCTCACACAAGATACAGACAGACAGAGCAGCATGAGGAAAGACTCAGAGGCACCTGTTGAAGAAGGAAACAAAGGGGATGTAAAGGGAAGCAGAACTGGTGGTCCATAGAGCACAACAAAGAGTCATGGGACTTTCCTATATGGCAAATCCTGACTTTATGTTGACTGGAACATAGTGTGGGATCAGGGACATCTTGTAGATATTTGCAGTCAATGGGAGTCTTTCCATTGACTGCAATGGCATTTGGATGAGGCCCTTAGAGAAAGGTCCTCAGAGCTAGTTTAACATGTTATGTCAAACCAGCAAAAAGTATTGGTAGGAAATACTGGCTATAAAAGCTCAGTCCATGCCCCGAGGTAAGCAGCCAAAAGAACATTTCTGCTGGAAAAATTGAAAACTATTTAAGAATAAACAAAAAATCCTCCATGCACACATAGTGAAGAAAAACACACTAACATCATTCACTGACTCCCATACATAGACCTACTAGAATTAATAGTGACTAGATGAGAATGGTGCTATTTTGTACAATGTATATGTCTGTATCTATCATGTAGTCTGCTTCTTAGATCTTTATTCAGCTACCTGCTGATGAATTGAACAAAGCCTACCAGAGATCTCAGCTTTGAATCGCTGAGGCAATATGACAGATAAGTCTCCAGGATACTTATTAGAAAAATTCAGTTTAAAATCTTAAACCACTCTGGTCCTTTAATTATTTTTCTTTATCTGTTTTTCCTTATTTATGTTTAGTTTTATATTCCTTTCTATAATATAGATGAAAATATATACATCTGTGGCCATCTAAACAAAACCTACTGCTTTGATAAGGAAATTGTCTTGAATTCCTGTAAACACGCCCTCCCCCTTGCAATCCATGTATGTTACCATGGCTATGTCCACTGCAGACATTTTAAATTGAATTTTACTGATTGTTTATATTATTTTAATATCCTGAAAAAAAACATCATAATTTGTAAAGGAAAAAAAAATCCATAATGCAAGTTTAAAGTCATAACAATAATGGTTGTAAAAGCAAGAAGTAAATGAGAAAATATAGATAGCGTTATTTATATCATTAGTGCCCTAGTGATCTCAACTGAGAACAGAGCCCTTCAGTGCTAGGTTCTGTACATATTCATAGCAGAAGACAGTCTGTGCCCTGACAGTTTGTCAGGGCCTGTAATGTGGGTGGCCTGACTGAAAGGTCAGAGCCCAGAGTAGTGTTCATGGTCAGGAGTCAAGCCAGGGGTCACAGCTGGGGTCGGCGTCAGAAGCCATGCCAAGGGTCAAACCAAAGTCAGAGCCAGAAGACATGCCAAGGGTCAAGCCAGAGTTGGAACCAGAAGACACACTGAGGGTCAAAGCCAGAGTCATTAATTGGAGCTAGGGCAAGGAAGCGGGAACCAGAAACAAGTAATGGTAACAAGAACAAGGAGCAGTAACCAGGCAAGGAGGCAGAAATCTGATCTCAGGGATATTGTCAGCAGTAAACCTAGTAACTAGTTGCTCAGACAAGAGGTGGGACAGGAACAAGAAGGTTTATACCCTGTGGTTTTCAATCAGCAATCTGCTACTAGTCACCTGGCCCCACTGAGTCAGTGGGCGTAGCTTATGGGGGTGGGGTGTTAGCAATAACTTCCTTGTGTGATCTTGTCAAAGGGTAGGACTCTTGCATGGCAACTCCATGGACTTTGGTTTGAGACCTGTGCCACCTAACACTATCGATCCTCCCAGGGTGATCCATAAGGCCAGGCCTCTCCGGATGATTCTTGTGGAAGGTCTATAGTTTTGCAGTGGTATGCGTGTGTTGATCCAGTTCCCAAGAGTGTTCTTCAGGCAATCTGACAATCAGATTGTACAGGGTACCTTTATACACTTGGGAGTCCAGGATGTCATGTCTGATGTACTCCTCATGGCCTTGAACATGTAATGGAGGCAGCACACCCCATCAGGGAAAGGATTGTCAAAGGAAGGCTTCAGGAGGGATACATGGAATACTGGATGGATGTCCCAGGATTGAGGCAGCTGTAATTCAAACACCACTGGATTGATCTGCCAAATAATGATGAAAGGGCCTGAATACCGATGATCTAATTTGTGTGTAGGTTGGCCAATCTGTAGGGGTTTTGTGGACAGCCTTTTGGCCTAGTGGGACTTCTTGGTGGTGTTTGTCAGCATGGTGTTTGTAGGTCATTTTAGTCAATTCCAGGTGCTTCTTTAGGTGGCCTGAGTTTCTTGAGTAATCTGTACCAGATCAGAGGCTGTGGGAACCATTATGGATGAGGAAACAGAGGGATGGAAACATGATGAAAACCATAGTTTGAGTAAAAGGGGTTGTATCAGGTAGAGTTGTGTTCTGCTAATTCAGCAAGTGGTAGTAACATAATCCAGTTATCTTGACAGTGGTTCAAGAAGCAGTGCAGGTATTGTTTGAGCACCTGGTTAACTCATTCTGACTGGTCATCCACCTGAGGGTAATGGATGATGGATTCATGGGACCGGACATCCAGGAGGTCAAACACCTCCTTCCATAGCGTGGAAATAAACTGGGATCCATGGTCTGTGGTAAAATGTTTGGAGAGGACATGGAAAAGGAAAACACATACAGTATAATTAGGTGTGCTGTAGTTTCTTCAGTCATAAGATGTATGCCAAAAGACGCCATTTTGGTAAGCTGGTTCATGGCAGTCAGTATGGTGTTGTAGCCTTCTGATTCAGGTAGTCCCACTAAAAAATAAACCACTGAGAGTTATGCAAGACCAAGTCTGGGAAGTGGTCTCAGATGGCATCTGGAGGCTGAATGGCCTGCTCTGGGGAGTCTTTGTTTGAGCACAGGCATTGCAGGACATAGGACTGGATATCATCCTGAATTTGTGGCCACCAGACTGAGCGGGCTATAGCAAGCAAAGTTTTAGATTGCCCAAAGTGATCTGCGCAGGAAGTGTCATGATGTGTGTACAGCACCTCCTATTTTGGGGAACTGTCAGGGACATATAGGCAGCCGTTGACATGGAGAAGGTCATTGGCCCCTTAATAGTGTCATTGAATGGTATTGGGGAGACCTGCTTGGATAGTATTATGAGTTTAAAAAAAAAGGTCATTGTGGGGGGGCTGCTCAAAGCATGCTAAGAGAGTCCAAGGATACAGACCCAGAAATGAAATGACGTGGTTTTTAATTGCTGGGTGGTGGTTCTTTGGGGATAGCAGGTTCTAATAGTGTTCCCCTTTTCATAAAGGGCATCAGGTAGTGTCCCCATGTCATCAGCTTTGATAGTGAGTAACTCCTTGTCTTCTGTTTCATAATTATGTTTGGTTGGTGTATGTTTTAATGAAAAATATGCACATGGGTGCATTTCTCACTGGGGTCCTGTTCTTTTGGGATAATACTGCTTCCATGGCTACATCAGGGGTGTCAGCCTGAAGGATAAAGGACTGATCAGGATCCCAGTTGACCAGCACTGGGGTAGACATAAAAGCTATCTTCAGACATTCAAAGGCTTGGCAGCCCCACAGGGACCTGTGAAATCTTGCAAATATAAGCAGGATGGCAGTTATAGGGGCTGTGGCATTTGAGAAGTCTAAAATAAACCTCCTGGAAAAGTTTGTAAACCTCATTAATTTTTGGAAATATTGGCTGCTCTGAGGTTCTGCCTACTCCTGAATTGCAGATACTTTCTTGGAATGTAATCCTCTGACTTGGTGTTCAGGGGTCCAAGTTCTGGAACAAGAAGGGAATACTTTCTGAAGCTTGATGGGAAGGAAATGACACATTTGGACCATAATATATGGGGATCATGACAGATTAGCCAGGGTGACCCTAAAAATCAGGTCAAAATGCAGGGAGGAAATACGTTTAAACTGTAGGACTTCCTGGTGTTCCTCAATCACCACTTCAAGAGGTGTGTCTCCTGTGTAACAAGACCCGAATACAGTGGTGACCCATCTACTGTTTCTATCAGATCTGGGTTCCTGGATGCCCGAGGACCCAGACCATGGAAAAATTCCGTAAAACTTTCTCCTGCTCCTAAATTAATCAAGGCCAGTTATATGGGACAGTTCTGCTCAACCTTTGGGATCCACATTTGCTGGGGAATCTGTAGAAGAGGAGATGAATGAAGAACTCCTGATTTAACATATTCTTGGTTTTCCTCCCTGGTGCTACCCAAGCTTGGGACCCTAGCCAGGTGGGAGTACTGTTCTCTGTCATTGGCTTTTGACATGACAAGTGGCTAATGCAAGCCCTGTTCCTCCACAATAAAAGCAGAGGTACTCACTTGCAAGGAAATCATCATGGCCATACCCTATCAGTCTGCATGGGTTTGACTATGGCCAACCTCACTTGGGCCTGCAGGATGAGCCTTGGGTAAGTGCAGGAGGTAAGTGACTCCCTCCTAATGTTCCCATTGCTGTTTATGAAGTCTGATGTCTATCCGGATACACAGATCCATAAAGGCTTCTAAACTGACTGGGATGGTGGGGGATCCACCCAAGCCAGTTCATCTTTCAGTTCTTCACAAAGACATCACCAAAATTGATGGAGGAGTGCAGTATCATTCTAGGAGATCTCTATGGCCAAACATCTGGACTGGCCATAGAGACCTCTGACATAAGAAATTTGCCACAGCTCTTGTAAGGCTGTCTCTGACTTCCAGGCTTTGTGAAAATAGTGACAAATGCTTGAAAGAATGAGTCCCAGTTGGTTAACACTGAATGGTCCTGTTCAAGAAAAGGGGAGGCCCATGCCACAGGAGGGCCTGATAAGCAGGCTCAGTCCTATCTCCACCTTAACTTGATATGTGACATACTCCGAGAGGGTCTAAGTAAACTGTCAAGTCCTGTACCGTGGGCGGTCTGATTTAATGGTCAGAGTTCAGATTAAAGTCATGGTTATTGTCAAGAGTCACTGCAAGAGTCAAAGATTGAGTCTGTAACTGGAGTTAGGACAAGGAAACAGGAATCAGGGACAAGGTGTGGTGACAGGAACAAAGGGTGGGAATCAAGGAGGCATGAATGTGGTCTCTGGTCTCTAGGGTCTGATCAGCAGAAGACCTAATGACTAGCTGCTCAGACAAGTGGTGGGACAGGAATAGGAAGGTTCATACATAGTGGTGGCCAATCAGCAGTCTGCTGCTAGTCACCTGACCCCTCTGATTCAGAAGGTGTAGCCTCTGGTGGTGGGATATTAGCTGCAGTTCTCTTATATGACCTTGCTGGTCGTGGTGCTCTTTCTTGATGGGTCTGGGTTGGAGAAGTCTGGTGCCTGACAAAGTCTAAATCCAGCATTGCACAAAAATTTTATACGAGTATAACTATCTTGGTTGGGGATGTGATTTTTTTTTACCAAAGCAATTATTCAGGTACCATCCCTAGTGTGAATGCAGTTATTCTGGTATAGCTTATTCCTCTTCTCATAAAGGAATAAACAATATTCATACAAGCACTTTTATACTGATATAACTGCATCCACACAAGGGGAGTTGTATTGAGCTTGTTAACTATACCAAGATAGTTAAAGTGGTATAACTTTTGTGTGTAGCAAGGCTTAAGCAGAGAAGATAGACAGTGTGGGATCAGTGAAGTGGTGTTATTCCCAAATTTCATAGAATCAGAGGACTGGAAGGAACCTTGAGAGTCATCTAGTCCAATACTCTGCACTAATGGCTGGACAAAGTATTATGTAGACAGGTATTATTGTCTATGTAATTGTCTACAAAGTATTATCCCTGACAGGTGTTTGTCCAACCTGCTCTGAAAAGTCTCCAATGATGGAGATTCCACAACCTCTGTAGGCAATTTATTCCAGTGCCTAACCACCCTGACAGTTAGGAAGTGATTTCCTAATGTCCATCCTACACCTCCCTTTCTGCAATTTAAGCCCATTGCTTCTTGTCCTATCCTCAGAGGTTAAGAAGAACAATTTTTCTCCCTCTTCCTTGTAACAACCTTTTATGTATTTGAAAACTGTTATCATATCCCCACTCAGTCTTCTCTTTTACAGACTAAACAAGCCCAACTTTTTCAATCTAGCCCCCTAGGTCATGTTTTCTAGACCTTTAATCATTTTTGTTGCTCTTCTCTGGACTTTCTCCAATTTGTCCACATCTTTTCTGAAATTTGGCACCCAGAACTGGAGGTCAGTTGAGGCTTGATCAGCACAGAGTAGAACAGAAGAATTACTTCACGTGTCTTGCTTACAACACTCCTGCTAATAAATCCCAGAATGATGTTCGCTTTTTTTGCAATAGTGTTACACTGTTGATTCATATTTAGTTTGTGGTCCACTATGACTTTCAGATCATTTTTCCAGTTTGTCCAGATCATTTTGAATTTTAATTCTATCCTCAAAAGCACTTGCAACCCCTCCCAGCTTGGTATCGTCTGCAAACTTTATAAGTGTATGCTGTTATCTAAATCATTGATGAAGATATTGAACACAACCGGACCCAAAAATGATCCCTGTGGAACTCCACTTGTTATGGCCTTCCAGCATGACTGTGGACCACTGATAACTACTCTCTGGGAATGGTTTTCTGGCCAGTTATGCACCCATCTTATAATAGTTGCATCTAGGATTCATTTCCCTAATTTGTTTATTACTTTATTATCTTCTAGATGTTTGCAAATTGATTGCTTAATTATTTGCTCCATTATCTTTCCGAGTACAGAAGTTAAGCTGACTGGTTTGTAATTCCCCGGGTTGTCCTTATTTCTCTTTTTATAGTTTGGCACTATATTTGCCCTTTTCCAGTCTTTTGGAATCTCTCCCCTCTTCCATGAATTTTCAAAGATAATCGCTAATGGCTCAGATATTTCCTCAGACAGTTTCCTGAGTATTCTAGAATGCATTTCATCAGGCCCTGGTGACTTGAAGATAGCTAACTTGTCTAAGTAATTTTTAACTTGTTCTTTCCCTATTTTAGCCTCTGATCCTACCTCATTTTCACTGACATTCACTATGTTAGACATACAATCACCACCAACCTTCTTGGTGAAAACTGAAACAAAGAAGTCATTAAGCACTTCTGCTTAATTTCCACATTTTCCATTATTGTTTTTCACATGGAAAATCAAGGCACAGAGAGATTAAGTGTTTTACTCAAAGTCGCACAGGAAGTTTGTGGTAGAGCGAAGTTCAGTGTCTGAGCTCCATTAACCACCCATTTCCCCTGTAGTAGTCTGCTGTAGTCTGTATTACTGTGTGTGCTAAGTTTCAAAATGCTGAAAAACTAACTGCTACTGCTGCACTGAGGTTATTGGATGGTAATTTACCATAGTCTTCTCTTTGAACATATCTGTCATTTCTTCTTGTCTTTATCTAGATTAATAATGAAAGTATTATAAATATGAGCAAAACAATGAGTTAATTTTCCTTCAGGATTGTTTGTAATAACCTGCAGTTCTGGGTGCTTCCAGTATTTGGTATCTGGGTCCTTCTTTTTTGTTTGTTCATCGGCTTTTTGTTTCTGAGGTTTGGGGTTTTTGTTTGCTTGTTTGTTTGTTTGTTTGTTTGTTTGTTGATGGGCAGTTTCATAGTTTTAAACTTGAGTCAAGTTTTAAGTATCAACTTTTAATTTCTAAGATTTTTTTTTTTTTTTGAAAAATGATTTGTCCATTATGGCTATGTGGGACGGAGTTGCCCCAAGGGCTGTGTTGATAGCTTATGCAATAAAGCATAATTTTAATTTGCAGTGACACTTGTTATCTGTTGGATCTCTTGAATTTGGATAATTTCAATAGGACAAGAAAGAGGTTTTTTAATTATTTTTGATGTATTCATTTTATGGACCTTCGTTTCAATTATAAAGCTTGTTTCATGGCGCTAAGGGGTCTTGGCTCAGGGGTGAATGGATATAAGTAGTGAGCTTGAGGTTACAGTCCCCTAATGTTTCCTGGCTACTCACAGCTGAAGACCTTAGCTCCATGCAAATCTTGTTTTTGCTTATTCAGTCAAAGGGAAGGTGATGACAGATTGTTGTTTTTTAAACAGACTACTCAAATCTACTGATTTGCTTAAGTGTCTGAGAGATTTGACAGGGCCTGGGGAGATTGCTACACCACTTGCCTTCCCAGCGAATGGACAGCAATTATCAATATTATCAAATATTTGCTAAAAAAAAAAGCATGGATAGATTAAAGCTGAAATGTTTATCCTTCAGTGAGTAGATTGAGCTGTATCTCCATGTCTACGATACATTTTGCAAGGTCGCCTATTTAAGTTCATTAGATATGTCATAATTATCACAAGTGTACAAAAGAGATTAATGACAAAATACAGAAAGATCCATATGTAATTATATTATTAAACTACAATACTCTATACAGATCATACAATACTGGATTTAAGCTCAAAGTGCACACAGATTTTCACTAAAAACTCATTAATTATTAAGGGAAAAAAACGTATAGTTGATATTCGAGTCTCATTGTTATAGTACCCATTTCAAACATAACAATTAAAATGTAATGGTTGCTGCAGCACTCAAATTATAATAGTCATTTAAAGTTTGTAATACCAGCAAGTCCTTTACTTTTAAGTCCAACACCAAATATTTTATGCATTGTATTAAACACATTTTCAAAGTTAAACTAAAAGTAAAGATTTAAAGCACCACAAAATTGAAAATCAATAAATGACACTTAGCATATAGAACATATTGTAGGTCACTTTTACTTCATATGTTTCCCTTGTTCATTTTCTCCTACATATTTACTTTTTCTTTTTGCATATATTTGCAACCTCTCCATTTAGAGAAAAGTGTGGCATGAGCCAAAATGTAAATTGAAATTACTGCCCCATGACTTTACATTACATTGCCATGATCATGCATTTGTTTGGACTTCTTCATTTCCTTTTTTCTCCCCCTTTCCTTTTCTTCTTCCACAAAGGGCCTGATTGTGACTACCACTTTAATGATAGTGATGATCAATAAGGCAAATCTCCAAGGTGTGTAGTCTTTCAGATCGAGCGCCACCCTGATTGGTTTCTAGCTAGGTCCTTCAGACTGTCTGGTTGGATGTTCAGTCCATATCCATCACTGTCAATCTTATTGCACCAATGAAGCTTTTGGTACCCACATGATCATCGGCCTCATGTAGCAATATAGCTTGGTAAACATACTTTGTAATTTACGGGTCTTCCATCCTAATAATATGTCAGTATCAAAAATGCCACTATAACTGAACCAGGGCTGATGGATGCAGCTGGTGGGTTTGACTGTGCTATCTTCATTGCTCATTTGAATGATACAGGATTGCAAAACAAGCGTCAGAGCCTGCAAACATGTATAATCAAGCACAGTGTTTACTACCCAGAATAGGCATTATAGTTATAATTTCATGAAGGGAACATTGGGAGTTTTCAGTCTGGGGAGAGAAGGATATACAATATTCTCTCTCTCCAATTCCTTCCATCTCCTGGCTGCATTTCCTCAACATCTTCAGTGGCCATCACCTCTGACTACAAATTCTCCTTTTTGCCCAAGGTTGGGTGAGAAGGAAGTTGGCATCTGAGCTGTCTCTCCTTGGCTGTCTCATCTCACTCCCACAACTGCCTTCTTTCCTGAATCTCACTACAGCCAAGTCTTGTAGGAGATTAATCTACGTGCTCAGACTCCTTCTCATAAGGAGTCATGGACATTGGAGATTCTTGGGGGGTGGGGGGGCACCCGGAAAAAGATGGGTCGGGGGGTATAGGGAAGGAGGATCTGAGGGAAAGGAAACGACTCCAAGAAGAAGACTAAGACAAAAGCAGAAAGGGCTTGGGGGACAGTAGGAGATGAAGAGATTGGTAAGAATAAAGAGTGATTTGAGAGAAGGAAGATTGGGAGGGAAAGAGAAGAGAATCTGAGGAATTTGGGCTAAAAAGGACGATGGGTTGGAGCTCTGATATGGGAGGAAGACTATCTACAACAAATTTTTGAGCAAAATTAATTCAGCAATAGTCTGATTGAAGCCTAGATATTTAGTGTGTTTAGGGTTACATTGTTTAGTACGTGTAAGGTTGGGCCCCAAAGTCTGCAGCTGCATCCAGTTTGGTGTACCCTTGTGCTTGTGTGGATCTCCACTGACACCCTCATGGGCACAGGAGTCTCCTCCCAGATCAGTTTGTCAGAAGCAGGGCCCAAGCCCAAGAGAAGGCACCATCTAATGTTCAACCAGCTTCTGAATATCCCCAGCCATTTGGCTTGAACTTTGCACAGCTGAGCATTTCATCCATTACTAACAAGTCTTTGCTCCTCAATTATTGCATATCTGATAGTGAAAGGGACACCTTGGCACAGGGCTGGTGATTTATACTTTCTGCTCCAAGCACTGCCTCCTCAATTTTCATTTCGTTAAAGAAAAAAAGCCTCAGACTTCAGTTTATGTGCATTTGCGGAGGAGTAGTGGGGGAAAGCCTGTGATTTATAGAGTGAATTTGTTAACAATATGTTACATTCTCTCTGAGTTCACTTCCATTGAATTCTTCAGTGTTACTCTTTGTTACTTTAGCTATTGTTCCATGCCCACTAAATGTCCTTGTTCACTGCTTTGTAATTTGATTCATTTCCTTTGTAATAAGAATGTTCTCTTTTTTACCATTTTTTATTCCCTATGGGCTGGAACATCAATCAGCACCTCTGGGTTTAAGGACACTGGATCTGCATAAACAGCCGGGCCTGCTCCCCAAAGATGTGGAGATTCTCCACGTGACCATTCTGTCTGGATCCTCACCAGCACAGCACAGCCCATCCATAGTGCATAAGTGGTAGGGAGAATGTTAATTATGGAACATTATTAGCATTGTTTATATGATGGTACCAATCAAAGGCAGCAGTTAGGATTATGTTTGCATTATACTAGACACTGTACAAGTACGTAAGAAAAGATTCCCTGTTCCAAAGAGCTTACAATGTAACGGAGATACTGTAAAATATGGTTATCCATTTTATATATAGTAACATGGTCAACCAACACACTTCTCTTTCAAATCACTCTTGAAAACTTCTTTTACACATGGCCACAATCAAGGAATCAGTAGTAGTCTCTATCTTATCTGATCATCTTTCTTTATATCTCATCTATGAGACCAAAGATATGCATGTGCCTAGAGGAGTAACCATGTGATCACACTGCTTTAATGCCCATTCTCACTCTGTTTGTCATCCTGGCTCATCATGTCACATCTAAAAATTCTCAAGGGTGTAGACTGTATCTTTCTATGTCTCCTAAGAAACACATAGCATGCTTTTGGATGCTATATAATTATGGATAACAATTACATTAAATTTTGTTGTAATTGTTTAATACTTATGTTTTCTATTGAAAAATAATTACTTCCCGACTAATACATCCCTGAATCTTAGTATTTTCTTTAAAAACAAAACTAAATAACAAAAAAATAAATAAAAAACATAATACCATGGCAAGTTACATTTATAGTCCAAAATGAACAAGGCTCCTGGAGATATGAGAATAAAGGGTTCTCCTAGAGCCAGTTGGGGGTCGTATTGTATGTAGCTGGGATACTGAGAACCTTATCAGGGTCAGTTTTGGGCAGACTTGGCCCCAAATACATCCAAATCCTATGGGAAAAAGTGCAATACAATAAAGGTACAGCTATGAAGCTCAATCTCTCCTTCCCCCCAATTCACTGTTTGCTGCTGATCGTCTATTCAGTGCCTTCTTTGTTTTTTTTCTCATTGAGAACCCTGAATTTACATTATGCAGGCCCTAAAATAAAAACACATTGCTAGAATGTCTAGGATGATTTTTGGAAAATTGGAAAGGGTTCAGAAGGGGAGTATCAGGTAGGAAGGAGGTGATATTGCCTCTGCATACGACATTAGTGAGACCATAACATGTCAAGTTCCAGTATCTACACTTGAAAAACACTGTTAAAAATTTAGAAAGGTTTCTAGGTTGCAAAAACTTGCTTAATATTGAAATACTAAAGAAGCTCAATCTATTTAGTGTATCCAATAGAAGGTTGAGAAGATTTTGTAATGATCTAGAAGAGCCTGCTTGGGGAAGACTGCTGATAGTAGACAGTTCTTTAATCTGGCAGAAAAAAAGCATAAAAGGATCCTATGATGGGAAGCTGAGGCCAAAAAAAATCAGATTAAAAAGAAGATATAAATTAAGTGATGGTAAATAATAAACCACATGTGAAAATTACTCTCCCGCCCCTCCTCCCCCGGCATGACTCCTTGGCTGAAAGCCAAAATACTTCAATTCAGAAATTCCACTGCAGTTGTAATGGGAGTTGTGGTTCAGGTGCCTTCTGTTCCCATTTTCCTCTCTAAATGGGCTCCCTGGATGGACTACATTTCCCATGGTGCACCATCATCTCACCAAGGCAGGTGGTACATCACGGAAGTCCCATGTCCCTAGTATACCATGGAAGATGAAGTCTGTTTGGGAAGTCTCTCCCATAGTGGAGAATGAGGACAGGAGGCAGCAAAACTACAGCTCATATCAGGCACTCTGGCAGCATGTCTTAAGCAAAATATTTCAGTTTTTCAGGCACTAGGTTTTTTCAGTGAAAAATCTAAATTGTCTGCAAAAAGCAGATGCTTGAAAAATTGTTTAGCTGAAAAGCCAATTTTATTTACAAACAGGATATGGTGGGTTCTCCACTTGACATCTTCTCTTTCTAGATGAGATGCTAGAGCTCAAAGAAAATGTATGGGCCTGATAGGCAATTTTCTATGACCTTTGTTATTCAGGAGGTGAGACTAAATGATCATAATGATCCCTTTGGCTTTAAAATCTATTAATCTTAAAACTGGTTATAGTGGCTGCCACTTGAGCACCCCCCTCACGGCCAGAGTTACCTCGCCAGTGCCCAAACCCTGTTTTCCCCTTCTTCAGGGCTCCTTAAACAAACTGTGCACAGTCTCTTTCATTAAAACCACAACCCTTCTTGGGGTCTGGTTTCTTTATTTACAAAATTCCAAAGAGAAACAAACACAAAACAAATCTTCCAGCCAGCCCTAAACTGGGTACAGCCCTGCTCCCTGAGGTAGAGTCTCAGCTGGGTCTTCTTCTGCAGCCCCAACATCCTCCAGTGACCATTGTGGGAGGCCCTGTTTCTCTGCAGCTTCACTCTGCAGTTTCCCTTCCAGCTGTGTCCCCACTGAACTCCATCGGATACTTTATAGCCCAGGTTTATAGCCCCAATCCCTTAATAGGCACAACCGGGACCACCTGCTCTGGCATAGGGGAGCTGGACTTATTTTTAATTTGGGGGCCAACCACTCTGTAACATAAACTTTATTGAATTCTGTGCTTGCCTAAATTTATATATCTCGCTGCTTTAGAGATTCAGATTTCAAGAGTGAGCCTACCAGGTAAAAGCTATAAAGTTGACTAGCTTTGCTTGCCAGCAGAAGATGGGTTTGCAGTCACTCACTCTAGCCATCCATCCAGAAGAAAGGATTGTTGACATCTCTTATTGATAACCTGTCAGGATTAAGAATTTGCCATCAAAACACCAATGGATGCAGTTTGCTATAATTTGGCCTAAAAGGACAAGAGTATATAATAGGTATTTTTGACAACTTTTTATAACATTCTTGGGCTTGGCTCTCAGCACAAAATAAACTTGAATTTATTCCTGTTGGACTTCATTTATTAAAATGTGTTAAAACAAGACAATATCCTAACTAAGTTAGCTGTGAATAATGTGGAACATCAGAGCAGGGTCACTGCACTAACATTTATTGAGCAAATAGCGAAATTGTAGAGATGGCAAGGGTGACAAGTGTTTGAATGGTAGCTAAATATCTAACACAGATACAGAAGTACAGCAGAGATGTGGTCACAAAAGTAGTGGGGTGGAGGATTGGGAGTGAAAATGCATCTTCCAGGCTCCCTTAGGGGGATGGTGAAAATGGGGGGTTATTGTCACGCTGATTGAAATTTGTCTATACTTCATGCTTGATAGAGAGAACAAAGCTTTTAAAAATGAATTGCAGTGCAGGTATTATATAACCCCTGTATCTTTAACATCAGACTGACCTGGCTTCAGGTTGACATCTCCAGGCAAATTATTAACATGGAAAAACTTGGAGATTAGGTAAGCACAAATGGCCCTTTTAGTTATAGTTGCTTATTTGAAAATCAGATGCAGAGGGATGCTGGATGACAACTACTGTGCGCATGCGCCTGTAAAAAAAACATGCAAGTTATGCAGGAAAAAGAGAAACCAATCTATACAAAGCAAAAAGCACACTCCTGAATGACATTTCATAAGAGGTTTTGATCACCTCCTAGACAGGATCTCTGTAAATACCTTTGTGTCATGATGCTTGCTATTGTAATGCATGGGCTAATTACTTTAAGATCAAAAGGCTCACTGATTACACTAGTGAGGACCCAACCCAAGAAGCCGGAGTGCTGCCCTTCAAAATGGCATAAAGAGAAAGAATGCTTACTCTAACTGATTTACTGTGACTTTTTTCTCTACATAATTTTTAATAAGACCATATGAATCTTGAACTGTTTTCCCTCGAGGATGTATTTTAGTGACTCTCCTTCAAAACAATCTCTTTGCCTCTTGTGAGTTTCAGTCAGGGAGAAACTGTACCTGTCCTGGAACACTTGGCTGAGGCATACCCCGTAAAAAGGGTCCTCCAGACAGTGGCTGCAATCATTAGAGAAATGGGAAAATCCCAATGCCCTCAAGGACTGGCAGGAATAGGGGATCAAGGGAGACAGATATAGCTCAACATGTTGTGCATATAAATTACAGTGTAACTGAACAAGCTACATATACAAGAAATATATATTTTATTAACTTAAGAGGTATCTGATGTCTAATACAAATACTTCATTAAAAGGGTGACTTAAGGTAAAGAACTCCAAATAGGAAAACAAAACAAATGTGCAACCACTTTGATCTTATAAATGGTATGAGTATTTACAGTATTATACAGTAAGGCACATCTTGTTGCATGAGATGAATATTAGAAAAGTTTGGAAAACTGAATTTCTTAGATTATGATTAATGTACTGCCCAGGACCCTTCTGAATGGTCTTTAGCATCACATTTACTTTTTTTTTTTTTAAGATCAGTCCCAGTAGCTTGAAATAACTTGAAATATACTGAGTACCTCTGAATATTCATCACATTAATTTTGCATGACTGTGCTCACCTAGATATTTTGGCAGTTTTCATTTTCAAGTAGTATATTTATAGTTGATATCTGTGTTATAAATATGCAAGTAGCAAAAGGTGATGTTTAGCAGGTTTTTACCAGTTTATTTTGTATACTCCTTTGAAGTAGAGGATATATATATTTAGAGTTTAGTTTCCTATCAAGCATGAAGAGAGATAAATACAGATACTTATTACTATGAAGTCTCTACAATCTTGACTTGTCTTGTTCAGAGACTCATATAGAACCTGCCAAATATGATGCTGCTTCCCAGTTGAGTTTTCATTTGAATAGCATTGATGGGGTACAAGAAAGGAGCTGAGTATTTGTGGTTTCCAAGGACTTGTTGATCCCTGTGGATGAATGAAGATTTTAAATATGTAATAAGATAGATGGCACAGAATATTTAATTTTAAACAACACTCAAATATCACAATTAAGAAGAAATATAGATAACTTCTATCAATGTACAGATGTTCTCACAGTGTTCTCCAGACTTAATAAAAAAGTGAAAGTTTCATCTACTAATAAAAATTGAAAACTTAATAAAACCAGGATATATAAAGAAGAAAGTCTGAAGTGTAATATATTCTCCACTCTACGTGACACTCAGGATGTTTTTGCTTTGACTTGTAGGTAGGCTGAAAATTAAGTTTCTGCCTTCTTTATTGAAAAGTCCTGAGGAAAATTAGTTCTTTTTTACTTCACAGTTCTTTTCTGCTTCACACTTCTTAGACATGTGTGACTGTTCACTTGGTTGGTTTATTAGTACATGGCAGCATGAATGTATATCTTTGGCATAAGCCACTGACAAAATTCAGAGATCTTATGTGTTACTTTCTGCTAGTCATTCATTATGCTTCCCATGCTATTATTCCAAATTTTTTATTTTAGCTGAGCAGGTAATTTATTTACCTTAAATCTGGCCTTTAGTCCAGTACTGAAGTATTTACTCAAGCAAAATTCCTACAAAGCCCGCAGAGTTGATTTATGCCAGCAGTGAACTGGGCCCAATGAGTTTCACCTGAATAAGAATATCACAATTTGAACACAATGACTGTTATGTTGTTGATTGACTATTCTATTTTACTTTACAGTAAAATTGAACAAACTTTTTAAAAACATGTTGTTGAATTTGTATTTTGCCTATCTGAGGCTTAACATCTATAATCACTTATTGATATGAAACTTCTTAGCAGGAGAGAAACCTTCCTTCATATGCTGCTAGCTGACCATTGAGATGTCTGTAGCTGCCTGCCTAGGCTATCTGTATATATGCCTATATTTAAAATGAATATGTTTATATGTGGCTGAAATAATCAATTGTTGTACTAAAAATCCAAACAATGGGGGGTGCCTATCCAAAGCTATAGGTGCCCAGTTAAAAGAATAAAAAAGACTGAATTTGTTATATACCTGTCTTAATTATTTCAAAAATATGTGATAACGCTACTTATGTAGTCAAATATATAATCTATTCTGTTCTAAGATTAAAAGTTGCAACTGTAAGAAATACATCCTATAATAAGAATAGATTATGGAAATAAAAACTAACATCATATACTTTGTGGGGAGGAAATGATAAATTACAATGTCTTGATTAGTTAAGTCAGAACCAAATATGGGCATAGGAAGAGTGTTGGGAAAGTCATAAAGTGCTCTGAGATGGGCAATCCCAGCAGTCACAGGGAATCTATATATCAAACAGAGCTCCACCATGTTACTGTAGATTTGCAGAAAGTTGGTTGGCAGCTGGAACTGGTCAAAAATTCCAAACACTTTGATCAAAATATTTATTAAAATACATTTTTTTCAATGAAAAAGAAATCAAAAATCAGAAAATTTTGACCAGCTTTCAATAGCCAATGTGCTGGTCAGGTAATGATAGGAAGGAAACATTTTATGGAGGTCTGTTCCAGGTACTTGTGAATGAACAGTCCACTGGGATAGTGCCTTTGTATGGAATGGAAAGTTCCTGTGTGATGGCTTTTATCTGGAGGCTGGAAGGTGCAAATACAAGCAGTTGTAGTTATCTAGGCTTGAAATTTCATCCTGCCTATAACTGCAACTTTTGATAGCTGCAAAATTGCAGGAACAGTTATTTGTGGGCTCAGTTTAGATGATGTGTACATTTTATGTACCTATCAGAGGGGTAGCCGTGTTAGTCTGAATCTGTAAAAAGCAACAGAGGGTCCTGTGGCACCTTTGAGACTAACAGAAGTACTGGGAGCATAAGCTTTCGTGGGT
>NC_048298.1:245058838-245263447 GCF_013100865.1 Trachemys scripta elegans | reverse complement strand
GCCCTCTTACAGCAAAAAAAACTTCAGGACCAGACTCCAAAGAGAAACTGCTGAGCTCCAGTTCATTTGCAAATTTGACACCATCAGGTCAGGATTAAACAAAGACTGTGAATGGCTATCCAACTACAGAAACAGTTTCTCCTCCCTTGGTGTTCACACCTCAACTGCTAGCAGAGCACCTCACCCTCCCTGATTGAACTAACCTCGTTATCTCCACACTGATATATACCTGCCTCTGGAGATTTCCATTACTTGCATCTGAAGAAGTGAGGTTCTTACCCACGAAAGCTTATGCTCCCAGTACTTCTGTTAGTCTCAAAGGTGCCACAGGACCCTCTGTTGCTCTTTGAACTGGAAAATGAATCATTTCAGCACTGCTGTCATGTCAGGTGATAAAAAGTAATTAGTCTGGTAATTGTTTCTTTGACTTTGCTAGAATACATGTGACATCACTGCGGTCAGATAAGGTAAATAACTACTTGGTGGGGTGGAATAATGGAGGAGGGTTCACCATCAGACTGCCAGAATAATATGTATTAAAAGACAGTTCTGTACAGCTCATCCAACACAGAATTCATTTAACATATGATCAATTATTTCAATAAGGTATGAAAATATCCTTGCTTTTTTAACATAGGCATATCTTTTGAAAGTAAGGCATTTTTCTTCTTAATCCTAAATTGTGCAATTCAAGCAGCCCCTCATGAGATTTGGGTCAATTTTATTCATAAACTGGATAGTAATGTGTATTTGAATAATATAGCAGCTTTGCGTTTCTTGCCCCTTCTGTGTCAGGTCCTCAAAGGAGTTTTTCTTCCCGAGTTCACTGAGTGATGGAGAGTTTCAAATGTGTTCTTCTCTGTGGCTTTTCCATAGAACAGAGCAATATGCTGACAACATAAAATATACTATCAAAACTACTGTATACTTAAGTTTAAACAAAAAATAATAATAGGGACACTTAGACTAAAAGGAGGTATGGTGAATCCTCTTAGATAGAACTAGTTCAGAATATCTAATGTATCTCTTAAGCTCTCTTATATTTTCAGTCTTGGAGTAGGGCACAATGAATTCTGAAGACCAAAGTTAATGACTCATTTTTAAAACATAAGACAGTGCATTCAAGGTTGTTTTTTTGTAGAACAGACTTGTGCTATTTTCTTCTGGGGCAGTTATCCAGAATTGAGTAAAACTTTTTAATTTTTTGACAGATGTTTGGTGAAGAAGGTTTCTTCGTTAGTACCGCTCCATACAAAGACTTTCTTTATGTATATGCCAAATCAATTTTATGGCAAGCTTTTCATCTTTTGAAGGAAAAGTATGTAGTTTAAAACTAAACTATCTATTAAGGAAATGAAAAAAGTTACCCAGAGGGCTTCATGGTCTCTGAAATTAGTGCCTAAAAAATTGCAGATGTCCAATCTAATTTTTAAAATTATTTACAATAAACACAAACAGAAGGGTGAAATACTTAAATCTCTCCAGTCAACATGCTATGCTAGCACCATTTGAATCTTTATTTCTGGAACCAAGCAGGGCAATTGCATGTTCCATATAAAGTCTTTCTGTCTGCTGTTCCTTTTGGCATGCCTGTATCTTGGGTAAATAAGAGGAAGTAATTCCAAGAAAAGGCAGCTGAAATGCACTGAGAGAGAGTGAGGGAGGAGCGATGAAATGCTATAAACAGAGGAGTAGGAATGAGAGACTCCCAAATTCTAATACCATCCCTGATAGAATATGTTTTTGGGAACATCAATGAAGTTCTCTGCCTTTTTCCCCATCTGTAGAAGGAGGAGGATAATATTAACCCTACAAAGAAGATGGAAGGATTAATTGGCTAATATTTAGAAAGCTTTACATACATTTACCAGCAAGGTATAGTTTTCAAAGTGTGAAATGCATCTTTTTCTTCCAAGTGGAAAAAGTACTTATTCAAATGGAGTCATCTCATTGTCAATGTATAGGAGACAGATCTTAAACTAAATGAGCAAATGGAGATGGTGTCAGAAAGAAAATTTGTCGTGCTGTGCAATTAAATGTTCTGTGTCCATTGCTTTTTTATTTTATGAATATTTTAATCTAAAATAGCTTTTTTGATGTATTGGCTACTGTATCTTGCAATAGCTTCACAGATGTCCTGCCACTTTTTCTATGAGTATGTATATGAAACCTATTTATTCAAAAATGAAATGATGACCAAAGAAAATAAATGTCCTGGTACTATTTTTTGAGATGGTTGCATACAGTCGCTAACCTGCAATACAAGAGGAGACAATCAATAATGCATGAGTAATGAGAGTTTCAGTGAATGACTGTTTTGGAGCAAACCAATGGTGAACAATGGAGTAGTCACTGAAGTAGCCGCAAAGGGATAAGTCTTGTGGTTTTTAAACATAGACAACTCTCACTGAAGTAGGCAAAACTACCACTGAAAAGTCACGCGAGTGTGGGTGATGTTGGCAGACCAGGTGCCAGCTCATCCCAAGGCCCCAGGCTTCACTGAACACTTACCAACGCATAGCTGGAAACCTGTCCTTCTTACTTGTGTATTAGCATTATTAAAAAAAATAGTAGTTAAGTTGATAAGAATGTATTCAGTGTCTTATAAATCATTTGTACGATGCTGCAGGTATTGGTCTCACTCAACTATACTCCATGTTATAATGTAACAGCAAATATTTTTATTGCATATATCCCTGTAACTAAGTAACTCATCAAATGAGAAAGAAGACTTGTGCAATGCAAATGACAGTCTCTTACAAGATGATGTAAAATCCTGTTCATTCAATGCAAATGAGCCATTGTGCAAGATCAAGGATCAAAGTCTTTGTTAAGTGCATTGCACCCCACCACCACGAAGAAGGGACCTGTGTGGGAACTGTTGCTATCAGCTTGGTTTCTATGAGAAGCTATAAATATGGACACAAGAAAAAATTCTTCATCTCTGGACTTTTTGAATTCTAACAGGGCAGAATAACTGAATGAGAAGACAGAGTTCCCCAGAGTTATTCTGGATAGCCCTAAAAGACTTTTGGGAAACTGGTAGTTTACTACATCTCTGCTATGTTTTGGAATTGCAGACAGTGATTCACCTGTACATACATTTTTACCTGCTTTAACCTCTCAATAACTTTCATTCCTTTTCTTAGCTAATAAACCTTTAGTGAGTTTATTATAGAACTGAATATTAGTGTTGTCTTTGGTGTGAGATCTGGGATGCAAATGGACCTGGGTGAGAGACTGTTCTCTTGGGACTGAGTGTAAACTGAATGTTTTGTGATTTTTGGTGTAAGTGCCCATTTATCACATAGTCCAGCTTGCCTGGGTGGCAAGATAGACTGGAGTATCGAAGAAGGCTGTCTGTGACTCCATTATAATACTATTGTGGTACTTTGAGAGTTCACATTTATTATTGGTTTGGTGGTCTATAGAACATACCACCTGTGGAGGTGTCTGCCCTACTTTTTGACTATCTGCCCACAGGTTGGCACTCATGGTCATGAGCCACCCCAGACAGTGTGACAGTGTGCCCATAGCAGTTAGAAGTCATACTGTACTGTATTGGAGTGCTGCGTTGATTTGTAATTGGGAGGATATAATACATTGTTCCAACTGAACAATCTGAGAGTTACAGTAACACAAGACACAAATGTGGTTAAATCATAATAGTTAGAGACAAAAATGACTTATTAGATCAACCAATCCTTCCCAATGACATAGTTAGATTGTTCCCTACTAACCTAATCCATACATTGTGGGGGATGTAGAAAAGTTTATTCTAAGACGCAATAGATAACGACACTCAGATCTCTTTGGATTCCAGAAGATCCTTGGTTTCTCTCTGTCAAAAAAACCTCTGAACTTTCAGAGGTTCTGCTTGACAACATCTTGAACCAATGACATAGAAAGTCTTAACCTCAAATGCTGAGATTGATGGCACCTTGCACCATTAGAGTACTTTTTGTGAGGCTTTGAATGTGACCCCCTTCACATTCAAAGCAGGGTGAATCCTCCTTTAAAACCTAGCACTCTAGTCTTAATAGGATTTTTGTCCCCTCATTCAGGGAGGCAGGATGTGACGATTTGAGGCGTCTGTCTATTTACAGTTTATGAATTCAGTTTGATATTGGGGATGTCTCTCTATGTCAGACTGCAGACTCCATGTTGTATGAATGGTTTATTTTCCTTCTCTATTATTGTCCTTTTACCTCCACAGACTGGACTTCCAAGGAGTAATGTCACATGGCTAACCAAAGAGGGTTGTTAAAACTTGATGGTCCTCTGTTCAAATAGACACACCACAGACAATAGGCTAACTCCCACCCAGGAGAACTGCTTTGTTAGGAGGGAGGTTGCCTGGCAATGAAATAATCTGGTAGGGAATATGTGCTCCCCTCTTAAGGCTGATGAGGCGGTCACATGTCAGAGGAAACTGGAAGGATTATAGAAGAGCAGGAGCTGCTTTACTTTTGCTTTTTGGCCATTTTTACCAGCTCTAACTCAATGGAGCTTTTGCAGGAGCTTGATGAAGTAGGGGGACCCCAGTGACTCACAGTGGAAGGGTGAGATACAGTGAAGAGTGCTGGGTTTAGGATGGGTGCCAAATGAACTGCATCCTTTATGCTTTATC
Source organism: Trachemys scripta elegans (assembly GCF_013100865.1). NCBI lineage: Eukaryota > Metazoa > Chordata > Testudines > Emydidae > Trachemys > Trachemys scripta. The sequence goes on along the minus strand of NC_048298.1, from coordinate 245,258,817 downwards.
TTTTAAGTAAAGAGTAATTGAGTTATATGCCTTTTGCTAAGCCTGTTTATATTTGTTTCTGGAGCCATGCATCTGTTGACCTGAATTTATGGATAGTTTATTATGGTTCACCACTGATTAGATTAGAAGATATATTTTTTTGTCCCAATTCAGGCTACAGGTATAGAGAACACAGAGAATTCAATATTGTGAGACAAGTCTTGGGGTGTATGGCAAGGGCACTTATACTGAGGACAATACTAACTTGCTAAGATCTTTATTAAAATGAATGAAAGACGAATAAATGTTCAATTACAAAACACAGAGTCACAAAGAAGTAATACAATTCTGTGACCTCTGGTGGTAACATCTCTATTCTAAAAGACTACTTAAGCTAGCATACTCAGACCCTTCCTTGAAGACCTGGTAGTAAGAGACAGAGGACCAGCATTGTCTCTGGCATGCCTGATGAATTCGATGGTCCAGGCTTCCCAAGTTGGTAGGGATTAGGTTCGAATGTTGGGTAGCTAAGCTGTGTTGCAAAGCTGAGCTGATAGCTTGATAGAAGATAGAAAAAAGCAACTCTCTTGAATGGTTGTTTGCCCTCTTATAGGGTCCAGGTACTGCCCAATGCCGGAATCTAGGCCCAACCTACCCTGGCCAGATCTTATTTCCTCACCCACATAAATGTTTGGGTACACTTACTCTATAGGTTAACATATTATGACATATATTCATACGTATTAGTATTGATTATCTCATTCCTGAAATCGTTACCATGGCCTAACTAATGACTTCCATGTACTGCAGTGTGCCCTGCAGTTACCAGTCTGCTCCAGACTTAAGTTAAAACAGATTCAGTTCTTTGTTCGGTTCTCCATTCAGTTCCCCAAAATTAAGCGGGGCGACCTGTAGGTCATTTATCTATGCCAAAGGTTACAAACACTCATACTAACTTGCTCTAGCTAATCATACAGGATACAGGCCTGTGGGTTACTGAATTACAACTAACAATTATGAATAACTCTTATGAATACCATAAACTGGAATTCAACATAAACAAAACCCAAGAAATTACTATGATTCACTAATAATAAGATATGATACAATAATATGAATCAAACCAAAAGAAAACACATTATGCGATATAGCAAGCTGGCCTTATGGGCTACACATCCTTGAAGATGTAGCCTGTAAACGGTAAGGCTCACACCTTTGGTGGGATTCCAGAGAATGTCCAAGAACTGCTAAGGAGGCTTGAGGGAGATGGCACTAGATCTGTGGGAATGACTCTTTGATTTGCCGGCAGTTCTGAAAAAGCAAATAAATTAATTTCAGGTCAACTCATAACCAATTTTTTTTTAATTCTGATGAATTTAAAAGTTGGGAAAATTGTTTTGGGTTGAACAAAATATTTCATTTCATTTCTGGGCATTTATAATTTCTTTTTAAATAAAAGCAAAGGAAAATTGGAAAGTTACAAGGGGCCTTAGGTGCCTAACATCAACATTTTAGGTGCTATTGACAAAGCAATGGAGGTCCCTGCCTTGTACCCCAGAGCCATGTGAATAGGGCACTTAGCTGGGATGTAGAAGACTCAGGTTTTAACCCTCACCTTGGACCAGGAACTCAAAATCTGGAGTTTCCCTACCCCAGGTAAGTGATCTAACCATTAGGCTGTCGGGTATTTTGGGATGATTTTTGCTCAGGTTTTTCTGTTCAAGCAGTCCCACTTTATATAATAATTAAATACATATTAGAACAGGGGATTGGAACCAGGGCCTCCCACATTCCCAAACCACTTAGCTGCAGAGTCTCTCTCTGACTCAATGAATATTTAATTATTTATAAAAAGTGGAACAGCATCAACAGAGCACAACCCTAGAATACCCTGGTGTTTAGGGAACTCATAGGGGGAACTGGGTTCAAGTCCCTGCTCCGAGCAGGGATTCAAACCTGGGTCTCCCATATTCCAGGTGAGTGCTGGAGCCACTAGGAAAACCTCTTCTTTGTGAATGGTACTTAAAGCCCCTTGTGACTCCAGTTTTGACTTTTTTTTTTTTCAACTAAAACAATTTTCAGAAACTGGCGCAAATTTATAAAATATTTTGATCAGCCCGAATCTGTTTTTTGGTGAAAAAGTTTCAGCCCAATTTTTTTTTCCCAGCTCAAGATGGCATTAGTTTCAGGACATAGGTAACTGGACCACAGGAGCCCCACAGTAGAGACAGCTGTCAGACATGAGGCTGAATCTGGAATGTGTGCCCAGATACCTGGTGCCCAGACATTGTCTAAACCCTGCCCAGGCCTATCAAGGGGTTCAGCATTTGGATCCCCTCATAGCTGTCTGAGTGTCCTATAGGAGCTCTTACATGAGGATTCTCCATAGTTTTGTATCTATATCTTCAGAAATATTTTAAGGGAGATGCTTTTTTTCCACCCCAGTTCCATTTCTAGTGACAGTTTCAGATGCGTCCAATTTGGAATGTGGCGCACAGTTACTGCATATAAACGAATAATTTGCAGTAGTTGGTCACCAGGGGGATCAGGTTTCACAAATCTTTTGAATCTCAGAGCAATACAAATCACTTTCAGGGTGATCCATCCATTGATCAGAGGACAGACAGTAAACTTTCTCTCAGACAGCACAGTGGCAATTTTTTAATCTGATCTGACAAGGAGGATGTCTCCCTAGATGTGCCAGGAATGGAATTAAATGATGCGCCCCTGGGAATAACAATGCCTGTGTCCTTAGATATTTGAAAGACTGATGAACCTCAGTAGCTAAGCAGAGCAGTAGAACAGTATGTGGTCCTTCACAAAGATGAGTTTCACCACTGAGTTCTTGGAGCTTGAAGGTTAAACTTTGTTCCAAAAAGTTCCATTTCCCACTCCTACACAAATCCAGATTTTTTTTTTTCCTGGAAGGAAAGTCAGGGGTTACACTCCTGTCTGAATTTGCTTCATATGAAAACGTGGTTTTGAACTGTTAACTGGGGAATGTTTCTGTTGGAATATGCTATATAAATCTATGTTGTATGAACAAAGTTTTCCAGTAAGCATTCTTATGCTTTTAGGTTGGAAGTTACAAAGTTTTTGCAAGAACTAAAGGAACGTTTTAGTCTTGTATTATTCCTCTTTCTTTGGGTAGTCATTTATCTTTGATAAATTCAGAATTATCTCTGTTTGTGATGTCTCTTATGACTATGTATGTATCAGGGAGACCTTTTTTCCATAATTCAGGCACTTAAATACCACAGTTGTTTGCATGGTATACATACCTGCATGGATACATGTTGCACCAGACATCACATATCCAGACCTACTTTCATAAAGGTCTGATGAAGCTGTATATACAAATAAATACTTTCATCATGATGAATCTCATTATGAATCTCTGTTTGGGAGAACAGTGATTCAATCTCTCTTTTAGTAAGTGCTCCTCAATTCATAGACTCATAGACTCATAGACTTTAAGGTCAGAAGGGACCATTATGATCATCTGGTCTGACCCCCTGCATGCTGCAGGCCATAAAACCGTCCCTATCCCTTCCCTGGACTCTGCTGTTGAAGTCCCCAATCCTGTTTTTAGTGACTTCAATCGGCAGAGACCCTCCTGCTAGTGATCCCTGCCCCATGCTGTGGAGGAAGGCGAAAAACCTCCAGAGGCTCAGCCAATCTGCCCTGGAGGAAAATTCCTTCCCGACCCCAAATATGGCGATCAGTAAGACCCCGAGCATATAGGCAAGAGTCTCTAGCCTGACCCCTGTTAGCCATTATACTATTTACCTACCATTGCTTGGTTTTCCTTGACTACTATGTTTTACCATTAAACCATTCCCTCCATAAACTTATCTAACTTAATCTTAAAACCAGACAGGTTGACCTCCTGAGAAATGTTGCTGTTTTTCAGATCTTTACTGTGGGGATGTATAGAGGAGGAAAGTAAATGTTATTTCAACATACTGCTTCTGCAGATATTCTGTCTTTTTATCACTGCTTCATAATTACCTTTACTAAGGTGAACAGGAACTGAAGCATGGTGAATGGCTGGGATTTTCAAACAATGACAATGACTTTGAAAACAAGAAGCACAAACACTCGACACATAAATACTTAGTGCTTCCAATGAGTCCATGTTTACATGGCTTGACATGTGGCTCTGATGCAAACATATCTGCAGAATCAATACATTCAGAGAACAATAATTATTGTTATTTTCATTTTTCTACTTATGGTTGGGAATATAGTGTAGAATTCTAGTAATTCAAATACACCAGCAATACTTCAACTATATCAATAAGACATTTTACTCATTTGGAGATGGGTCATGGATCCCATGCCCCAACATTCAATCTTTTTAAACCAGCATATTTATGATACCCAACCATAAATATGCATGTTCCAATACATTAATGTTGCAATATGAAACTAACATGATTGGAGTAGAACAGACACATTGCATATTAGATTTGATACAGGTACATTAATATAACCGATGTAAAAAAGGCAATGGGAGATGCCACACAAAATAGCAAGTCACATGCTATCACTGATATATGACAGGGCCAGTGCTGGCTGGAATAACACTTACCATCTGGGAGCCCATTATCCAGAGCACCATCATCAGAAGGGTTTAAGTGGTGGCAACGTAAGGGGTCAATGCTAGCTGAATGGGAACTTTAGTGATGTTGGCCTATCAGATGTAGTTGGGGTAAAAAAGTGCTTTATAGGACCCATTCTACAAATTTCTACAATTTATAGGTATGCAGTGGTGATGTAGCTGTGTTGGCCCTTGGGTATTAAAGATGGGTGAAGTAATATCTTTTATTGGACCAACTTTTGTTAGTGAGAGAGGCAGGCTTTCGAGCTACACAGAGCTCTTCCTCAGGTCTGTCGAAAGCTTGTTTTTTCTCACTAACAGAAGTTGGTCCAATAAAAGATATTACCTCACCCACCTTGTGTCTCTCTCTATGGTTTATGTAGTTCACTAAAGTTCATTTAGTTATTGATGGATAAATTTATGATACCCAAATTATTTATCTGCAAATCTTAAACTGCACACTGCATTTATTATAAATCAGTAATTATGTTGATCCAAAGTACAAATCCATATTCATGCTATAGGATCCATTTTTAAAGTAGAGCCATGGGGATTTAGCTGTGTGAATTCAATTAATGTCAATGGGAGTTACATTTTCATGGGAAGAATTACCATGTATCTTTGTGTATGCATTGTATTGAAGTAGTAGTTGTATGGTAAGCAAATTATGATGGGAAACATTTAAATTTGAGGTATACAGAAAGGAAATTTTGGAGCAATAGTTCAATTTTTTCCCACCACCTAAATAGCAAGTCAACCCATACACATTTCTTATAGTGTGCAAAACAAGTTCTTCACTTAATCTCTTTATAGGATTCACAGTTATCAAATGCACTGTATATCCCTGTCATCATGTGTCAAGTATATTTTATTAACACCTTTCTCTCCAAAGTGTTAAAACAATCCAATAATTACAATCATACACCTCTACCTCGATATAATGTGACCAAATATAACACGAATTTGGATATAACGCTAAAAAGCAGTGCTCCGGGGGGGGGGGGGGGGGCTGCGCACTCCGGTGGATCAAAGCAAGTTCAATGCGGTTTCATCTATAATGCGGTAAGATTTTTTGGCTCCCGAGGACAGCATTATATTGAGGTAGAGGTGTACCATGTGTGATTTTTAGTTACTTCAAATTGTGCTTCACCTTTGGCATACATACTTTTCCAGCAAATATTTAAAAAACATACTCTGATTCCAAAGTCAATACATTAGAGAGGAGCAGTGCGAGGCTTTTTTTCTGGTTCCCAAGGTTACGATTCTCACAGATTAAAAAACAATAACAACAGTTACTTGACAAGCTAAATGGGAGTCAGTTCCTCCTTAAAGACCTCCTCAAGATACAAATCTTCTGCATTGCCTACAAGAAATGAACCTGCTAATTAGAGATAGGTTGAAGAGTGGTTATTTTCTTTGTGTGTGTGTGTAACATATACAAATAACATAAGTACTACATACATAGTATGTATATAAATATATAAATTGATTTCCTCTCCTACTTGTGTCATGTTTGTTGACTTAGGCTCTGATCTTGTAACTAGATCTTGTGAGGTAAAAGAGTCCATCCCATGATTCTGATTGCAAGATTGGAGCCTTAGATTGTTAGCTGTTCAGGGTAGAAATACATTTTTTTAAAGCAAATAGTCTTTCTTTCTTTCTTTCTTTCTTTCTTACCAGTTTGGGTCCAGATGCCTCAAATGTAAACAATCAGGGTTCAGATTTGCAGTTCAGATTTGTCCTGTTCCTAAAGCAAATGAAATAATTCCATGTTAAATCCCAGTTGGCAAAGAATAATATTGTGTTCTGCATCTGGAGAAAAGGGAGGCTTTATCAGATATGTTCTTTAATGACTTACATATTAATGCTATTTGTGAAAGAGGCTGAATAACTCCAACTAATAAGGTTTCAGAGTAGCAGCCGTGTTAGTCTGTATCCGCAAAAAGAACAGGAGTACTTGTGGCACCTTAGAGACTAACAAATTTATTAGAGCATAAGCTTTCGTGGACTACAGCCCACTTCTTCGGATGCATCCAAAGAAGTGGGCTGTAGTCCACGAAAGCTTATGCTCTAATAAATTTGTTAGTCTCTAAGGTGCCACAAGTACTCCTGTTCTTCTTCCAACTAGTAAGGTGCTTTACATGTAAGACATGGTTACATGAAGGCATGTGAAAATGTATACTACCTAAAACACGACTGTAAAACTTAAATCTCTGTGTTCTCTCTCTCACACACACACTCACACTCTAATACATACACACACTTATTTAATTACAGGAGCAAAAAGTCAGCTTGTTGGGGCTCTTATGCCTGTTTAATTATGGTGGAAAACACTTTTACTTAGCAAAAACTGTCCAATATGTGATGCGCCACAGTGGAAATTGAGCTGAAGGTCAGAGATAAAATATAACTTGCTTGACTAATAGGTCTTGATCTGAATATTCCCCATGTTATCACAAGAATTGGGCAGAACTACTATTTTGCATCCAAATTTAATACAGTGGAATGCTTTTGGATTGTCATGTGGTGCTCTGACATCCCTCTGCAGACCTAGTTCTTACCAGCAGTAGTGGTATTTTTTGGAAATAGATATACAATATACCACATATTCTATGGAGATTTTCACCAATGGGACACTTTATGAAAACCACCGTGTACTGTGCTACTTACCTGCTGCTGCTGTCCTCAGAAAACTGGTGACTGGAATATATAATATATTTATGACCATGCCAAGTCCTTAATATGGCTCTGCAACTCTCAGTGCTGTCAGTGGCATGCATAGGTTGAATTATGAAAGGGCTTATAGGCAAGGGTGGCGCATGAACCACCCGTTCGGGGAGGCTAGCCCCCCGGCCCCACCCCTTCTGCAGCACACACAGACATAGCTGGGAGTGACTTGCATGCTGGAGGCTGTTTGTGGGCAGTCCATACTGGAGACTACAGCAGCAAAGCAGTGTGAAGGGCACCCCAGGCTAGAAGGCAGGAGTGACACAGCAACTCATTAGTCTGGATAGTACCCTGGGTATATCATAGTGGGAAAGAGCGATGATGCTGTAGAGATAGCCAGCACTTTCCACACATGCAGGACGGCTCAGCCAAGCATGTTGGTCTCCACTTGCAGAATCAGACAAAGCAATCAAGGCTTACTGAGCATTTGCAACAAATGAACAAAACTAAACAGCATAGAACTTGTGGACTGAGTAGTTATTTAGGTTTCCATACATGGCCATTAATAGACAGCATGGGGTTGCAGGAGCACACTGAGTGATCAGTGTGGACCATGGCTTCTCCAGTAAGTGAGTGGTAACGCCTTAACAGTCAGATGTACAAGGTGGTAGTGTTTTTATTGCAAGTACATAATTAATTTTCATATAAAAATATCCTGGGGGGAAAAGAGCAAAATTATTTTATTCACTCAGTCATGAGACTGACATAATTTTGGAAGGTTTTGTTTTATTTTATATGGAAGAGTTTTACACTGTTGCAATGTACATAATCAATTGACATCACCACATGAGACGTTGGGAAAGACATAATTTAGGCACTGGGAAAAAAATCAGTATTATATTTAGTGCAAATTATCCAACACTTATAGATTCGTCTCCTTAGCTCAGAAGGAGAGCAGCAATGCAATCTGCTCCTTCTGTGCAAGATGAATGTTAGTTGAGGAAACACACATGAAAACATCTGCTGTAAGGAGCCTCTAGGAAAATAACAACATGTAGCTGCCATGGTTCCCTGATAAAGGCCAGATCTAGATAGGTGCCAGCCATCCTTAGTTCTCACTGACTTCAGTGGCAGATTATAACCATTAACACTTCTCAGAAGTCTCTCGGCACTATATAGGATTGGGCACAACATTTTTATATATATGTTTTGATTTTCTTTGTCAGATAATGATACTTGAAAATGGAAACCTAGACTCCATCTTTGGATATATAACTTCTCTCTCCCTTTCAAACAGCTTTACCTAAAGAAACCATCCATTTCTACCATTAAGGTGAAATCGTGGCTGTCCCCCGCATTGACAGCAATGGGACTTTGGCCACTGACTTCAATAGGGTCAGGATATCACTCCTAGTGTTAAAATTCTGACTTGCCTGGCAGCTGCTGCACATAGCATTGGATTTTAATTCCTCTTCCCTACTGTATCACTCATTGAAAAATAGACTAAGTTTTGTCTTAGTTCTGCTATAATGTTGAGTTTTAGAGGATTTTACTTAGTTTTGTGGACACTAGAATCCCAGTCACACTGTTGGATTTGTCTCAATGCAGTGACTTGTGAAAATTTAGTTTTTAAAGTTATTCTCTTATTCCTGTATCTGGAAAGCTTGGGATTGTTCCATGTTGTCTGCCCCTTCCCTCCCACCCCCCATGAAAAAAAGAAAGGAAGGAGAAAAAAAAGACTTAACTTTATTTGAATGTCTGCAGGAGGAGAAGGAGGTGTTGTGTGCAGTTCCTTTAATTTAATTTCCGCATTCCTTATTCTGTCTCTTCTCTGTTCAGCGTATGTTTAGATCATATGAAAGTAGTGTTTTTCTTCAAAAAAATACTAAGCTAATCCATTTATGAAACCTTAATCATTTATAAGGAAAAACAGCCACAGACTTTCTGAATGTGGAAAAAGGTTTCTCAAGAGTATTGAGCACTTATAAGATTTTTTTTTCTGTTTACATTCAGAAAACAGAAGCTATTATTGTGTAGAGTGCTTCATCTGCTCAGTGTAGCATTAAATAAATATCTCTGCAGGATATAGTTGTGCCAGCAGGGTGTACAACTGGAAATGCCTGGGTGTACAACTGTTCTAAGTAGTAAAATGTTAATGTTAAGATTCAGATTAAAAACAAGTAAAAGCAAGGAAATAGAGTAAACCCTATTCCATCTTCCCTTCATTTCATTGTGCTCTAAACCATACAACACATATTCTGTCCAGCACCATGGACTATAGTGAGATTCCTAAAGTACTCACATGGAATGGGGTAAGATAAGACAGTGAAAGTCCTGATCCTGTGATTTAGTGTGTGGAACTCCCATTAAAATCATCAGCATTTTGCATCTAGAATAACTGATGGATCTGGGTTAGTTCTGTATTATTTTGTTTCTTCCACAGAGCTATTGCCACTCGCTTCTCTGCTGTCACAGCAGCTCTCATTTTACTATTGCTGCACTTCAGGACTGGAGAAAGCTATTCACACGGTTCCATAAAAATGGCCTTATGCATTCGAAAGTTCTGCAGCTACTGCTTTTCATCCCATAGCTGCATAACGATGTGGTCTCACCAGTCAGTGCTTGTTTCCTGGGCCCAGAAATGGCACTCAACCGTGTCAAGGTGATGTTCGACTGTTGCCAGCAACTGCAAATTACTCTGCTCTGTCTACTAGCAGGGCTGCTTGCATGGCATCACATTGTTCCACGCCGCGGTTCCTGTATCGGCTGTGTAAATACTGCAGGATAAGGCACGAGGTGTTTGTAATGCTCACAACAACAGTGTACAGCTAAGTGGGATCCATGCTTATGGTATTATGGCATCCAGCCAGGTAATCCAGGCTTATGAAAAAGGCTTGGTTTGTTTGCCATTGATTTCAGGGAGGGATGGAGGTAAGTGGATCATGGGAGGCTAACGCCATGTTCCCATAACCACCCATGCCAATATTTTGGTCCCATAAGGCATTGCAAGCCCAACCCAAAATTTCACTCGGCTACATGCACTGTGGGATAGCTACTCACAGTGCAGTGCTCCGTGTGTCAATGCAAGCCCCCGATGTACTCCACCAACGCAATGAGTGTATGCGGACACGCAAGATCAACTTGCTTAAATCGGAGGCTTGATGTTGACTTAACTTTGTAGTGTAGACATGGCCTTAGTCTCCCAAGTATGATGTGGAGGGATAACTAACTGTTCTTTTACACAGCATAAACACACTGGCCTCAAATCCTGTGTAGGCATTAGTGTAGCAGCCACATCCTTTACTTCCTTCTATAGGCAGAAGTAGCTGCTACATCCCTTTTACATTGAAAACTACTTTTTTCTGGTGATCTAGAGAGTTGATTCTATCATGCTGTAATCCTGCCTCTACTGGACTAGAGGACACTGAGATATCTGTCCTCTCCCACTTCCAGAATGCATGGGCAGGAACCCAATCACTGTCTCCCTGAGGAATGGGGCATGACGTCTCTGCTTCCTTGAGAGGAGGCAGATGGAGATTGTGGCAGCCAAAGGAGTGGCAGAATAGGAAGCAGGCTAGCTGGACCTTCCCCACTGTGGCTCTTAAGCAACCTGTATCCACACCATATACACTATTATAACAATCTTTGTACAAAATATGCCTTGTGAGTTAACATTTGAAAACTAATAACTTGCTGGTCAATAATGTTATGGTTAAATATATTTAGCAAATTATATGTAAACTTCTGAATTCCCCCTGTATGATGTTACTTATTCAAAACTAGACAGTCTTGCTTAGGCAGAAGTTGTTAAGCAGGCCTATCCTAAACAAAGGAATGTGTGTTTACCTCAACTTACATATAGGTAGTAAACAGAACCAGGGGAAGCAGATTGTAGGAAATCAAATAATTTGCATTTTAGCAAACATGAACAGGAGGAACTAAAAAGTGCATGGAGACTCCTTCACCACCAGAAGCTTTCCTCACTGCTTGAATAAGCTTTACTTTGAAGGATAAGCTTCAGAAGAATCCATTTCAAAGGTTATAAAGAAAGCAGCAGAAAACCCCAACCTGCAGACATTAACCATGTCTGGTAAAGACAAAAGTGTGTCTGTGATACCTGCGGGTAGGCATTCCAAGTGGCTGAATCAGAGCTGTACAGCATACAGAACATGATGTGCATGCTGGCTGTGTGTATGCCCCAGGCAGGGAACCACAAGTAGCAGAAGAATATTGTGGCAGTCAGGGTTATAATACAAACAGTGATACAATCTCTCACTGGCTGAATTGCACCCCAGAACGTGACACCTACCCTTTTGGAACAAATGGTCAGAAGTCCTCCAAGTCGCTCCATGAGAAATGAACCACACGGCTCCTCCTATTAGGCATGTGTTGGATCATTGACAGACAGAGAAATGGTGGGACAGAAGCAGCTTCCTTCTTCAGCAATTCTGCATGTGTTCAGTCTTCTGGTACCAGAAGAACTGTGAACTGAATTACGAAATCATGAGGGACAGAGAAGGGGAGTGATGTGCTAAGTGTTGAATCTACCATGAGAGGGATAGGTAGGGTAGAAAAAGAAAATAGGTAAACATTACAATAAAGCAAAAACTAGTAATATGTTAGGGAGAAATTAAAGCCATTGTGGAAGGGAGTCTATAACCAATAGTTTAACAATAATTAAAATAGATATAAAATAAAAAAGATGTAAAAATTGAAGAAAATAAACTAAGTGTAATGTTTAGATAAAGAGAAGAGAAAAAATACCCATTCTACATGAGGGTTTTCAGAGTCTGATACTTAGATTAGATGCTCTTTGGAGGTGTTTCAACGCCAGCTGGGTGCTATAAATACTGATTTTTTTTATTTGGACTGGAGTGGGCATGACTAAGGATTTGATCCATAGTGTAGATTTGGCTGTAGCTTCATTTAATAAAATAAAACATTAACATGATTCAATTCACAACACTGAGCTTCACAAAGCTAAACAGATACAATCGAAAATCTGTTTCAGGAAAAAGCTGTAGAATAACTGCACATGCACATGTATACAAATGCTAATAAATCATTTTAATTAAAAAAATGGACATAAAGAACCAGTCAAAATTCAGGACACAATGCCAACAAAAAGCTAGTCTTTGTAAGAGTTAGACATCTAATATAGAGAGCAAAATTATATAAAAGATTAGATAGGATTATTACTCCTTTCTGAAGGGGTTGGGGAAATAGATGGCAAAAGTGAAAGTGGCTGTTCAGTGGTGTCAAAGCTTAAACTCAAAGGAAATTTTACAAAAAAATGGGCTTAATATTGTGGAAACATTGACTGAATGATAACCATTGCTATGTTAGTGGGCAGCTCTATAACTAATGTCTTAAAATGTTTTTTATTATCTTGTAACAAATAATTGTGAAGCATTAGAGAGGCCCCACACCAGCAGAGAAGGGTGTAAGGAGACTCTATAAACAAGCTACTCCCTTCTTGATCTGCCAGCAGCTAATACCAAACCTCGAAGGGAAATAAAACAAAAGAGCCGGGCTCAGTTCAGGGCTCAGTTCAGTTCAGTGTCCAGCAAAGGCTTTTCTTATTCAGTTCACTCCTCACTTCACCACCTGAAGCTCCTTCCCTGTGCTTCACACAGGACCCAGACCCAAGAGCAAGTTAGCTTAAAATGTCATGTGTGGGGCTAGGTTCCTAGATCCCTAAATGACAGCATTACATTTACTCATGCACTTAAGTGCTTTCAGGATCTGGCTGGATATTGTCAATATAAAAGCATAAATATTGAAAGGCAACTGACATTTTTCTCTAATGAGTCATATGCATTGACTTAGTAAATTGTACATGTTATATAGATGTCTTTCATTTTTATTTTATTTCTATTTTTTACAGATTATCATACAAACATTGTGCTCAGACATCCATGTCTTTGCCAGAGGGTTCTCAGCCGACATGCAATAAGGTACATGGTACTCAGACCTTTGCTTATCTTTTGAGTGCTGTCTGATTTGTGAACATCATTCCAAGAAGAGCTAGCCTGGGTTGTTGAGAATTATATTGCTAGAAGCATTGATTCACCATGCTAATTCACTCAGGGATCATTTTGATGGTGATGCACCAGGGAGCAGTGCTGCAATAAGTTTCATGTATTTAGCATACCTGCAGTTACACAGGGCAATACATCACCAACATGCCTCTAGAAGTTATCAGCAGTGACTAATATCTATGGCCATTGTGCAGAAAATAGGAATGATATTTTCTGTCATGATGAGAGTACAATTATTTCCTTGCTTTTTAAGATTGACTCATAGAAATCTGCATCTCAAAGTACCAAAAAAAAAAAAATTAGACCTTGTAAGTCAGACCCCCAGATGATGTAAATTAGTGTACCTCTATTGACTTCAATGGAGCTGCACTAATTTAATTTAATTTAAACTAGCCAAGGATCCAGTCCATACATATGTATGTTGTTTTGTTCACATTCTCTTAGACCTCTGCATGTGTGCAAATATATCTATTAGTCTGAGAGTAGGACTGTGTCTTCCACATACTAGCTGCATGTGGTGCAAAGTGTTCTGCCTTCTGTTTTTTTAACTGTCATTCACGATGAGCCAACCCTTATTCTTTTATCATGGAACAGCAAACAAGCAGCACTGCAGTTTTCACTCTGTACAACCCATATATTAATCCAGCCTCCAGGTCTTTTCCATAATATATTAAATAATCATAGTTTTGTAATAAAGCCTCAATAGAACTGCTTATTTTGATTCATTTATTTCTAATACATTTTAGTTGGAAGTAAAGCAACATCCAACCAATATTTTTGCAATATCTGCCTTCTCTTCAGTCAAATTTCACTTCCTCTTGTACCTCCTGATAACAATGTATATAGAGAAAAATCATACTCCACATGGGTGATTCAAATAGAAACTATCTTAAAAGACTTACAATGAATGAATGTTTTTTTTATGGAAGTGTCATATTGATTTTTAATTTTCCCCAAATTTTTAAATAACTCATCATGGTTTGGAGGAATAAAAATCAAACACTTAAGTAACATGCTTCCTTTGTTGTTCTGACCTGTTGAAATCTGAAACGGAACAGATTCTTCTCTAATATTAAAGTAATGAGCTGAGCTAAGACACATTTTTCCAGTCTTTGAAGAGTATGTTTTTCAGGTACCGTTCTAAATATAGAATGGAATTAGTTTTAGTAGCATCATATGCTGATTACAGATATTCAAGGCTATAGATTTGATCCTTTCATTGAACATTTTATTATTATAGGTATCTAGTAGCAAAAATTTTACTATATCAACAAGTTGGGGAGCTTCCCTAGTGATGTGGTTGCTGGTTATCATCTGATGCTATTCAAGAGTGATAGAAATTAGTTGACAACTCTTGAAAATGAAAAGTCTGAATGCACAAATACAGGAGAACCTCAGAATTATGTACACATTGGAGGCTAAGAAGAGACTATTGGCTTTTCCCAAGGATTTCGTCAGGGTGGATTGTTTAATATTCAAAACCCCTGAGATAGGGAGATGGGACAAGGTACACCTTAGCCCCACAGTTAAAAGTAAATATGGGGCTTTTCATTCATAGATTACAAAGCAGGTTTAAAGTATCCCTATCTCCATTGCATACAAGGGGAGTGTAACCGTGCCTTGGTGGGCCATAACTGAGAATGCCAAATTCAGGACAAACTGCTGAGAAATAGGGAAGATACACCCCAAGACTGGTGGCTAACCCCCATAGGATAAGAACAGATTTAAAAGTTTATTAGATAATATTTGAAAAATAAACGATACAGAATATTTGAAGCATCAGTTATTGGTCATTGGGGGTAACATACAGAGAATAGGTGGATGTTAGTATTTTGGTGTTGGGCAGCACACATAATATATACAGACTGCAATGTCCCCAATGGGGGGGGTAAAAGGTGGGCAGACCAAGATACAGCCGACAAGCGGTGAGGGTCCATCACTCATACAGAAAGTAGAGACAGTCATGGGTATAAGTAAGTGGGCTGGGTAATGGGGATGGGGTGACCCTCACGTGGTGGGATTCAGTTAGGTTGGGTGGGTTCAGGGCTCAAGGGATAAAGTCCAGCAGGGGGGGTTTATAGGTCTCTTCCCCCTTGTGGGTGAACGAGGTCTCCCCGGCTCACTCCCGGTATTGGCGGTGGCCGGTGACGTGCTCTGTGTAGATGTCCCGAGACCAACAAATAGTGTCCGAGACCATTAGGCGTCTCAAGAGCCACACGTAATGACGGCCTACCCCACAGGTCCTCAGCACGCGTTCGTTACATGGGTCCCAGGCACCCAGGGCCCCAACGAGCAGAGCGTCGGTGTGCACCTCATAGCCCTTTGTCCGCAGGGTGTCAGCCAGGGGGGCATACTTTTCGAGCTTGCGGGCTCGGGCTTCACGGAAGGCCGGGGTCCTGTTCTCGAATGGAATCGTTACGTCGACCAGGATGATCTTTTTTCCAACCTCGTCCGTGACGACAATGTCTGGGCGCAGCAGGCTGTCGGTGCCTGGGACGGCGTGGTTGACGGTGACTTCTCCCAGGTGTGGGTCGATGGCCTTCACTAGGTGGTCCTGGACGGCGTTGTGGCACAGCTGCCAGGCTCTGGCATGGGGCTTGCAGCAGCATAGGACGTGGGGCAGGGTTTCGGCGACGTACCCGCACTTCCTGCAGCATTTGTCCTGGTTCCCGTGGCGGATGGCTCCGTTGAGGGGGACGCAATTCAGCTGGGCGTGGTGTATGAATCACCAGTCGGCGAACCGGATGAAGCTGCCCGTGGGGAGGAAGTGGTTGCTGGAGTCCCACTTGCTGGTCACCTCGAAGGCCTTACCCTGGTCGGTTTTTTTCTTCAGGGTGTCCACGTACAGCATGTGGACGGCGGCCTTCAGGGATCTCTACAGCACGCCTCTGGCTCCGGGGGTGACGATGGTGTTGTCCTCCGTTCCGATCCGCGGTATCAGGACTCCCAGCTCCTGCCATTCCTCGCTCCATTCCCAGCGGCAGCCCAGTCGCTTCCCCAGTCGGCGTGTGGCGTTGCGGGCGCGGGACCATAG
This sequence comes from Trachemys scripta elegans, assembly GCF_013100865.1. Lineage (NCBI taxonomy): Eukaryota > Metazoa > Chordata > Testudines > Emydidae > Trachemys > Trachemys scripta. The sequence continues at coordinate 245,242,493 of NC_048298.1, read as the reverse complement.
TGAGGCGAGATCGCCCCTGTCCCGGGCAAATTCACCGTCCAGGGAGCCTCTCAGAAAGGTGGCCACATCTCAGTCGGAGGGAGGTCTGCCGATTCGTTTCTCGGTGGCGGCGTGCAGGGCGGTCGTCACGACGTTCTTCACCTTGGAGTCCGGGCACATCAGGAGGTGGAAGGCATGCGTGACTATCGTGATGTCGCACAGGTCTCCCACGCGGGGGACGTTGGCACCACCGTGCCTGTGCTTGATGTATATGAGCTCGTTGCTGGCTCTCTGGGGGCAGGGACAGCCATTTCTTGACCAGCTGCTGGATAGTGTTGTCCGCCTTGTTGAGGGGCACCTTTGCCACAGCGGATCCTCTCAGGACGAAGGCGATGCGGGGGATCAGGAAGGTGCTGAGGGCATTGATTTTCTGCCACAGCGCCAGCAGGGATGTGTCGATCGTGGCGGCGTCCTGCAGGATCTCCCGGATGGTGTCCTCGGGGGTCTGCCAGACGCGGAAGCCCATTGGCGTGCCGAGGTGCTGGTACGCCTGCCCCTCCGCCAGGGGAACGACGGACTCGCCCTGGATGAGGAACTCCGTCGTCAGTACTGAGTCCCTCTTGCTCCCATCAACGTGGAGGGATGCACACTTCTTGGCATTGAAGCGGAGTCCCGTCCAGTCCGCGGCTCTCCCGATGGTGTCGAGCATGCCCTGGAGCCTCTCAGGGTCATCCACGATCAGGACCAGGTCGTCCGCATAGGCCAAGATGCTCACCCTCTCATTCTGCAGGTCGAAGCCTTCGGTGCCATTGGAGATCGCCCGCAGGAGCGGCTCCATGGTGAGGTTGAAGACCGGGCTGAGGGGGCAACCCTGCTTCACACCGCTGTGGATCGGTATCTTGGCGGTCTCCCCTTCTACCGAGCGGATGGTGCTGCTGCAGCCCTTGTATAGTTCCCGGATCAGGTGGAGAAAGGTCTCCGGCATCCCAAACTCCTGTAGTGTGTTGAAGATGTGCTGGTGGGGGATGGACCCGATGGCATTGGCCAGGTCGAGCCACGCTACCGCGTACTGCTTCCGCGTTCTCCTGGTCGTCTGGATGACGGTCTGGAGCAGGAAGTTGTGCTCGTAACATCCTTCTGATGGCATGAAGCCCTTCTGGGCCGGGCTGATGGCTCCCCCGGTCGTTGCCCACTCCGTGATCCTGGCTGTCAGGCAGCTGCTGTACAGTTTGTACATGGTGGAGCAGAGGGAGATGGGTTTCCAGTTGCTGGGGTCATCCCGCTCGCCCTTCTTGTGGATCAAGATGGTCATGGCTTTCTTCCAGGAGGTGGGAGATCGGCCGAATCGCTTGCACAAGTTGAAGATGCTGGATAGCACAAGGCAGCCGGGGTCTCGCTTCTTTAGGAGGCTGTAGGGGATGCTGTCTTTCCAGGTGTGGTGTTCTTGGTTCTGGAGAGCCTGGCCATCACCTCTTTAGGGGTGAAGTCAGACTCCAGATCGTCTGCATCAGTAATGCGGGGCGGGGGGCGGAGGCACTCTGGGCGCTGTGCGTCGTTCCTGAGCACGCTGCCGAACACTCCATGGAAGTAGTTGTGGAGGCGCTCGGGTGGGATCGTGCAGTAGGATGGGGGCCCGTTGAGGACCTCTCTTACGGCCTTGAGGAGGTTCGTCCGGTACAGCTTCTGGATCCTTGAAGCCGCTGCTGGGTCGTAGCGGCGGCCGGTGTTCCTCCTTACAACTCCCCTAGTGTTGGTGCCACGGTGCGTGACGGGCTGTCTGGGGGCAGGCCGGATGGTCTCCTGGTTCGGTGTCCTCCTGAAGGCAATCTCCGTGGACAGCTCGTGGGTGAGCCTGTCGATGAGCGGGTCGAATTCCGTGAAGGAGGCTGCCGCTTGGAGCTCCTCGATCCAAGCGGCCTGCCAAGGTGTGGCTGGCCTAGTCTTCGGCCGCTGGTCCTCGGGCTCCTCGGTTGATGTGGGCAGCGAGTTAAAAGTAAACTTCTGCTTCACCATACTGGCTAACAAGAAGTCATAAAAGCAGTTTCCTTAAGCATTCCAGTTCTTGTATTACCACTTAAAACACTAGACTTAGAGATGAGTGGTTCATTAGAACTAATCTCTTCAAATACAAGGTTCTTCTGATCCCAAAGGACCAGCTATGTACCCAGGTCAATATATAACTTAGATCTTACCCAAAAGTCATGCTGATGCCAATCCTTTAGTATCTAAAATCTAAAGGTTTATTCATAAAAAGAAAGAAAGAAAGAAAGAAAGAAAGAAAGAAAGAAAGAAAGAAAGAAAGAAAGATGAGAGTTAAAATTGGGTAAGGGAATTAAATATATTCAATAATTGATAAATTCTCTGTTCAGGCTTGTAGCAGTGATGGAATAAACTACTGGCTTAAGTCAAGTCTCTGACTGCTTTCCAATAATTGGAAGGTACTCAATTCCTTGGTTAGAATGCTCCCATTAGTATAAGTTCATAGGCCAGAGGCTGGGAGCAGAAAAGAGGCAAAATGGAGGCGTTTCCATGGCCTTTTATATCTTCTGCCATGTGAATGGAAACCCATTGTTTCAAAGAAAGCCCTCAGCACAGTTAATGGAAAATTACAGATGACAAGATGGGAGTTTGGAGTCACATGGGTAAGTCACGTCCATTCATGAAGATTTGGACACAGTAGAAGCCATTACCTATACCTCAAAAAAGCATGTATGTAGGACTGTCCATTCAGTGTAGATGGGCGTCTCCCATGGGCCATTTGTCAGTTAAATGTTCTTTCGATGGGCCACTCAATTTGAATATCCCTCCAAGATGTGCTGGCTAACTACCTTGTGGGTGTTACGCCAGGAGCAAACATTTGAAATCCAGGTATAGAGCCAATATTCATAACTTCAAATACAAAAATGATACAAGCATATGGATAGCATAATCATAACCAGCAAATCATAAACTTTTCATAGACATCTTACATGCCACATTTTGTACAAGATTTGTTGCAAATATATAACCGTGGTTGAAACAATGATCTATATCAGAGATCAGCAACCTTTGGCACACGGCCCATCAGGGAAATCCACTGACGGGCCGCGGATGGTTTGTTTAGCTGCAGCGTCTGAGGTTCCACTGGCTGCAGTTTCCCTTTCCAGGCCAATGGGGGCTGCAGGATGCAGCGCAGGCTGATGGTTGTGCTGGCTGCCACTTCCTGAAGCCCCCATTGGCCTGGAATGGTGAACCAGAGCCAGTGGGAGCTGCAATCGGCTGAACCTGCAGACACTGCAGGTAAACAAATCGTCCCAGCGCACCAGTGGATTTCCCTGACAGTCTGCGTGCCAAAGATTGCTGATCCCTGATCTATATGGTCATATTTTAATCAGATAACATCACAAGTGTCCCTATCTCCATTGCATACAAGGACGGATTAAGGTACATTACTATGAAGTGATTTGTTGAAGGTCACTCCGCAAGTCAGTGCCAATGTTGCTTCTGGGGGAACATTATATCAACGGTGCACTCTCAGATATAGAAGAGTGTTTTACTGGTAGTGTTTGAAGAATGAATAATAACAGTCCAAGTGCAAAATTATAAAAACTTTATTGGAGCAATGTTATCCTACAAAAGCATAGTACATGGTAGGGTGAGTACCTCAACATCCCTGGAATGCGAGGAAGAGATCAGCCTGCTGTCTTGTATGTATGAGTTGCTGAGGGAGGAAGGAAGAGAAATTCCTGCGGGGGGGAGGGGGGAGAATGCAATTTTGATGCAGGGATTTAGGATTCTGCCTATTTTGTGACCCTGTTTAAGACTCCCAGATGGCCAAGTTGTAAGAACCCCCCTTCCTCACCACTCTGCCCACCCCCACACCAGATATGAAAAGCTTAGGCAAGACAGGATAATGAGGATGACCAGGTGCACACACTTCCAAGAGTGAGGGCAGACTGAAGGGCTAGTGAGCTTGGTTGCAGCTGAACAGAATGTTGAAGGAGTATCAGTTGGTTTATGAGTTTAGGAAAGTAGTATAAATCTGAATTTTGAGAGCAGACTAATTCTTAGCAGTAGGATAGCTGCGAGCAGTTTTTCCGGTAAAACCACTTAGTCACTGAGTGTGGTTGCTAAGATGATCGGGTTTCTGGTCATTGGAAGGCAGGTTAGATCAGAATTCTTGCCTGGAGTATATGAATGTCATTAATCAACATTTATTATCAGGTGTAGTAAACTTCATGTGGTATTTCAGATATTGCCCTTTCCAAGTTTAAAGACTATTGCAAATCTTTCAGTAAAGATATATATTTCTGTGTGGGAAATGCTGACTTTTTATAACTGCACCATTAAAAACATTGTCTTGCCTCACTTCTTCTCAGCTGAGAAGAAATAGTTCAACCGTGGAATGAATCAGGATCTTAGACTGGGGTGGGAGAATGAACAGGCTTACAGGGGTACCATGGCATAGCACAGGAGAAGCAGAGAAGAGGACGGCAAAAGTTCAAGAGTGAATCATCTCCTAAGGTGGCACTTTTCAAGGGGAATTGTGGGAGAATTAGAAAAATAGTGGCTTGAGGTATTTTTAGGGCCAGAGAGGAAACAACACCTGGAATGTAAATAGATACCCTCTGAAGGAGAAGATGAGAGAATATCACTTATTCATTGTCAGTTTCTCAGTCTTTAATCATTTAAATGTTAAAATTGAAAAGTTTGTAGTTGAAATTGCGGGCAAATCACAAAAAGGTGTAAAAGGAGAGGAGGAGTTGGACTGATCCTTGTCTTCCTGCCTATGCCACTTTTCAGTTACAAGAAAGAAGAGAAAAACCACAGCACAGATACAAATGAATTTGCAGAGTATCAAACGAATTAACCAAATAAAACTGTTGGATCCACCCAGAAAAGCAAACCCAGAAATTCAGGAGGAGCTGCCAGGAAGTTTAGTCAAACTACTTGAATCTCCAAAAATATTTCCTACCAAACCCGGCAGTTTGTTGCCCATTCTCTTATTTCAGCAACTGAGGTTGGCAAGATTATAGCTGCTGAGCATCCCAAGGAGAGGGAGCTATTTCTGTTGAAGGCCTGTTTCTTTGAAGGCTTGTTTCTTTGGAGTACATCTTTATATACACCAAATTTAATCAGTGACATTTTCCAATGCAAAGCTCAAGGCCTCTTTATTTGAATTTCTTTGATTTTTTATATTTTCTGAGTATGTGAATATATTTATACTTTGTCTAGAAGGAATGTTTGGAGTGTTTTCCCCATTGCTCCTCTTTTTGTTTTATTTGGAAAATGTTGCTTTTTTATTTTCAACTAGTGATCTGTTTGTAAATAAAGATACACCAGTATACTTCAGCTGATTTGCACTTCCTCAGCAACACAACGCATCTTTAAACTAATCTTCAAGGTTTACAGCTATTTTTGTGTTGCCAAAACCATCATAGCATACTACTGATGAATTTGCCCTGGTGCTTTCAATTGATTGTTTTAAGATCTTCTGGACATTGGGCATAGATGTTTATAATTTAATAACTTCTTTCTTTCACTTTTATTTCTTATCTCTAGAATAGCTGATGTACTATCTGAATCCTGCAGAGCATCTGAAATGCTCAAGAAGTTAGTTTGGTTATTATGATTTACCTGAATCCTTGAGACAGGAACAGAAACTGAAGGTCTAATTCTGCAGTGATTATGAAGACAACCTGGAAACAGGAGGAAGTTGATGGATGGACATTAGACTTTACTGTCATTCCTGGCTTACATAATTAATGTAACACACAAAACAAAATTTCAGTTCCCAATAATGTAAGGAGTTTTTAGAAACATAGTAAAGGAAGAAACCTTTTCCTTCCTTTTCATTGAGTTGTACCTGCTTTCCTCTGAGGTTTTTGATAGATCTCTAATGTTTAGGATGTGGCTGTTTTGTGGCAATTGTTTTCATATTGAGGTAATGGAAGTGTTCTTACAGCCAGAGTGTTCGTTAGTAGTTAGGGTGGGCTTGGAGGTTCTCTACCTCAATGACAGCCTCTCAAGGCATTTTGGCAGACTTTCCTTGTTAGCGCTGCAGAGCGCGGTCCTGCCACTATGGGAGCTGACACCCTTTGTAGGGGTGCAGCATTTGTCCCTTGCACTGCTTTTCTGTCTGCTATGGAAAATGGCAATGCCTTTAGGGGTCTGGTGGTGCTACCCATTGCTGGTCCTTATGCACAAGAAATGGAAGCCGAGATTGTGGTTGCACCTGTGCAAGGTATGTGTGTGTGTGTGGGGGGGGGATGGGGTCTTTTCACAGAGTTTATACAGCCATGCAGGGCTATTCATAATCTAGCCCAGGATTTTTTGACTGTATCTACAGCTGGAATGCATCAACGGAGTTATGCAGATGTACATTAGTTCTGGATCTTGCCCATTGTGCCTGTTGTGAGGAGGTTCATCATTCTGACTGTGTTTTCCTCCTTCATTTGTCCATTCTAACTGTAGGCACCCTCAGTACTGCTGAAGCAATAATTCACCATATTTTGAAATTGAATTGTTGAAAAAACAAACCTCATGTGCTTTGCTGTCATCACTCAATCCCCCAAACCATCCTCTTCCTTAGAACTTCTCTTGCTCTTGTCACTTTCTCAAGCCAGCTGCCATGATTTACATCATAGCATGTGTCCAAAAAAGGCCATTCTCTGGCTGGCATTTCCTGCACTTGTTAGCAACAAGAACAACAAAATAAACTGGTAAAATGACCCGGCTATACAGGCTGAGAGCAAATAAAAACATTTGTGGTTGTGGAGGGATGCTGAGTACACCTGAAAGAGGTTGGGTCCCTTCTCTCCCCCACCAGAGGTGTTACTCTTACAATAAGGTTCCCTGCTTACCAGCTTGCTTGCTTTTTAAAATTCACACAATAATCCTAAAAAGAGGAAAATAGTGTGCAGTATATTTTGAAAGGGCTATATGTGTATAGTTTTTGAGTAAATCAAGCATCCGGCACCTGCCATGTCGTGCCTAGTTGGTATAAATGTTCAGTGGAAAAATCTCCTTATTCCTCCTACTCATGCTACTGTATATTTCTCAAGGTATTGAAACATTCCTAAGCAAAACAAAGAAAGAAACAAACTGTTTGGCATGTTTCCTTACTGTTATCAGCTATCAGCTATGGAATAAGCAACAGAGGGTCCTGTGGCACCTTTGAGACTAACAGAAGTACTGGGAGCATAAGCTTTTGTGGATAAGAACCTCACTTCTTCAGAAGCAATTTCTGTATGCAAATATGTGCTTGCATCTGAAGAAGTGAGGTTCTTACCCACGAAAGCTTATGCTCCCAGTACTTCTGTTAGTCTCAAAGGTGCCACAGGACCCTCTGTTGCTTTTTACAGATTCAGACTAACACGGCTACCCCTCTGATACTTGACAGCTATGGAATGGCATTGTGGCTCTGTGGTTAGTGCTTTGGGCTACTTGCTCTGTGAGAGATTCAGGTTTATTTCTGTGTTCTGAGCTAGATGCTTCTTGAGTCACTTCTTAAGCTTTCTCAGCAGGGAGGTGCTGAGAATAATGCAGATCTGGCACTTTCTGATCCTGGGAGGGAAAACAATGCTTCTCTAAATCATTGTCTAATATAGTGGTGGTGGTGAGCATCAGATTGGTAGATTAGCTGACCAGGGGGGGTCTTTGAGGAAGGGAATGTGAACAGAACAGCATAGTGAGGGATTCTGCATTGAGAATATAGTTTTAGGGAACTCTCATAACATAACATAATAGCTTAAATTCACCTAGTTGTGTAATGAGCATGAAGTTTAGCCCAGACCCAGTAAAACCCTATGTCAACCAATGTTACATACATAGTGTCACATACCTGTACCTCTAACTGAGCCCCTATAAAGCAAGACTTCAGGTACATTCCAGTTAGTCATTTTTATCTTCTCCTGACATTTTTTTTAGAAAAATGTTCTTTTGTCTTTAGAAGTGGAGTTCCAGAACATATTCTGATTTTTTTTTTTTAAATGTTTCTTATTTAAACAGAGGGGGGAACAAGATAAGAATCCCTGAAACAATGAAGCAGAAGGCTTAAAGTAACAAAACCAGAACAATTCATTTGAGAGCCTACAGTGACAGCATCTGCTTTACTATATAACCAAGAATGTAACCTAATCCTGAGCTCACTGAAATCAATGAATGTTTTAACATTCTCTTTTATACCATGCTCATCACCTTTCTGAGTACCTGACTTCAGTGGATGAATAGGATATGCCTAGTTTATCTAGGATTGGGTTCACAGTATCAGCTGTACTCTGCCATTCCATCGCTTTAACCTGCATTGCATCTACCACTAACTTATAAGAATCCGCCTAGTTTTTCTTTCTCTATAATGAAAGCAATTTCTGTATGCAAATACGTGCTAGCCCCATGGGTTGGTATAGTACATACCTGCTTTTACACAAGCAGTATATTTTTTTCTCCAAGTCTCATTAAAGAAGCTGAGTTCTTCCAATACATATTTGTGATTGTGTGTAAGATTCTTATTTTGGCAAGAATGCCTCATGTCTGGGGAAAAAATAAATCTAACCTGAAATTGTGGGTTTTTTAAAGTAAATGCCTACTACGTATATAAGACAGTTCTTTTATGTTAAGCATGATCAATCTGGTTTACCATATTTTTAGTTCTAGCAAATCACAACACGGCCTCACAGGAATATTTTGCTACTGAAGAGACAGGAATAATACAAGCTCCGTCCACAGCTGCTGCTTGTCAATAGCGTTGCTGTATCAGCAACATGTTTAAACAATCTGGGATGACAGGAATTCTATTTCCTTTTTTCTCTCCAGGTGGGAACCACTCCCCGCACTTTCCATGATTAAAGAGAATGACCTCTATGTCAATGGCCCTGGGATCAGGAAATATAATAGCAACTCATTGTAATGGCAGTCCCAGGATAATTAGTTAGGTTTGCAGTGAATGACAGTAGATGGTGTTTGTGTGGTGTGTGCAACTGAAATGCTCACTTTGACAGTCCTATGTCTTTAAACGTATAAATTATGCATGTAAAAGTGGACGTGGAGTTCAAGTATGTGTTGATGTTCTAGTTCAGTTATTAATTGTATTAATGATTATCTTGCATTTTTATAGTGCTTTCATCCACAAGTATTTCTAAGGGCCATTCTGAGCAATATTTCTATACAAGGATAGATTTTCTATTCCTTTTTTTGTTTCCTTTGTCACAACAGGTGCATTAGTTGCATGGTAGTGATTTTTTTTAAAAACAGTCCAAAAATATATGTGAGGTCTAGATGATTGTGTACAGACAGATATTACAAATGAATAAAGACAACTTCTCCCTTTGATTTTGTTAGATTTCTGGGCAAGTGTTAACCAAGACTGTACGCTGTTCAGACCCTGGGGTCAAATTCAGATACGCCTGTTACTTACTGAGTTACAGTGGAAGTTGACCGCTAGAACTTGCCCAAGGCGATTAATAGCATACCATCCATATTAGCACTTTTCCAGCCACCTAGAAAGATGAAAAGAAGTTTTCTTCCAAGTGGAGTTGTATGGGAGCTGCACATGACTCTCTGATAGAAGGATTTGGCATTACTTAGTGTTTAAAAAAAAAAACGTACCAAAAGGCTGCTTGCATAGAGACAGCAGAATGGGAATATGTGACCTACTCCATTTGGTAGCAGTTCTGAGAATGTCACAGTGCCATTCTGCTAGCATTTTGCAAAACTGCAATGTCATTCTGGAACTAGCATTGTTTTCAGAGACAGAGTGGCATGAAAAACAGCTCCTATACTTTCAGAAGGTTTGGCTGATAGAAAAAGACATGTCAGTCAATAGTCCTGCAGTTTAAGGACCTGATCCAAAACCCTCTGTCGTCCATAGAAAGCCTACCTGTGACTTCAGGGATCTCTGCATCAGTTCTTTAAGTACCAGATGTTTCCCAGCACCTGTTTGACCTGTATTCCTTCTTTGTTGTAAATAAAATATCTGGTTGTCCTTAGCTGAAAGGGCATGCAGGGGTAGGGGTGGGCTGTAAAAGGGGGCATCAACAGGACTTTATTTCTACTTCAGGCATTTTCTGTTAAATAATTTCTTAAAGAGTGATCAGTTGCCCTCTTGGTACTAATGGCTAGTATGTGGCTGGCTGCAGAACACTTGAAACTGGAAGGTGAAGATTTTGGGAATGAGCTAGACACTTTAATCCAATAGCCTTGCTCAGCCTTGATACTGTGCTTGCATGGGCTAAAATTGCTAGCTCTCATTCTAAATTAATTTCGACTGGAAGAGAAAGAAGGAAGTTAATGGGTATGTGAAAATTTAAACCAGAAATAGAAACAGCTAGAAATGTCAGATACTTTTCAAACACTATGTAAAACCCAGCAAGTTAATATAACGCAAGTCAGAAGATTAGCAAAATACAATGCTTCCTATTGCTGAAGAACCAATAAAAAGACTTCATACCAAAGTAATATAGATTTGTTCACTTCACTTTCCCTCTCCCCTGCTAACAAACTTATTATATATACTATAACTGGCCAGAAAGGAAAAAATATGCTGCCCTGGAACTAAGTTTTATACCCTATTAAGAATTCAGATCCTGGTCTAGCTGCCAAGATCTGAGATATAGATGTTTTTCTTACATTTAAGAATAAATCTTTGGAAGATTAGAAAGACAAAACCAGGACATTGGAACTGATGAATGTTCCCAGGTTAATCACCCAGATAGAACTTCTTGAACATTATTCTGACATTGAGTGCTGTCCCCAACCCTTAATGTTGTAAAACTGAAAGGCATATTAACAGTCCAATCCAGATGGACTAAAACAAAGTACAATTATTTCTTCTCAAGTGGACCTTTACATGTCTCCAAGATTCTGCTGGAAAAATGACCTCAGTTCCTCAATTGTTATAGTTTCATTATGACATCCTTGGACGTGGTTTGGGCTAATTAGTGACATGCCTGCTATAAAAGTTGGACTGGCAGTCTCATTTACAGAGCAGCAGCAGGAAGAGTTGTTATGAAACTAATTATAGCTATCAGCAGTGGTTCTGTTTTAAATGGTCTATGAACTGGGCAGCCTTCTAGAAGCACACACAAGTGAATTTGCTTTTAACAATGAACAGCTCTGTGAAAGTAGAGCAATATAAATTTTTTCAATCCATTCTGGAATGAGGCAGACAACTCTACTCTTATTTATCCCCTGAAGTAAATTTCAGTTTAAACCTGAGGCCCTATTACAATATATTTTCTAACTGCTGTTACACTGGTGTAAACAGAGAATAACTACATTGTACTCTAGAATTACAACAGTATAGCTTTAGCTTTTCCCCACTACAAATGAGTTCAAAATGTGACCATATGTCCTATTTGGCTATTAAAATAATGGAAAAAATACAGTTGTAGAAATAGATTATGCACTGTATGTTAGTTTGTGGTCTCCTCATTGAGTATTTTACCTGTATGTTAATTTAGTAGTCCAGCAACATCTCTGACTGATAATAGAGAAAGCTTGACCCACCAATCTTCCAGCAGGAGGAAGAGACTAGATTTGTCTCCATTACTATTCAGTCCTTGGTCTCTCTATTGTGGCCATTCATTAATGTCAGTTGTGATTTGTTCTGCTCTGGACAGCTACCCAGCTATGGGGAACTCAGCTGAAACAACCAGCTCTCTTCATATTGGTCACCATACAGCTGTCAAACTTGGGAACAGCACTGAACTAAGCATGGGATTGTCAAATCAGACTCAGTTTCAATGAGACTTAGGCTTCTAAATGCCTAAGTCACTTCTGAAAATAAGAGTTAGGAGCCTATCCCAGTTAGGTGTTGCAATGCTGAACCAAGCAAGGCCTAAATACCTTTGCCAACCTGGGACTAAGTAACTTGCCCAAGATCACCCAGGAAGTCTGTGGAATAGTAGGGAATTGAACACCAGTTTCCCAATTCCTAGATTATCCATTCATCCTCCATTATGGAATACATTATGGAATCCGTTAATGTATCAAAAAATGACTTTCAAAAGAATTGGGGAGTGGATGTGAGTCCTTCGACTACAAAGTAGTCAAAGACTAGTTGTGAATGTAAACTATTCAAAATGCCAGGAAGAGTGTATTTTTTCTCCTTTTTTTCTCATTTTTGGTGTGTGAAGACACTATATATTATCAAAGGTAGTACTTTTCTTTAGGGCTATGAAAATGTCTAGGGCAATATGCCACCTTGTCAAACATCGTAATACTGCAAATACAGTAGTTGCCATTTAAAAAATAATGTTTACTCATGCTTATTAGACAGCAATATCTGAGGTACTGCAGTTATTTTCTATTCTAACTGAATAGGGAGATTTACACACTCCTGTCTCAAAATCTACTGCTTGGTTACTGGGAGAAATGTCAACAGATGGAAGGAGATTTTTCTTTTAATCCTATTCTTGCATTTGACAAGAATTGGTGACCACTGGAGCATCGGCAGGTTAGGAAATGCAGCATTGACTACAGAATCTTGTCTGACATTTTGGGAGTTTCTCACAGTACACTACTGTCTGGTCAACAATAGCTCTGACTTTGCTTATAGTGCAGCCTTCATCAGAATAAAAAATGGTGCTGATGTCCTACTTTCAGGTACAATTCAGGAAAATAGCAGATAACACACTCACAACTCGAATAAATGGATCCTGATGGTCATCTCTTACCTGTAGTTGGCCTTCAGCACTGATAGGTAAAGCTGTAGTTCCAGTGAGGTACTTAGACTTTAAAAAAGTTAAAATATATTTTTTGTAAAGTGAACTTGCACATACAATTTTTGCTGACAGCTTTAAAGAAGAAGAATGTCTCCATTTGACCTTGACAATTATCAATTTCCTATCTGGCTTTCTTTTTTTGTGTTTCACCAAGTTTCACAAAGTTTTGACACTAAAGAAGATAAATGACAAATGAATGGTATCAGGTGTCCTCCAGTATTCTCAGCAGTGCCCAGGGGTTCCATTTGTTTTTTAGTATACTCAGCACAGAGATTGGCTGTGCTAAGCGCTTTATCGAATCTGCACTCAAGGTGCCAGTGCAATAATCATCATCTGTGTAATCTGCCTTCGGGGACAAAATTTGTTATCCAAAAATCCTTTTTTCTCCTTTCTCTATTAGTAAAGCCAAACAGCTTTTGGTGAAACTGCAAGCATGTGCTAAAATATTCCTGAATTTCTTATGTCTTTATTTAGGGCGCTTTTAGTACTCCCTGGATTCAAATATCTTAAAAGAGCATACAAGAAAAAAGCACCATACTGATTTTCCAATATTTCTGTCTGAAAAAATAGAAATAGTAAAATATTAAAAATAATAAAGAATAAGCTAAATGTAGTAGCTAGAATGATAAATGACTGAGATCTAAATATCAGGCAGTAATTCACTCAAGCGGTTCTATTGATCTCATAAACTCTGAAAGAGAAGTGTGAGTTGTTTATAGTCATCAGCACACTTTTAAAATTAAATTACTACCTTATATTTGACTCTTCAGTGTCAGTTGTCTTTTCTGCATCTCTCCATTCTCTGTCAAAATGTGTCAAAAAGAAGAGAGAAATCTAGCTTTTGTTTCTGAAAGACCAACAAAACACATCAATAACAAAAACCCTATGTAAAATAATATTTAACTCTTTTCCCTGTCTAATTTTGGTGATATCTCAAAAAGAAATCGCTTGTAATCTACATGTAAAACTACATATAGTCCTGTAATGACAATAGGAATGGATTGTTCCTTTTTCCTCTTGGTGGCCATTTATCATCGAATAAACCTAAAAGGGCCAACATTCAATTGAGGTACATCTGGTCTAATCTGAAGTAATTCTGTTGATTCAGTAGTGTTATAGGCATATAATTCACCACAGAATTTGGTCCGTTGGATCAGAATTGTATGAGTAAGTGACAGCGAGCAGGACATGTAAACATTACGGTACATAAGCCCAATCTACTGGCAAAAGGGTATTTATGTGGCAACACAAATACTGAGGTAGATTCTGTAGTTTTTTAGGTTAGTAAAAAGGAAACATAGTACTAACTGATAGTACATTAATGATCAAGGTACAGACCTGCCCATTCTGCCCACAAAGAGAGGGTCATTGCCTTTGCAGCAATATCTCCCCCTCCCCAGAAGGCAGTCTCCATAGGCCCACATTTCTGCATAGGTGGGGCGGCAGGCAGAAGGGCCAAAGGAACACTGGGTGGGTTGGAGCAGAGCCAGGATACTACACGTCTTCCCCTCCTACCATATCTACAGAGATTTTAAAGGGAAAGTTATATAGCCTGAGATTGAATTAATTTTCTGCATCCCGTGCCCCATGCCAATATTGATATCACTATCCTATCAAGGTCCTAAATTACCTTTGAGGTGTCTAACACATGGATTTAAACATCTGAATAGGAAGCTTGTTAAAAACTTTCCATGGCACTCAGGTGTCCAAATCTCTGTCTGTCTTTGAGAATTCCCTCTACCCTTTTAGAAAACCTTTACCCACTTTTAGATATTTATTTATTTTTTGTATTATAGTAGCACCTAGGAGCCCCAATCATAGGCCAGGACACCATTGTGCTCGGCCCTGTAAAAACACAGCACAAAAAAGATAGTCCCTGCCCCCAAAGATTTATCCTAATAAGAGGTAAGTAAAATAGCAAGAGTGGAGAAGATGTCCTGAGCAGTCACTCTGTGCATTAAGATCACTGTGTGTGCTAGGGAGAAAAGGCCCCCCATCAGCCATGGAGCAGCAGTGGAGCCACTTCTCAGGTGCACAGGAGCGAGGAAGAAGCCTCCTCGTTCTGGCACTCTTCCACCCCTGAGAACAGGACAGTCAAAACTTTGGGAGAGAAAACTCCCCCCCTTGAATGGGTTGATGCAGGTGGTTTATCTCCCCACAACTCTTTCATCATATGCAAGAACCAGCCCTGGCAGAGGTTGTATCTGCCTGAGGCACAAGCTTGTGAAGGCTTCTCCTGAATAGGGAGGCCCTGTAGCCCCCACATCACACACGGCTGTGGCACAAGTCACAAACCAGCCCAGTGCCTTTTAATAACGTGTAGCACCTAACTGAACACAATGGGATTTTGTTTCACTGATCACTGCTGTGAGAGATCAGGTGGGTATACAATTCAAACCCTACCGTACAGTCTAAAAGCCACTTTCACACTGCCACTCACACTGACCAATGAGAACGGCTGATGTAAGCATCAGATTGGAAAGGCTTTTCTTCAGCTTTTTAATAATAATCAGATGAAGGAAACACCATTTGCAAGCAATTATAGCTTGACTGATGAATTTAACCTAATGCCTGTCCTTCCAAGCCATCTATACAGCAAAAGCTGTGCCTGGGCTAGCCTACCTGAGCTAGCTACCATAGCAATGAAGTTAACCCACCGTGGGCTACTGAGCCACATACATACCCAGGGTCTTTGCCTGGATTATATTACCTATGCTGAAGCCCATGTTACTCTGCCTTCACTGCTACTGTTACCTGTGCTAGTTGGATGCAAGCTAGTTTGGGCAGCCTAGCCCATGCAAAGTTTTTGCTGTGTAGACATACCCTAAAATAAAGATTTTCCTTCTGGCTGTATGCCTGATTTCTGGATTGTTTTAGGAATCTGTATATAGTGATCATTTGGTTGTAACACTCAAACAGGGAGATGTAAAAAACTGTCCATTATGGCCTTGCAAACATTTTTGCAGCTGCTTGTCATGGGACTAATCTCATTGACTTTAGTGGCACTGCTCACGTTAGAGGTAAATACGTAAGGATGATTGCAGGATTGGCCCTCTATCAGAATTCCACGCATTTAAAAATCCCACCCACTGATACTGAAAAATAAAGGACTAGAATTACAGGTGATGATCATGTAGTTCTGATGCAGTGAAACTCCCTTTGAGGTCATTTGTTGTTTTGCCTGAGTAACAACTGTATGATTAAACCAAATAGACATAAAATAGAGCCTACCATTCAAAACTCATCTTCTCAATAAACACACAGATTGGTCAATAATAGAAAGAATTTGCAGCTAAATTTCAGAAAGAGAAGTACATTGGGTAGCAAGTTCCTTTCTAGAGTACATTATTGAATAATGATGGCATACTACACTATGTGCATTAATGGCTTTTCTCCAGAAATCTGCCAGGCTTAAGTAATTGTCAGCAAGGACTAACAGTTCCAAGAGAAGATCAAAGAGAATCTGCATAATGCATAAAACATGTATGTTTATAATACATCACAAACATTCAAACAGTTGTGACTACAACACATTTAGTTCTTTCCTATGGATATGCAGTAGATCTTAAGTTAAAACATTTGGTTTAGTTTGGGGCTTTGATTTGGAACATTCTGATTTAGGTATTGACAAGCTACCATTGGTTTTTAATTTAACTGGATCAGTTTATTCATTCCACTGTAATGCTGTTTTTCATACTGTATTTTGACCTACAGTAAGACCTTACTGAAAGAATAAAAGTTGAAGGGATTGAAGGATTCTCAATCAATTGACATACTGCCATCAGCTTCTCAGTAATTTTCAATTCTTATGCATGAATCTCATGGCAGAGCATAAATATATTTATTGCAAAATTGTAATATATATTTATAGTAAAATACATGAATATTTTTTTTTTTGCAATTTTGAAAGCCTATTAAGGCTATTGCTCAGCAAATTATTATTATTTTTTAAGTTCCCTGGGATGAAGAGGGACATAGAAAAGACAGAGAAATTTCTTATGAATTACAAATGAAAGTTTAATCCTGACAAGGCTTTATTTGTTCAAGAGTCAAATCCCATCTCTAGCTCCTCAAAAAGCCAATTATGAGAAAAGTATCTCTGCCCCTGCTGTCATTAGCAGATAGACATTGATGACAGTTTAACTTGGTTTCAGCACAGCTCTTGGGCCACAGCTGCTTACTAGGCAATCTAAGTACCACTCGAACACTCAGTCACAGATTGACCTTGTGGTAATTGAGGTTATGAAAAGGCTCTTGTTCTCTAAAATCTCAAATGAACACCTCTCCCTGCGGGAGACAGCAGGATACTCAGCAGTGGCAGGCCTGCTGAACCAGTAAGAACCTTTCCTCAGCTCTGGCCTGCACTGGGGTCAGAGTGATAAAATTAATGTCTACAATGGGATATGAGGAAGTAGTAGATCAGCCAAATTAAAACGGAATTATTTAGACTCCGCAATTATTTTACCTTCATCATGCCCCGCCCTGCCACCCCCCAGAAGACCTGCTAAGTGTTTGGAAACTCACTGTTTAGCACTTTCCTCTCTGGAATCACAAGAGGGTTTTCATAATTTTGACCATGTTGGCATTTTATTCTAGAAAGGTGTGGGAGTAATGGCTTGCAAAGGTCTGACATGGAGTAAAGCACACAATCATCCGAAGTCAGCAGTGGCTTGTGGGCACAGCTCAGCTTCATGGAGCCAGCAGTTGAACATCTCTGGCCTTGCTAGTGATTAGCATTACAGTCAATAGGAATTAATGTAGAGCCTTTTAGAGGAAATGGGGATAATTAAACTAATCACAAAATATACACAACATTTTAAAAATATCTTAAATCAATTAGTAATGCTAGCACTCCGCTTGGCAAAAGCTCCCTGTTTACAGTGTCTCTCTATAAAGGTAAGAGTAAAGATAACTTAACACCATTTAGCTTATTTCCAGCTGCAGCAGAGAGTTAAAATGTTATTTTGCTTTAAATATTAAGTACAAATTGAGCGGAAGCTATAATGTGTGTACAACTTTTCTTTCATAATCTGCTAATGGTTATTGGGCCTGATACGCCTCTCACTCCCACTGGTGTAAATCAGGTGTAACTCCAATAAAGTCAAATGAGAGATGCTGACATGGAGTATCCCTGAACTGAATTTAGGAGCCCAACTTGGGGCATCCAGGTTTGAACATTTTAACCAATGTATTAAATATATTAGGCCAAATTTTATAGCCATTAGTCAGCCTTAGTCAAGCAAAGTCAATGGGAGTTTTGCCTAATGAGGGACTGATTATGGGTGACCATGTGAGGCCCATTCTCTGTTTTTTTGTTTGTTTGTTGTAAAACCATGTTCATGGGGAAGGGGTGAGGTCAGAAGTTGCTGTGCTCCACGAATCCCCAGAAATCTTTTGGGACCTGTTACAAGCTGTCCTAACTTAGAGCAGCCTTGAAACTGCTGATTTATTCTAAATCTGCTTTAAATTATGGTGAGAGCTGAGTTGTCCCTTGGCTGCTCTAGGTTTGAGGCAGGAGGGAAGGTAACATAGTGTCCATTGGGCCAGGTTCATGAAGTATTATTCAAGCATATCTGAGAATCTACCACCATAGTCATCTATATTGGGATTGTTTCAGTTACACTTTGTTCTCTTTCCCTTTCTCTTTGAACCAAAGATAGGTAGTTATACTGAGCTTCATGAAAGAGTGAAGTAAAAGGAGAGGTTTGATTCCCCTCCTCTGTCTCCCTTTTTCTCTTTGTTCACCTTCTTTTTTTTTTCTTTTCTATTACTCATAAAATGCAGGCAATTACACTGCCCATCTTCCCTATGTAAATAGCGGCATTTGACTGTAATACAGTAAATCAGATTCCAGATAGTACAAAATAGATGTTAGAATCCATCCCTGCTCTCACTGAAATGATAACTGCCATTCACTTTGACAGGAGCAGAGCAGGGGCCAAACTATTTAACTCTAGTTGCTCAGAAAAGTGGGTGAGCTGATTGCAGCTGGATGTCCAAAGTAGAATCAACATTTTTTTATCCAAACATTTTTTTCTCGGCGAAATGGCTTCTCAAACAAAACAAAACTTTTTGTGGAGAAATTTCAGTTTGGATGAATTTTTCCTGTATTTTTTCCAAAAATCTGAAATCTAATTATTTTAGTGAAAGTGAGTTGGAAAGCAATTTAAAAAAAAAAAAAAAAGATTTCCTGTGGGGAAAAAGTGGCTTTTTTAAACCAATTCCAATGGAAAGTTATCTGTCATCTTGTTTTCTCAATGTATTGATGCTTCCTTTTATTTCTTTTTTACAGCACTCATGAAAATACACATCTCTAAGTTGCTAAGCATTAAACATGCTGAGATAGTCTCTGGATAGGATCTGAACAGTAAGTGATGGCATTGTATGGCGAGGAGGAGGGAGAAAATATTGCAGACAGAAAACTTATTTTAATAAAGGTCTATGTTTAAACGCTCTGGTAGACTGTAGGCAGCCAATAATTTTCCATTTAGTGCCAAAAACTAGAGCTCATTGTGCCGATCAATAGGATTTGAAGTTTAGTTGCTGACATTTAAAAAAAAAAGAAATCTGAGACCCAGATGGTAGGATGGATAGCAGTCGAGTGTCCCTCTTTACCCACCTCTATACTGTCCCCCTGAGTACTGTGATAGGGTCAACCAGACTCAGTTCTTCTGAAGTGACGAACAAAAATGCTTCGTGCTCATTCCTGTGCAAAAAAAAAAAATCTACTCCCCTCCCCCTTGACACTTCTATGGTGTTATCAGTTTACACTCTGAAGCACTTTGTGGGAAATTATGAATGAAAAGATAATAAAATGGCTTTCAACTGTCACAGTAAAACATGCACTCTGCCAACATTTTTGTCATCAATAATTCTCTCATAAACATGGGTCTCTCCTCTCATTATGCAGGCTGTCATGCTTTATTGAACCACATAATTTCACCTAATTAAAATAAGCAGTATGTAGTTTCCTTTCTCCTACTTTTTTTTTTTTTTTGAGCTGGACAAGTGCCAGTAATGATGTTTAGAGTATCCTAAGTGGACATCCTATTCAATATTCTTTCCCAGACTCTTCTCTTTAGTCAAACACACAGTGACTCCTGCTGCTTTCTTTTCTGCGTACTAAAGTTCATCCTATTTATATGATGAAGGAAGCACATCAGTACTCTTAGGAAAAAGGCTAAAAAAAGTTTGTTGCACAAAAGTTGGATACTATGTAAAACAGTTGGCTGATACCAAGCCAGCAACATAAACCCTTAAGTCCCTTATAAGTGATTACACTATAAATCATTACATAATCACTCATCTGCTACTGCTCTAAATTTTTGTTTGGTGAGCTTGTCTCAGATTAAAATCTTATATATATATATTTTTTACCTTAGAAGAATAGCTCCTTAGTTTCACCAAAGGTCCAAACTGGAATCATGTCCCAGCTGCCGCATACTGTTTGGAGTAGAAATAAATCTGATCCAGCAAAGGCAACAGTCACTACACATCAGGCAATGTGGAAATCAGTTGCTAACCTGTGACATGTCCCTTTAAGAGGCTGCAGGGGAGTTATTTCATTCTATTGAAATAAATTGTATGTGGGAATGCATATGGGCTAGAAGTGCTTTTGCTAAAATAAAATCAGGCTTGGAGAAATGTTTGGTGAAAAGATTGTTGAGTTAGTGAACATGAGGACAGAATAATATTGTGTAGATTCTCAGAAATGGTTTACTGTCACAAATAAGACTTTTGGTAGATTACCTGCTGTGTTTTACACACACACAGATGAACAAAGATGGCAATAATGTATGTTAATAATTTATCAGCGCCTACCATGAGTCACCTTTGTGAAGTCAGTTTTATGAATAATGATAAAGTGCCACATGACATTAAAGTCACAAATTTACTTTGTGCTTAAATGAAATGCTATTGTTCTGGAATAAAAAGGAGCTAAAATTTAACCATATTGTCACTTTTGTATTCCATTTGTTCAATTCCATTAGCAGCTTTCATTTTCAAAAATATTTGAAATTACATGAATTCTATTTACACAGATGGATAAGCAGAAAGAGAGAGAGGTCAGGAACATCAGAAAACTGATGAGTCATTGTCATCTTCTACAGTGACATGACTTTCATAAATTCCAAAATATTTGTTTTGTTGGACCACACTTGGACCCCTATCATGGTGCAAGACCTCTTTGAGCCAACAAGACTGCAGGACTGATTTTTTTCCCTTTTATACATCCTCTGGGCTTGATGCTGCAAGAATTAAGTTAATGGAGCCACTCACATGCTTAAGTGCTTTGCTGAACAGGGATAGGATTATTCATGTGCTTAAATTAAGCATCTGCTTAAAGTCTCTCTGGGCTACGTTCACAAAAAGACCTAACTCCAACTCCACTGATATTCACAAAACCACTGCTCAGCTTACCCTTTTAAGCACCTAGGAGACTAATTCTCTGCCTGTGGGCATGTCCAAAGCTGACTAAGTCCTGATGCCCCCAAGCTTCTTGGTGCCCTGGGTCATGCCTAAACCCCAATGGGATTCTCAGGCTAGGTGTTCTTCCACCTATCTCACTCCTGGGGCTCAGGGGACATGCTCTAAGTAATACCCAATGGCCCAGTGGTTAATGCACTCCCTTGGGATATACAAGACAGTTTTGAATCCCTACTTTGCCTGATTCGAAGCAGGAACTTAACCCTGGGTCTCTCACCTCCCAGGGGAGTGATCTAACCACCAGTGTATTAAGTACACTGGGGTGAATCTCTCTCAATCTCTCCTGCTGGAGCTGTTCCACTTTGTATAAACAATTAAATATTCATTAAGGCAGGGACTTGAACTTGATTTTCCACATCCCACTGGACTACAGAGTTAATGTCTCACTTTCTCTGAAACAATGATTATTTAATTATCTAAACAAAGTGGAACAGCTGCCACAGGAGAGGCTGGGAGCAGCCCACCCCAGAGTACTCAATAACCTGGTGACTAGGACATTCATCTGGAGTGTGGAACTCTTAGACTCAAATCTCTGCTCCCAATCAGGTAGAGCAGGAATTTGAAAACAGGTCTCCCATATCCCAGGTGAATGTCCTAACTGCTGAGCTATTGGCTGTAGCAGGATGGGGTCTCTCTCTCCCTATCTCTCTCTCTGTCTCTTTTTTTTTTCAAGAAAGGGCTGACCTGGCCTAACTCCATGAGAAGGTTCATTGTGGAGCCACAACTGAAAAGCAGCATCTCTACCCAGCCTGTCATTTAGTCCCCTAAATCTGTAAGCTCCCCTTTCCTCTTCATTTCATTGCTGGCTAGTTTAGGCAGCTGCCCTCGCAGATTGCTGGCTTTTGTGAATCCATTTTGTAGGCACCTGACTTTACTTATACAATGCACGGGGAGCCTGAGCACCTCACCCAAGGCTGTGAATTCCACTGGGTTGCAGGTCACCTAGAACGCCTAAATCCTCTTTGTGAATCTAGCCCTCTGTGTTTCAGTGCTGAGTCCCTAAAACCAGGAAAATAGAATAATAGAAAGGAAGGACTAATTATTATCTAGTCCATCCCTGACAGGTGTGTAACCTGTTTTTAAAAACCTCCAATGACAGATTCCACGACTTCCCTAGGTAATTTGTTCTAGTGCTTAACTACCCTGACAGTTAGCATATTTTTCCTAATGTCTAACCTAAATCTCCCTTACTGTACTTTAAGTCTTCTTCTCCTACCCTCAGTAGTTAAGGAGAACTATTTATTTTTCTCCTCTTTATAACAACCCTTTTACTTACTTGAAGACTGTTATAATGACATCAGTCTTCTCTTCTCCACACTAAACAAACCCAGTTTTTTCAATCTTTCCTCATAGATCATACTTTCTAGACCTTTGATCATTTTGTGTTGCACTCCTCTGGACTTTGTCCAATTTGTCCACATCTTTCCTGAAGTGTGGTATCCAGAATTGGATGCAATACTCCACTTGAGGTCTTATCAGTGCTGTGTAATCTTAATTACAACACTCCAGCTAAATACTTCGTAACTAGATATGGAACTTTTATGGCACTGTGATTGGGTATATACCTCATATGGGCTCTGAATGAGCTAATGTGGTCCTGAGAGGCCAACTTACATACCAGGCAGCACTTGGAGGGCTAGCCAGACTTAACAGATCATGAAGCCCAGCTGGGCAGGAGCAGGCTGATTAATATAAAGAGAGGAAGTTTGTAGCACAAAAAGGCTTGCTGCTGTGTGTAATGCAGCTAGCTATATGAATAAATCCTATCAATTTAAAAATGAAAATGTTAGCTGCAGTATGGTTGGAACAGTTAGTCCCAGGATATTAAAGAGACAAGGTGGCTCAGGTAATATCTTTTATTGAACCAAGTTCTGTTGGTGAAAGAGACAAGCTTTTGAGAAGTTGATCCAATGAAAGATATTACCTCACCCAACTTGTCTCTCTAATGTTAGATCTGACATTTTGGGCTAAAATAAGAGGAAATAGTGCAGATAAGAATGCTTGACAAATATACAAGGAATTTTGGGAAATAAGCAGATAGAATGTCGTCCAACAAAATAAATTTCAATCTGTTAGAGTTAAACTGTACGTGAAATATGTAAGTGAAAAGGAAAGACTAGAAGAGATTAAGATTTATAGTTATGGGGCAGTAAATTATGCCTGGAAAATCATCCCTCCAGATGTGAGTTTAGAATTATATAATAAAATAAAATAAAGGAAAAGAAAAAGTCATCCTACATGACAGATAAAGTTTGAGTTTGTATGTGGTAAATGGAGTCACCATCACCAAATATAGACTGACGGATCTAATGACAAAAAAATAAGTAGAGTGAGAGCAGCCTTTTACATCCCTGAGACTGAAGTTTAGAACTCTAAAAGCATATCTAATTTTGTGGCTATTATGACAGCTGAATTGGTGGGAATAATGTTAGTATTAAAATGTATAAGGGACGTGTGATGCTGCATTCCATATGTTGTATGGAAATATGCTAATGAGTGTAAATATACTGTAACTGGAATACGCTTCATGCAAAAGGTTTCTTGTAAGGTATCATTACAAAGCTTATTATCTACTGAGTGTGTTCATCCTATTCGTTTGCATGTATTATTTTTATGTATGGAGTTAGGAGAATAAGATATAAACTTGTATTACTGATGTAAACATATTAAGTGGAAGCCATTAAGGGTGCTTCAGAATCAATGAACTATGAATGGGTTTGTTTATCTGCAAACCTTCCTATGTACCTGTCTCCCAGCTAGTAGGTAATGAAGAAATAGATCTTACAGTGACATGGGATCATGTCACCTGAACTGGAATCCATTTTAAACCAGGTGCTTTTCCATTTAGAAGGAGGGGTGGGAATCCAGAGAGACAAAAGAATCCTGCCTTGTGCCAAAGCCATAAAAGGGGGTGGAACAAAACAAAGGAGGCTGCCAGTCATGAGAAATCCCCTAGTTACCACCTGAGGTGGAACTAACAAGGGCTGTGCCAGAGGAAAGGGCCCAGACTAAGAAGGAGTCTAGTCTGTGAAAGAAGCTTATTGGGACATCTTTAATGGTGTGATTTGCCTGTATTTCATTTCTTAAATGTATTAGGCTTAGACTTGCATGTTTTGTTTTATTTTGCTTTGTAACTTTGTTTTGTTCTGTCTTTTATTACTTGAAACCACTTAAATCCTACTTTTTATACTTAATAAAATCACTTTTGTTTATTAGTAAACCCAGAAAAAGTGCTTAATACCTGGTGGAGCAAACAGCTGTGCATATCTCTCTATCAGTGTTATAGAGAATGGATAATTTATGAGTTTATCCTGTATAAGCTTTATACAGAATAAACCAGATTTATTTTGGGTTTGGATCCTATTGGGAGCTGGGTATCTGGGTGCTGGAGACAGGAGTACTTGCTGAGCTGTTTTCAGGTAAGTCTGCGGCTTTGGGGGGGGGGTCAGACTCTGTGTCTGTGTTGCAGCAGACTAGCATGTCTGGCTCAACAAGACAGGGTTTTGAAGTCCCAAGCTGGCAAAGAAAATGGGTTCAGAGGTCATTTCAGCACATCAGATGACAGTCCCTAGGGGGTCTCTGTGATTGAACCCATCGCAGGACGTATAACCTATCACAGTGTTAGATTTGCTATCGGGTATACTGGCAATTAAAAGGGATACTTCAGAATGCAGGAGTGATCTAATAAATGCTAAGCCCTGAACAAGGAGCAAGGCTGGGAAAGTTGGGCTAAGGAAGAAGGCCAGGATGAAAGGGGAAAGTAACAATAGAGGTGCTTGCATGACGAAGCTTGTGCCCTGAGACTGTCCCTGAAAGAACCAGGCAACTGGGAAGAAGAAGACTCTTAAAGCAGGCCTGGGAGAAGAGAGGCTTCAGAGAGCATGTTTTGAAGGTCAGTGTCTCAGGAGGAGCTGGACCCCCAAGGAGAAGGCCCTGGGAGGCAGACCCGCTCTTTGATAGAGTGAAGAGGGACTCTGCAGAGCCTGGAGTGGTGTAAAAAGTGTGCAGAGGACTGTTTCTGGGAAAGATAGAAAAGTTTTTGTTCGTTTGAGCTGGGACATTATCACTCAAAAAGGGTGAGCTAAATTGTGACCTGGCTGGAGGACTAAGTCACGGGAACAGAAATGACTGCAGAACTGGTTGGTAGGGGTTGCGAGGTGAGGAGAGACCCACTACTGGCCACTAGAAGGCACACAGCAGAGTCCACTATCTTGAAGAGCCCCATTCCCATAGTATCTGGGCACCTCACAGTCTTTAATGTACTTGTCCTCACAACACCCCTCTGATGTTCCTAGTGCTTTTTGCAAGTAGGGAAATGAGTCACAGAGAGGTTAAGAGACTTCCCACAGTCCAAGGTCACAGAAGAAGCCTCTGGTGGAGCAGGGACATGAACCCTAGTTCCCCCAGTCCTAGGCAGGTACCCTAACCACTAGACCATCTTTCCTTTCCTGCTTTTTGTTTTCCTTGTTTATGTAGATAATAATGTATCTTGGGCAGGGGCTGTCCTTTAATATGTATTTGTGCAGTACTTCTATGGGACCTCACTAGAAGATTTTATAATTAAGGACAGCAATAGTAACATTATTGCATTTGTACAGAAACAGATGAACGTATCTTGAATGTTCCTCATTCATTGTGTTTGGATGACTGCACCAACAAAAATCTGGAAAATTTGTTTTTTGGAATAGGGGCAAATCTGGGTGTACATTGGTGCTGACAACAATTTTTGGTGCCAGTGCTGGGATCTGTAATGAGCCTTTTGTGTGGGATGATGGCCTTTTTACACTGGCATTGGTTTTCACACCTTAATAAGAAGTAGAGTTTCGTAGCTGTTTCGAACCTCCCCCAAATATTAGATGTTCATACATTTTTGTTGTGTCTACTTCTAAAACCTTTAGTGGCATAAGGGAGTGATTAATTATGCCCTGCTTCATCTGTTTCATAAATCAGCAAGACATATGATTTTATAATTGATAAAAAAGTCTTTATATTGGGACAGCATGCTTAGTCTGTAATATTTAATAACTGACCAAAATATTCATTTTCTTTGTATTTCCCCTTAAGATGGAAACCTTTGTAATGGAAAATTAACAGTGCTGCCTTTGTATTTTAAACTAGATAGTGGAGGATTGTAGCATCCTTCCTCTGATCAATAGTAACTACTTTCAGTGAATAGCAAATCTAAATTTCAACTCTCCACAGCAGAATGGTGGAGGAGTTACTAACATGATTCATAGTGGCTTGAAAGTATTTTAAGAACAGTATTTAAGCACCTTATCCAAAGCCAATTAATGGAAAAATACTCTGTGTGTGTGTGTGTGTGTGTGTGTGCAATAGTTGATTATTTCCCTTAAACATACACACTAGTTCCACATAGCTTTGTATGTTTGTCATTTTAAATTAAAAAGTGCTGGGGGGAATGAAGAGAGTCTATATTTATTTGTATTCCATCTAATACAGCAGGCTCCTTTGGGCACCATTATAATATAAATATTTAGTAGTAATAATAGTGACATTCTAATATCTTGATTCTGAACCAGAATCATAACACCATAAGTGTTGTGAGTGAAAACACAAAATGGAGAAATTGAGCATTAATCAACTTCTCCATACTTTTGAACTCGTTAAATTAATCCTGGCTGAGCAATACCTATGTCAATTACTATTTCCTTGATCTTCTGCACCCTACTAGAAAGTCTTTTCTGAAGCCATTCAGCTCCCTCTTAAGCTGCCTCCATCTTTCACCGATATTTGACTTAACAATCATTTTTCATCAGCTTTTCTGCAAAGCCCACTCTAGGGGGCTTAACCTTGCCTCTTAGGGAAGTGTTGGCATAAAAGTAACGATGTCCTATTAACATTATTCCTAATAAGAACATTTCATCTCTGCCCTTAAGTGCCCTTCAGAAACAATATGCTAATATGCGATAGATACCTTTCCTAGGGTAGGCTGCTAACACTAGTGTTCTGAGGTACCTTCTCCTTTCTTGTCTGTTTTCTATTAGTCTGTAAAACTTGTCTCTATTCTTACTCTTGCCTCTTCATTCTTCTTTTTAAATGTTTGCTTCTTTGTTTCCTTTCCCTTAGTGCAAAGGAAAACAATGTCTTAAAAGATGTCATGGATCAAAAATAAAATGGCAGGGTGTTATGCATAGAATTACTGTAGCTTAAAAGTGTAGGATAATAATTACCTAAAGAAGTCAGAAAGAAATTTCCTCTCCTTTATAGCACTGCATAATTGGCTAAGTGAGATACAGGTTTTTTTCCACCTTCCTCTGATACTGGATTAGATGTATTTTTTTCCTTGTACTTAACTCTGCGCTGAAGGAAATGATAAAAAAATGATCTAGAAAGAGGCATTTATGAGCCCACAAAATGCATTTTCTTCCTTGTGGTTGATAAGAGTCCTTTTGATAAAAGTTAGCTAGATGAAAGCCATTCTGATAATGCCAAGTGATATGTATGAAAGAATTCTACAGTAGTTCATTTCCAAGCCAGGCACTGCTCACAGGAGGAACTCCCAAGTTACGAAAGGACATTCTTCACTAAGATATTGGCAATGGCATGAATTTCCCTTCAGATCTAGAACTTCTCCTTGAGCAGTAAAATCAACTTCTGAATGAAAAATATACTAGTTTAAATTTCAGTTTTGAGCTTTGAGTTTGCATGTTGAGAGAGAGAATCAGAACAGCTCATGGAGCTGATTAACTCCCATTCCCACAATGGAAGTCTTTGAACTGCTGTGGGATCCAGTGCATGAGTCAGGCAGTTTCAGCCCTGCAGAGACCAGTATCCAGAATGGCAGAGATGTGACCCAGCACTGCCTATCAAGAGCCAGCTGAGATCTCCACAAGACAGGGAGGTTTAAGCCAGCCAACATTCACAACACTGCAGGACTTGTCTCCAGACTCATCCCCAGCAGACAATCGGCTTGAGAAGGTGCCAGGGTGGGAGATGGTTGGTTGGTAAGAGTCTTAAGTGTTGGGAGGTGGGGAATTGGTTGATGTTCTAGTACTTATTAGTTAATCCTAACACTTTTCTTCCTTAGATCCTATTTTTCAGCTCCCAATTAAAGTTCCCCTTTTTTATTTTATTTTGGGGGTATGTAATTTCTTTGCTGGGGTTTGTATTGCTCTACTTTATTGCTTCATGTTTCCTGGGTGTTATATTTCTTGCCAGCAGTGGTAGCATTATTCAGGAGAGGGGGAGAAGTCACTCCAAATAGCAAGTGCCAGGGACAACACTTGAGACACACTTCTGGAGAGGGGCTATATTCCTAATGATTGATGGCTGGTGGTCAAAGGCAGACTTTAATAGGTTCTGAAGGGCATTTACGCTGATCATCACAAACAGAGGTTCTAACTTTAGTGAGTGTATCCTGTGTGAACATTGGAGCAGGACCTTTTTAGGAAGACTAAAACTTCCTAAAAGATTATGAAGATTTTCCCCCCAAAATCTACTCTGATCTAACTTAATCTAGGTATTTATATCAACTCATTGCCATTTTAGATCCTCAGAAACTTACCTAGTTTGATCTTTTCTGGATTGGAGAGGTGTAGAGATTGCACTCTTTCCCATTTTCTACCAGCTACACAAAGATACTGTCTTGCTTAAAAACCTTTCCTACCTTCCTAAATCATTACCGGTTATATTGATGAATAACTTCTTGCTGTGTAATTCCTTTCTGGAGACTAGTACCAGTACAGAAGAATGGATGACATAGAGGACACCATGTCCTCTGAGGGCAGTTTGACTTCACTTTAACTGGAAAAAAATGGAGATGGTAGCCACTGTGAAAGGGGACATCTAAACTCAGGACACCTGTGGTCTCAGTCCCATTGAAACTAGATGGCAGCCATTTTGAAAGATCTTCTTTGTGGAGTTCTCTGAAACAGAACATTATTTTTCAGTCTGTCCAAGAACAAACTTTCAGTTATAAAGAATAATGACAAAATGACCCTTTTCAAAGGTACCTGTTGCATCAGATCTCTAGTGGGGGAAACTTTGGGGAAGTATGTAGGGGAATGTGGGTCACAGAAGAAAGGGTATGTGTTTGGCACACTAGGGTAAGTGTGTGCAGGGAAATGTATGGAAGCATATGGAAAGGGGGAAATCCTCTGTATGTTTGAGGGAAGGAGAAGAGATGTGGTGGTCATGAGCTGGAAAACAAATGGTTCCAGATGATCTGGCTGCCCAAAAAAACCTACCAAGCTGGCCAGTAAAAGCTGGAAACGAAACTGTGCATGAGAAAACCGTCTTTAACAAAGACTGTATCTTGCTAGATTAAGTTTTAGTCTTTTAGATGTGTATTTTCATTTTTCTTTGCTTTTAACCAATTCTGTCTTTTATCCTTTTCACTTGCTATCACTTAATCCATGTTCTTTTGTTAATTATTTGTTTTGCTTTCATTTTAAATCAGCACTGTGTAAGTTCAGTAAAGTGTGTCCTTCTGGAAAGCTAACAACTTGAAGTGTTTTACTGTCTCTGAAGAGGCAGCAAACTTAACACTTTCTCTGTGAGGGTCCAGTGAGAGGGACTGGTCATTGCCGTAGGATGATTTAGGGAACAATTTGGGACTGTAAAGGTAAGACTGTAAGGAATAGCCAGACTGAGGCTTGTGAGCTGCTAGCAGGCTGTCGGGGTCAGAACTCTGGACCAAAGCTGCACAGCCACAAGATACCCCAGTACAAGGCAGATGGTGATCAAACTCCTTACTGGCCTGGGTGAAACCCAAAATGTCATAAGTATACTCTGAATATAGCTTTGCATTATTTTATATTTAAATTGTGTTGTGGTTGCTCAGATAAATGACATGATATTGTTTCTATTCCATGACTAAATTAGCACACAAGCAACTGCTTGTGTAACCCACACACCTTCTGGGTGTGGTGTTCTATCCCATCTAGTGGCACCAAGACCAAGTAGAGAGAGAGAGAGAGTTAAATGAGTTTGCTCTACAGCCTTAGTTAAGAGCCAATTGGCTTTTACCTCATGCAGTAGAAGTTCAGGCACTGAGGTCCCTGGTTCGATCCCGCCCACCAATGACCAGGGTCTGTTAGCATTACAAGTGAGGGCTCATCTGGGATTTCAACTGGGAAGTCTCTGAAGCTTGGGATGTGCTTCCTCAGCTAGGGGAAATATGTAATCCACACACCGCCTGGGTGTCATGTTCTGTCCCATCTAGTGGCACCAAGACCACTTAAAGAGAGAGATGAAATGAGTCTGCTCTACTGCCTTAGCTAACAGCCAACTTAGCTCCAGAGGCCCCAGGTTCGATCCTGCCCACCAACAACCAGGGTCTGTTGGTGTTACACTTGCATATGTAAATCAAATGTTCAGCTCCTATGCACACTCCCACATGTGATTCTGGAAAAAAAATGCTTTCTATGAATGTTTATCACATGAATATTCATGGACAGAATAGAAAAGGGCATGAATATGACAAACAACATAATTAAATTGGGAGAGAAAATTCTTTTTTGGAGGCATTCACCTGGCTGTAGTTAATTAATTAATTAATGGAGATATCCCATCTCCTAGAACTGGAAGGGACCCTGAAAGGTCATCGAGTCCAGCCCCCTGCCTTCACTAGCAGGACCAAGTACCGATTTTGCCCCAGATCCCTAAGTGGCCCCCTCAAGGATTGAACTCACAACCCTGGGTTTAGCAGGCCAATGCTTAAACCACTGAGCTATCCCTCAATACTGTGATGACAGGAGTCCCTAGTTGATACAGTTACACATAACCTTAGACATTATTTTTCTTAACATAGAAGCATGTTTTTTAATATTTTAAGAAAATGCATCACTTGGTCTTGCTATGTAGTACTCCTTAGAAAGAAGCTGTGGCAGATAGCAGAGTTTTCACTTTGCTTTATTCTTTACATTGGGAAAGGGAGGCAATCATTGGAACAGGACAGCTTCCTAGAAACTGGGTATTGGTGAATTTCAGGAAGGGGGCATTGTCTGGCTGCTTTTTGTAATGCCTCTAAGACAGTGGGTTCCTTACCAGACTGTGAAATTGTCAGCCAGACTGAATTAGTCTGTAGCCCTTAGTTCTGGGCTGGCCAGAGACTTACAAAAGGAAAATAAACAACTGGGGTTCTCTACCCAGCCATGAATCCCAGGGCTTACTCGCTGGATTCCTACTTCCTCCAGGACTACTTCAGGAGCCAGTCCCTTCCTACAGCTTCTCCCTGTCGTCCCCTCTCAACTGAGCCACTTGCTGACTTTTATAATAACTTAACTCTTTTCCCAGCTGGTTCTGATAATTGACCAGGGCTGGCTCCCCTAGGCCTCTGGCCTTTAAAGGGGCAGGCCAACCTGTTACACTGTCTTTGTTTCAGGACTGGTGTATATGTGTAAATAACATATAGAATATATCACAATCTGCAGTATTGATTTCTTCTCCTCTGAGCAGCTAAACTGCAAGGCCTCAGAATTCTGCTACCCAAGACTAGAATTACTGGTGCCAGCAATGGTAAACTGGTGTTGGAAAACAGGGCTACAATACTCTGAATTCCGCCGTGCTTGTTTAGCATTCTTGGTTTAAAATGAAAACTGTCCCTTTCCACACTTATTTTGCTGACAACCTAAATTGCACAGTTCCCTCTTTTGTATTGCTAGCTAGCTAACCTGAGCATATTCCTCTACTTTTCAAGTGCTACATGAGATCGGAGAGAGTACACAATATGAGCAGATGGAGTGTAGCACATTTTTTTACACTGCTGCTACTGAGTGCTTATAAAGTGTTTATACCTAAAATTGTGTCAAGTTATGTTAATTAGCACTGAAAAGATACTCCTAGATTGAAATGTTTAAAAACATTCAGATTGTATTCTGTGGGTTCTCATGGGGCCTGCTCCTACTAAAGTAAATGGCAAAGCTTACATTCATTTTGGGAGCAGTTGTTGGAAGATGTTGTATTTTCACTGAACCCTTGGAGCAGAAGGACTTGAAAGCTGTTGAACTGGTTAGTTTCTGCATTGCAGGGAAAGAAAACAGTTATAATGGATCATAGCTTCATAGGAGCCCCTTATGTGTTGGGACAGAGGTGGGTTTTATGATGGGCTTGGAAATGAATAGAGCTGTGTGGATTCATGATTGTTCCCACTGAATGTTTCCACTGCTGCTCCATGTGGGTAAAATGGTATAAATTAGCCACTATCTATAATCTACACCATCCCGGGGGAGGTCATGGAAGGAACTTTGCTGCAGGGAGGCAGAATATCTGCCTAAGAGCCTTTGTGCATAGGAAGAGGAGTTTCTGCCTGCTGTACCATCACGAGCTTGCCTAACCAGCCCTGCAGACCAATGCAAGGGGGTTGTTTTTGCCATTTGCTTCCCCCCCCTAGAGACAATGGTGGATTAATGTCTACAACATGTTATGAGAGAATGCACTCCAGGTTTCTACTGGCCCAAAATACTAAAATGCTAAAAACTGCTTTTATACCTAAGCATATGGTTCTCATAATAAGAGACATAATTTTGTTGAAATGTTCTGCCTTGTGGCATGTTAAATACATTGCACAAACTAAAAGGGTGTGAAGCCCTGAGGGATCTTAAAAAAAACAATTTCAGAGGGAGAGATGATTTAAAGTTTCCCAAGTGTTTCTTTTGTGCGTCAACTTGTGCCTTTAGAATGTTTCTAGAATGCTTACCTGAACAACAGTGAAGACAGTGCCTTGTTAATGGCATTTCTAATATTCAAGATATTTCTATTCCTTTTCAAGTATTACATTCAGAGCAAGAATCAGAGGGGTTGCTGTGTTAAGTCTGTATCCACAAAAACAACGAGGAGTCCGGTGACACCTTAACGGCTAACAGATTTATTTGGGCATAAGCTTTCGTGGGTAAAAAATCCACTTCTTCAGGCAAAGTGGGGTTTTTACCCACAAAAGCTTATGCCCAAATAAATCTGTTAGTCTTTAAGGTGCCACCGGACCCCTTGTTGATTCAGAGCACGAGTGCAATGTATCTGATATATGGTAATGGAACATGGCCATGGCCTTTCTGAATTGTGTTCAGAGAGGAAAATAACAAAAAAAGGAAGTTTGGATTGTGTCTTTAGGCATAGCCCCGTAAGAAGGTGTGGTGGATAAACTGCATCCTGCAGGAGTTATTCAGAGAGGCTCAGTGACACCACCCTGAGCCACTTCTGTGTTTGGAGGGCTGAGTAATCTGCTACAGCCACTTTTACAGAGCACAACATGCTTAACCTCTCTTACTCAATCAGCTCTGCTGGCCAACATATTGGGGGGGAGGGTCGAGCTGTAACTTTGCCCCTCTTCAACTTGCCCAGTTTGGGGAACAATGCATGTATAGCCCTTGTCCAGCCTCTCTGAAGTCATGATTCAGAGATGTCTAACAAGGCTATACGGAGGAGTAGGTGGGGTGACACTCAGTAAACTATATGAAATCACTACACAAACTTGAGGCTGAGTGAACTAGAAAAATATTTATTTCAGAATCATGCATTGCCTTTTAAACTATGGCAATAAAATAAATTTACAGTTTCTTCTGATATCAGAGGCATGATAATGTCCTTATTCTTTACCTTATTTTAAAAAAGGCATTTAAAAAAAAAACCCTTGAAATTGCTATTGTTCTAGGTATTTTACAACCATGTAAAAACAAGGTTCCTGCTACACCGCACATACAGTCTAAATTCCAGACTTGACTTGACAAGT
Organism: Trachemys scripta elegans; assembly: GCF_013100865.1. Classification (NCBI taxonomy): domain Eukaryota; kingdom Metazoa; phylum Chordata; order Testudines; family Emydidae; genus Trachemys; species Trachemys scripta. The sequence continues at coordinate 245,208,638 of NC_048298.1, read as the reverse complement.
GAAGGTTACAAACAAAGAAGGTGGAGAGGTGCAGGACAAAGATTATAATATATGATTTTGTTTTTCTGCTTAGTTTACACACCTGTAGAGTCTGCTCTAATGAATATTATTGCAACCTATAGTCCAATTACTACGCTTAAAAATTGCCATTTTTGGTGCAAATAATGAATTGATATGGTTACTTCAGCATATTCCTATTTTCCCTGTATGTAGTGTAGGGACTACCAGCTAGCTGAAAATATTACAAATACTGAGATAATGTTATGGTTGGCAAGGTATGATTGGCAAGCTTTTAATACATCCCATGGGCTCTCTTAAATGGAACTTATCTGAGTGTTTTTCATTGTTGAAACTCAAAGCTGGATAGTGCCCCTATGGACACGCAGACTAGTTAGCTATTGTATATAGGAGCGAAAGAAGACAACAACTAACATCTGCTCATTTGGGGCCCAATCCAACTCCATTTAACTCTCTGAGAATCTTTCCACTAACTTAAATAGGAGATTGGTCAGCCCCTTGGTGACTTTCTTCTTTGTTCATACTAAATTCTACTACCCAAAATAATAATAAACAATAATGAATTAATAACTGGTATCAAATGATTCTCTGTATGAATCGTTCTTTGTCTTATAAATTGGAATAATATCTGTTACTCAAAGGTTCGGGTTTATCAGTAAGATGTCAAATAATCTCAGTTAACCAAATTTATTAACCCATGAGTGTTAGTCAAAGATCAATCAGCACAAATATAGAAAGATAAGGGTTAAATACTTTACCCCTCCATCGACTTAGGGATACAACGAGTAGCATAGACTGTTCTGAAAATATAAGTCGCTGCTGACGAATATATATATCTTAGACTGGTATCATGAGCACAAAACTCTCCTAAAGTAGTTTGTGTCATTCTTACTCTAATATTTTCATTCCCATGCAGTCTGAACTTACTATTCAAGGTTGTTAGAAATTTGTACCTAGTTTCTATATGAGTTGCTTATTATTTTCACAGACCGTAGCAAAACATTGCTTTATCTGTGTGTATGTGAAGAACAAAAGCTCACATACATTTTTTAAATATATTTCATTATAGAGGATACTAGTGAAAATAGTTCACTTTGGCATAAGTATGGATTCTCTTAACAATAAATAAAATTGGCTACATTTTGGTAACATAGTATAATGCTGTATTATTTCAAGTGGAATCTTGACAACAGAGCTATACTTTTCTCTGTATGGGTGGACAAGGTTCAGTTACTAAATTCAGAGGCACATGAAGGGCCATTCTTGGCAACATAGCTTTGACAATAATAACACCGTACTATTGACTAACCATGATTGAAGTATTACAGTGCATGTTACATTTATTCACAGGTGCATTCCAGTAATATAGATTGCTTCTTAAATGATAGAAGGGACAGAAGGTATAGCAGAAAACTAAACTAACATTTTAACTTTTATTCTTTCAATTTTTCTGTTAGTCACTTCTCTCAGATACATAAGTGAAGCCAGGGTACATGTGACCTTTTCCTTGCAAATTCTCAACCTTGATTTCCATCCCAGATATCCCAAGTAGTGCTGTCTCTGAGAAAAAAAGATTCAGATTTGATAAATTAAATAGCAGTTGTGTTGTGTACTGCAGGCCTTTGTCCTTGAATTATTGCCTTAGGGACCAGGTGATCACATTTTGGGACTGTCAACCCAGAGGCAATAGATGGTGACTTTGAACCTACAATAGACTTGGCAGATAGTATGGGGGGGAGGGAAATGGTAATTTGGGGTTTTGTTTTCTTGTATTTTTAGAAGCCACATTAGCTCCTTGTGTAAGGATTTACGTACTTTGTCAAATTTGCTTTTCTAAAAGAAGCCCCTCCTTTTTTTTAATTTAGCCCACCACCCTGAAAATATAAAATAAAACAGTTCAGAAAAATCTCATTAAATCAGGTTGCTGATAGCATAAAATTTGTGAAGAAAAAAGCTCAGCAAAGATTTATGAGGGAGAGCTGTAGCAAGGTCTCCTTTCTAAGGAATTTCAGTGTCTCCTCAGACTGCTTTTAATTGTGCATATGCAACTTAGTGCAAATAAGAAATAGTTACTTGCTTCTAATTCTACTTCTTTGAAGACACAATGGAGGTATTTAAGTGCACTCACTTTATTGAACTGACTGCTCTTGGGCCAAGCTCCCTAACATGAGGTAGGTGGGAGCTTCACTAGATTTTTGTCTCTTTGACAAACTCCACAGGCATCACTTCAAGTCTTGAGCTGGAATGCAAGTTGGAAATCTGACATGTCCCCATGTAGTTGTGTGCCCACTACATACTCATAATGTTGGTTGTTCTCCTACAATAAACCATTGTGAGATGGGTTAAGTAGAGCGAATTAAAGCTGTGCAGGAAAGGGATATTCTGTTTTGTGGGAAGTTCTGTGACTGATATTTTTCCTTCAGAAATTGAACAAAAACAAAATGTTGCAATTTAGGGGGGAAATTTAAAAAAATCATTTTGGGTTGAGCAAAATGTTTCATTTTGATAAAATAAAAACACTTGTTCTAAATTTGCCTTTTCAAACATTGTGAAGTGTATATTTATATAAAAAAATTAATTTTGAAATGAAAAACTGAAAAGTTTTGTTCTAAAAATGCTAAAAATGTTGCAACATTATCAAAATGCTTTGTGTGGTGGCCTGGCGGGGTTAGGGAGAATGGTGATTCTAAACAAATTTTGTTGAAGCTAACTTGTTTTTTTTATGGTTTCAATTCTGACAGAAATGTCATTTTGATGAAAAATTTGCAACCAGCTTTACAGCTAATGCAGAACTCTGGGTCATCATGAACAAAAGGTTACAATTACCCATGTGCACCAATTCTGCAGCTGTTCTCCCTCCCATGCAGCAGAGCTATTGTGATTCCACTGCATTGTAAGGGCTTCTTTAACCTTTCTGTCTTGATAAGATAATATCACGCTATTGTTACCCCAAAATTTGGATCCAATAACGGCTTGTCCATGACCATAAACCAATTGTTAATTTTTCCCCACCCAAATGGGTAACAATGGATGGCTCGCCCTATACAAATTGCCAAGGTTTTACCAGGAGGTTTGTCTCTGACCCCCAGTGGACTCCCCAGGGCAGGCTAATCCTGCTAGCCTGTGGGAGGACACGGATACAGCCCTCCGCTTCAAGGATTGACATTAAAGCAGTAATTCTTTGAAAACAAAGCATCATTTATTTAAAAGAAATCATCAGTTACAGTACATTCAATATAGCAAGAAAAATACACTATAATTTATAAAAAAAAGAACAGGAGTACTTGTGGCACCTTAGAGACTAACAAATTTATTAGAGCATAAGCTTTTGTGGACTACAGCCCACTTCTTCGGATGCATATGGAGTGAAACACATTGAGGAGATATATATACACACATACAGAGAGCATGAACAGGTGGGAGTTGTCTTACCAACTCTGAAAGGCCAATTAAGTAAGAAAAAAACTTACGACCCTCCAAATGGAACATGACCATAAGTTGTAAGTGGTGGGACTGAGGGTGTGCATTGCACGTATATTTGGGCCTGCTACGAAGGAGGAGATGGGAAATGGGAATGGGAAATGGAGACACAGGCAAGGCTCTGAGGTATCAGAGCTCGGAAGGGGAACATGGGGTAAACACTCTGTGGTGTCAGATCTGGGAATGGAACACTGGAAAAGTGTTGAAAAACTGGAAAACACTAGACATGTAGAGCTATGGATATGCTTGCTTGGGACTAACCCCAATAAACATTGCATTGTCTACACTTTGGACTTCTGGTCTTCTGCTTTCTGTCTGCATGACAAGAATCAGGGGAGAGGGTGAGGGGAAAGCCCTCTAACACTTAATGCATGTGTATAATAAATAAAAATCTATACTACTGTACATGGATTCAATCATTTCACACGCAAACCTGCGTGACCTTAGTCACACTATCTTAAGTCCATTGGGCAGGTCATATTTCCTGATCCACTTACCAATATTGATTTTTTTTTATCAAAAGACATTGCCTTGCCATTTGTTCAAAAGAAATCAATAAAAATATAGTGAACATTTGTGTTAGATTTTGTATGATTTTTACCACCAAAAAAAGCAATGTTTTTAAGTAGGAGCATTTTGTTACCGGAAGGTATGTTTTTTTTTTAAATATGTCCACCTTTGTACAGAAATGTTCAGTATTTAACTGTCCCTGGATATTCAGCAGGGTTATACCACACAGTACTGTCAGGCAGAGCAGCTGCCAATGGATTTGACAGTGTACTTCCAGCTCACAGACTGGTGGAGAATGGGAGGCTCCCTGAAGTTAAAAACATACTGTGAATCGTTGAGGTGAGGAAACAAAGAAACACAGGGCTGCATTACTCCCTGGAGCCCCAGTTCCAGTGAAACACTTTTATGCACATGCTTAACTTTTAGCATGTGAACAGAACCATTAAGTCTTAAAATTAAGCATGTGTTTTCCTGGATCAGAGTATGCTTCCCTCAGCTATGGGAAAAATCACAATCTAATTAAACAAACCAAAAAATCCAACTTCAGATATACATTTTACTATCAGAAGTGAAGCTTGTACACTAATGAAAATTGAACTAGCCTCAGTCAGGAAGCAGAGGAATCCGTCAGCCTGTTCATTCCTTTGGGTTAATTAATAGGCTGGGGCTATTCTTTCAATGCTGGTTACGTCGGATCCACTATCAGTTTCCATTGGTAATGTGGTGCAAAGAGAATGTACTTGATTCAAAAATTTCCCCCAGTGTCTCCAAGATCAATGGTCTACAGTGCATTGAGAGGCCATGAAGTGACTGAACTTACAGCTTCTTCCAGCTCAAGCTATTGCTTTTCTAACTCCTTTCCAAATACATTGTTTTCTTTTTGGTTTCTTAATTATGCATTTGCTGTAGACAATGTAAAATCAAATAATTTTTCCAGGACCCATCTGATCCACATTCCCTAAACTGTCTCACTCTCAGGCAATGGAGGGGAGGGAGTGCAAATGAGAGAATTTTTCACTTGGGTCATACTATATGTTTTGAATGTGAATTTTGGAGCTGGTAGAACATTTTGGGGAAATCACAGTGCACATATGCTGAAGGCACATAATATATTAGCATAATGTGGGGAGAACATTGGCATTTTTGAGTAGTGGAACCAACAGCACATAAGAATTAAAGAAAACCCTATTCCACTTAGAATATATGTATATTAGGGAAAGACGGCAAATAAAATTGACAGGCACATCTGCAAATAACATAAATTCAGCAGATCTATACAAGTGAAAATTATACAGTTAGCAGAATACGATTTTCATTTCTCTAAAACTTAAACCTCATAATAAAGCCTCCACTAGGAGGGCTATATGAACCCAGTAACCAGAATCAGTTACACTGAGCCATCCAGCAACACAGCTCCTTTTTTATTTTTCTGTTAATTCTGACAGGTTAATTCCAAAGAAAAAAAATCTGTCATTAGCATCAGAACTTCTGCAGAAGACAAAGCATAACAGATACATTAGTAGTTGATCCTTCAAAGATTGATGGTCCGGTTAATCTATGTATCTTTGTGCATTGTCTCGCAGAATCGAACCTTCACTGGGAAATTACATTTATGTTTTCTTTTTATTTCTCTCCCCTTTCAGTGGGATACAGGGAAACTACCTTTCTAATTAGCTATTATTCTTCGTTTCTCAAGTTGTATCATTTTTCTCTGGGAAAAAAAATTTATGTTGGCTCTTCAGACCTCTCAAGGAATGAACCTTATTTGCATGAAGTTATTCTAGCATAAAATTATTTTATCGGAAGGAGACTAGCAGCAGGTCCTGAAATAAATCAGCACTCATCATTCTGGAGGGATATTAGAACAGCACACTCTCTATAAAACTGGCTACTGATGTCAAAGGATTTGTGTGGGAATTGCTAATGTTAGGCTGGGTAACAGCTTAACATGAACTGTGTTCAAGATGAGAACTGGAGCATAGCAGTCCTAAGATATATATTGTGACATGGTGCACTGCATTTGAAGAGGGCTAACAGCTTTAATATCCTGCTAACTTTCTTCGAGACATGTACTGTCTGCATAGAAAATAATGGATAGAATTCTCAAAGCACGGTATGCACCCAAATAATGAGGTTTCATCAAGCAGGTTAGTGGAACTAAGCACATAAAAAAATGTCAGAAGGGTGACTTAAACTCACACAAAGCTGCTGCAGGCACCAGGATTGGTGTGTCTATTTGTATGTTGTGGGTGTGGCCAAAAGGGATTTTGAAAATAGATGTCAGAGCACCTAACCAGAATTAGTCACTGAAAAGTTACACCAATCTAGGGCACACCTACATTGTTAGGTGCTAAGGCAGGGTTTTCCTTGGTGCTAGGTCAGTGCTGGAGAGGTTGTTTGTGGGGAACATCAAAAAATACCAGCTGATGGAGGAAAAGAACTAAGGTAAGAAATCAAAAAGAAAAGGCAGATGATACCAAAGTAAATTAGGTGCTTCATCTTCATTTTTTCCTCTTCAAATGCTTGAGCTGTTTCATGGTGACCTGCTGGAAAGGTGTATGGATGACTCTTAGGAGACTCAATGACAGAACTTGTCTGGTCCATTGTTGCTGAGGACATATGTGAACCTTGTGGCATGGGTCAGGAAGAGGAGGTATTAATTGATCAGTGGGGACAGAAAAATTAAAGATTGTGATGACACCTCAGAATATAAAGTAGACTCCCCAGTCTCCTTGAGTGGGTGCCTTGCCAAGAAAGCTGTGCACATCTAGTGCTGGGTGGTTCTACTAAAAAGTCTGTGTTCTTGCATAGGGAATCAGCCATGCTAGCCAGGGCCTCAAGGAACTCTGATTCACAAAGGCCTAGTTTGCCATTTCCCTGTAATGAAGGTCACTGCTTCTTGGCCTTTACATCACACTCCTGTCTGGGTCTGATCCAAAGCTCACTGAAGTGAACAAAAAGACTTTCATTGACCTCAAAGGATTTTGCATCACAGGCCTGTGGTGTCTTAAATTCCTGAAAGAACTTTCATTTTGCCAGACATCAGCATCTTTTCCATGAGGATCAAAACCTCCTGTAGAGGAAGTGCAGTGCCCTGCCAGAAGGACCAGGGGCCCCACTGTTTCTTCATGGAGAGATATTGCTGTCATCTTGGATGAAGATGCCACTGCTCCTATCATGCCATTGTTGACTGAGCAGGCTGTGGGGGTGGAGGAGCACACATTCCTGTTCCATACAAGAAAGGAAAAGATAGGCACAAAACACTTTTGGGCGTTAATCTTGAACAACAGGCAACAGTCTATTTAGAAAATCCAAATTCTGCCCTTGCTGACAGGGCTCCTGTTAATTAAACTCAGTCAGATTTTCAAACTAAAGCTTTTGAAAATACATATGTAAAAGAGGACACATAAATCAAACCTCATGACTGTAAACTTAGATGATCACAAGCACATCTTGAAAATTCGGACCATCAGATTAGTATGGATGCTGAGACTGTCAAAAATGCTGTATTAGTTTACAATTTGCAAATAATGTTGCAGAAACAGACCTCGGATTTACACTCATAAGAGATGCTGCTTATTTAGCTTCTATTTCTTCACATGTTTTCGATACAAATAAAATGTCACACCTCAGGGGATAACACAATGTTATAGATGCTATTAGCAATAAAAGGAACAGAATGAATGTACATTTTTTTAGTTTCTGGTTCAACTATATCAACATTGTTTTAAAAATCGAAATTTTGCCTGCTACTTTAATGGAAGCAGCATTGTTGCACAGTGCCAGGATATATCAGCTAAAATGAAGGCCTGAGAAATTCTTTACTCATTATAACATCACTGTGTAACAAAACTAATTTACAGCTTATTCACACCACATACTACAGAAGGTTCAGGTAAACAGCAATAATAACACTTTATAGATTTAGGGTATGTTAGATTTGTTACTGAACTGACTGGCATGTGTAATGGGGATGCAAAACACAGGTTAGCAGTGAGAAAGCACATTTTACATCTGACAAGTTTTCTCTCAGCAAATAGCTTTGAATGCATGGTGAAACATCACAGACAGAGACTGTGGTAATGTTAATGTTTGCAATGTACTTTTCTATATGAATAAAATAGTGTTGATAAATAAGCAAGTATCCAAGTCTGACCTTCAGTTTAATGTCACTTTGGCTTTCAAAAAACACTAGTATGCTTGAGAATGTTCGTGGTAAGAGAAACTGTAATTGCTACTGTCACATTTGCAGATCATATTTAAGTATTTTCTTGACCTCGGCGTAGGCTAATTTTAGAGAAACATTATTTTACAAGTATTTGCATTGGGAAACAAGGCAAGATTGCTACAGTTTGTTCTATTTCTTGTTTATTTTTCTTTTCTTGTTTCTCTTGCATAGTATGTTCCATTACATCCCAAAAACTACATTAAGAGAATGTTAAGGTTGCCAAGTCAAACACTCGGAGCTAGGAAATGCCAGAATTCAGGGTGCCTCACCCTTGCATTATGATGGTCTAATTAAATGATTGCATACTATTTTTCCCTGTCTGATTCAGTGAATAGGCAGTTATTAAGTATTTCTTTGTATCCACCCTATTCAGAGTGTGGCTTCAAGCCTTATTTAACATACACTATCCAAACCTGCACTGCACTGCACTTCATTTCCCCCTAGCTTTTTCTATGGTACTCTCAAGCATCTGAGTGCTTTACTAACATTAATGAATTTATCTTCACAACAGCGGTGAGATTAGGTGATATTATCTTCATTTTACAGATGGAGAACTGAGCCACAGAGAAATTAAGACCAAAACTAAAAGTATCCATTACATTTGGGTGTCTCTTAGAAACATCTGTGGTCTATTTTTCTCTGCATTTAGCATTTTTATATGCTGCTTTGTACGTTCAAAACACAGCTACCATTGGCTTCAGTTGTGGTTATGAGTACTCAGCACTTCTGCTAATTCAAGCCCCAGGTGTCTCAGGTTGGGCAACCAATCAGTGGCTAAGTGCAAACATTTATTTTAACTGATTTGCTCAACATCACATAGGAGCTCTGTGGCAGAGTCCAGGATAGTATTCAGTTCTTCAGGGTGGCATTTAATTGTACTAGCCACGAGAACATACTTTTTCTTTCTATAATCCCATGCCTTGTTCATTTTCCAGCTTCTGTAAGAAATAAATCAAGGGTCTTACGGACAACAGTCTCCTTCACTACACAGTTCTGATTCAGACCCAGAGCAGATCCATCCTGTGCAGTGAATAAGGAAAGGTACTAGGGTTCAAAAATAATGAATATGCGATCATGTAATTAAAGACTATATCATAATGCATACACACAAAGCTGTCAAATTGTGAAACATTAACCTTGGCATTTCCTAACTTTTGAGTGATTGATTTTGCAATCTTAATGTTCTTTTCAGGTAGTGTGGTTTTTTTTATGAAGTTTAATAATTTTTTTAAAAAATCAACCAAAGGAAAAACCACCACCACCACAATAAACTCCACTATATAGAACCATGTTGACCTCAATTTGGGTCATCAGCAGAGTTCAGTCCTTTAGATCCATGGCAAAGACTTCTACCACGTGGGCTAATGGAGTAACTGATATCAGTAGTAAGCTGTTATCTTCTACCAGTCACTAGATGAGTGATGAGGCATACAATTTGCCTGTAGATTTCACAACTATTTTCTGATCATGAAAAATTGTAGACACTCTGGACTTCCAGGTTCAACTCCAAGTGCTGTATAGGAGTGTGCTCTAGTGGTCATAGACCTTTCTACCCCATATCTGTAACCTATTTCTGTCCCCTTGTGCTCCTGTCTGCCCCACCCCAACTCCCATCCACACCTCTGCTGCTATGCGGCCCTTCATTCTGATCCTGCCTTTCCCCACACACTCTGTTCCTATCTAATCCCCATGGTGCATGACCCTTCACTACCTCCCCTTACTCTTAGAATCCTGCTAACCACTCTCTCCACCATACTTCTCAGCCCTCTGAATTCCAGTATAGCTGCTTCCTCCTTCTCTTCCCTACTGCTTGAATACGCAGAGGTAGTATTGAGAGCAAAGGAGAGATCATTTAGTTCTGGTTCCCAGTACTACAGCAGCTCATAGCAGCCAAGAGGAGAAACTGCAGGGAAAGTCTTGCAAAGTCCCTGCATCCCTGGGCTACTGTAGCATGCTTAGTGCAGATGAAATCTCTGGAGAATTTAGCTGCCAAGCTCTAACAAGTCTCTGCTGTTATAAGTATGTTTTCATCATGGGCAAAACATGTTTTTCCCCTAGTTTCATTATCAGAAACAGCTAAATAGTTTTAGCTGAAACTTTTCCCAATTAATAAATAATAATAGCAGCCCGAGGCCAATACATTGTATTGAATATTTAAGCCTGAATGGTTAAAGTTTGGAAAAGTTATAAGCAAAATGCCCTATGATGGCAAATGTTAGGCAACATTAAGTATAGGCTCCACTACCAGTTTTGCCTATAATAAAGTCAAAATGCACATAGGATCAAAGTCATATGATTAGGTCTGATTAAATGTGGGTCAAATTTATCACTGATCTACCAATAGGTAAGTCTGGTAGAGTTCTTCCAAAGATGGAATTAGCCCTATATATTTCTTTATGAATGAGGCCAGATAATTGTTAGTCCCAATTTTGCATCAGTCAAAATGTCCATATATAAGAATAATGCAGAATATGATAAATATTCTTTGATCACAATTAATACATTGCAATTGTAATCAACAATTCTGTTTGCAAGAGTTTAAAGCAGCTGTTTGGAATTTTGAGTTCAATCCCTCAGCCTTCCCCCCTGCAACAAACCCTAGGACCGCCACCCTGCCTTCTTATAGGGGTCCTATAAAGGTAGCCAGCCAGTCAGGCAGTGGCACAGGCAGCTGCAGTGGCACAGGAGCCAACAAACAGAGCTGTAAACAGGGGAATTTGAGTGGAAGTTTGGGGGAAGACTAAGAGAGGCAGGAGAGGAACAGACAGGCTAGTGAAGGGAGTGTGTGGTGTTCTGGCAGTGTTTTGGTGCTCACTGGGGGGGTTTGTTTTGCTGTGGGTGGTGGTGTTTTGGTTTTGTTTGTGTTTCCCGGACTTACAGGATTTAGGTGGGAAGGCTATGACAGATACTGAGGCAGCAGTGGTAGTGACCCAAGCAGTGGAAGACACAATAAAGATGACTGGATGTGGAAGCTGTGGCATGTACATGATCCTAGAGGGGGTGCCTGAAAAGAGTTTTGTCTGCATAAAGTGTCGCCTGATAAAGCTGATGGAAGAAAAGCTTAGAGGATTGGAGATGCAGGTGGAAACTCTGGTTGAGTTTGGGGTGGGGGTCGAGCAGATGATGGAGCAAAGACATGAGAAGGTTGAAGGGAAAAGCTCAGACTTGCAGATGGAAGCAGGGCCAAAGAACTCTGAGGGGAGACAGCTGGGTGAGGAAAGTGGACAGTGGACGCATGTGACTAAGAGAACCAGGCAGAGGAAAAGATGGGCTAGTGAAGTTGAAGTGGAGCTCAGGAACAGGTTTGCGGCGTTGGAAAATGAAGAAGGGGCACAGTAGGTGATCACTGAAGGTGAGAGGGCAAGGAAGAAGAGAAGAACAGCTAGTCCTATAGGAAGAGGGGAAGAGTCAATGGATATAACAACACAAAATATGAGCCCCAGGAGGATACGGGATGGGTTGCAGAGGATTGCAAAGGAGAATAGGAATTGAGAGGACTTGCAGCCAGAGGGAATGGGGATAGACCGGAGGATCTCACCATCACCAGGAAAAGGCAGGTCTATGTGATTGGGGACTCCTAACTGAGAAGAATAGACAGGCCTGTAATCAGAGCTGATCCAGAGAACAGAAGGCTGTGCTGTCTGCCAAGTGCTAAGATACAGGATGTGGACCTGAGGCTGAAGAGGATCCTAATGGGATCGGGAAAGAATCCACTGATTGTCCTTCATGTGGGAACAAATAATACACTAGTTCTCACTGGAACGAATCAAGGGAGACTACGCCAGGCTGGGGAAGACACTTAAGGAAATTGAGGTTCAGGTGATCTTCAGTGGGATTCTGCCTGTTCCTAGAGAAGGGCAACAAAGATGTGACAAGATTATGATGATCAACAAATGGCTCAGGCAGTGGTGGTATAAGGAGGGCTTTGGGATGTATGGCTACTGGGAGATATTCATGGACAGAGGACTGGTCTCTCGGGATAGATTTCACCTGAGTAGTGAGGGAAATAGACTTCTAGGATGGAGGTTGGCACAACTGATTAAGAGAGCTTTAAACTAGGAATTTGGGGGAGATGGTTGGGAGATATCCAGGTAATCTCCACACCCGATTTTAACATTGAGAGGGAAGAAAACAAAGTAAGAAAGGATACAGCAGTGGGTAGGAGAATGAACATAAGGAGGAAGGGGAGTGTAGATACCAGTCTAGGTGATATTGGCGGTAGAATGTCTGTGCCGAATCGGGTAAAGAATGTGAGTGAAGACAAACAGCAAAAATTAAGATGTTTGTACACCAATGCGAGGAGCCTAGGTAACAAAATGGAGGAACTAGAGTTACTGGTGCAGGAAGTGAAACCAGATATTATAGGGATAACAGAAACATGGTGGAATAGTAGTCATGACTGGAGTACAGGAACTGAAGGGCATGTGCTGTTTAAAAAAGACAGACATAAAGGCAAAAGTGGTGGAGTAGCATTGTAGATCAAGGATGAGGTAGACTGTAAAGAAATAAGAAGTGTTGGAATATATAAGATAGACTCTGTCTGGGCAAAAATCACACTGGGGAAGAGCCTCCCCTGAGATAGTGCTTGGGGTGTGCTATAGACCACCGGGATCTGATCTGGATATGGATAGAGTCTTCTTTAATGTTTTTAATGAAGTAAATATTAATGGGAATTGTGTGATCATGGGAGACTTTAACTTCCCACATATAGACAAGAGGACAAGTGCTAGTAATAATAATAGGGCTCAGATTTTCCTGGATGTGATAGCTGATGGATTCCTTCACCAAGTAGTTGCTGAACCAACAAGAGGGGATGCCATTTTAGATTTGGTTTTGGTGAGTAGTGAGGACCTCATAGAAGAAATGGTTGTAGGTGACAACCTTGGTTTGAGTGATCATGAGCTAGTACAGTTCAAACAAAATGGAAAGATAAACAAAAATAGATCTGTAACTAGGGGTTTTGATTTCAAAAGGACTAACTTTAAAAAAATAAGGAAATTAGGGATGTGGATTGGACTGAAGAACTTGTGGATCTAAAGGCGGAGGAGGCCTGGAATTACTTCAAGTGAAAGTTGCAGAAACTATCAGTAGCCTGCATCCCAAGAAAGGGGGAAAAAATATAGGCAGGAATTGTAGACCAAGCTGGATAAGCAAGCATTTCAAAGAGGTGATTAAGAAAAAGCAGAAAGCCTACAAGGAGTGGAAGATGGGAGTGATCAGCAAGGAAAGATACCTTATTGAGGTCAGAACATTTAGGGATGTCAAAGCCATGTAGAGTTGGACCTTGCAAAGGGAATTAAAACCAATAGTAAAAGGTTCTATAGCCATATAAATAAGAAGAAAACAAAGAAAGAAGAAGTGGGACCACTAAACACTGAGGATGGAGTGGAGGTTAAGCATGACCCAATATCTAAACAAATACTTTGCCTCAGTCTTTAATGAGGCTAATAAGGAGCTTAGGGATAATGGTAGGATGACAAATGGGAATGAGGATATGGAGGTAGATATTACCACATCCGAGGTAGAAGCCAAACTCAAACAGCTTAATGGGACTAAATTGGCGGGCCCAGATAATCTTCATCCAAGAATATTAAAGGAACTGGCACATGAAATTGCAAGCCCATTAGCAAGAATTTGTAATGAATCTGTAAACTCAGGGGTTGTACCGTATGACTGGAGAATTGCTAACATAGTTCCTATTTTTAAGAAAGGGGAAAAAAGTGATCCAGATAACTACAGGCCTGTTAGTTTGACATCTGAAGTATGCAAGGTTTTGGAAAAAAAATTGAAGGAGAAAGTAGTTAAGGACATTGAGGTCAGTGGTAATTGGGACAAAATACAAGATGGTTTTACAAAAGGTAGATCGTGCCAAACCAACCTGATCTCCTTCTTTGAGAAGGTAACAGATTTCTTAGACAAAGGAAACACAGTGGATCTAATTTACCTCGATTTCAGTAAGACGTTTGATACAGTTCCACATGGGGAATTATTAGCTAAATTATAAAAGATGGGGATCAATATGAAAATTGAAAGATGGATAAGGAACTGGTTAAAGGGAAGACTACAACGGGTCATACTGAAAGGTGAACTGTCAGGCTGTAGGGAGGTTACAAGTGGAGTTCCTCAAGGATTGGTTTTGGGACCAATCTTATTTAATCTTTTTATTACTGACCTTGGCACAAAAAGTGGGAATGTGCTAATAAAGTTTGCGGATGACACAAAGCTGGGAGGTATTGCCTATACAGAGAAGGACCGGGATATCATACAGGAATATCTGGATGACCTTGTAAACTGGAGTAATAGTAATAGGATGAAATTTAATAGTGAAAAGTTCAAGGTCATGCATTTAGGGATTAATAACAAAAGTTTTTGTTATAAGCTGGGGACGCATCAGTTGGAAGTAACAGAGGAGGAGAACACCTCGGAGTATTGGTTGATCACAGGATGACTATGAGCCGCCAATGTGATATGGCCGTGAAAAAAGCTAATGCGGTCTTAGGATGCATCAGACGAGGTATTTCCAGTAGAGATAAGTTGTTAGTACCATTATACAAGGCACTGGTGAGACCTCATTTGGAATACTATGTGCAGTTCTGGTCTCCCATGTTTAAGAAGGATGAATTCAAACTGGAACAGGTACAGAGAAGGGCTACAAGGAAGATCTGAAAAATGGAAAACCCGTCTTATGAAAGGAGACTCAAAGAGCTTGGCTTGTTTAGCCTAACCAAAAGAAGGCTGAGGGGAGATATGATTGCTCTCTATAAATATATCAGAGGGATGAATACCAGGGAGGAAGAGGAATTATTTAAGCCCAGTACCAATGTGGATACAAGAACAAATGGATATAAACCAGCCATCAGGAAGTTTAGACTTGAAATTAGATGAAGGTTTCTAACCATCAGAGGAGTGAAGTTCTGGAACAGCCTTCCAAGGGGAGCAGTGGGGGCAAAGGACATATCTGGCTTCAAGACTAAGCTTGATAAGTTTATGGAGGGGATGGTATAATGGGATAGCCTAATTTTGGTAATTAATTGATCTTTAACTATTAGTGGTAAATATGCCCAATGGCCTGTGATGGGATGTTAGATGGGGTGGGATCTGAGTTACTACAGAGAATTCTTTCCTGGTTGTCTGGCTGGTGAGTCTTGCCCACATGCTCAGGGTTTAGCTGATGGCCATATTTGGGGTTGGGAAGGAATTTTCCTCCAGGGCAGATTGGCAGAGGCTCTGGGGGTTTTTCACCTTCCTTTGCAGCGTGGGGCACAGGTCACTTGCTGGAGGATTCTCTGCACCTTGAAGTCTTTAAACCATGATTTGAGGAATTCAGTATCTCAGACATAGATTAAGGGTTTGATACAGGAGTGGGTGGGTGAGATTCTGTGGCCTGCGTTGTGCAGAAGATCAGACTAGACAATCATAATGGTCCCTTCTGATCTTAAAGTCTATGATTCTTATCTTGGATGTCTCTAAGGTGGTCCTTGTACTTGTTGGGAATGGAGATAGATGCTAGGGAGTTCAGAATGGCAGCTGTAAGGGATGAGGGGTCATCTATTTTTCAACTGAGATATTCCAGGTTTGTCTACCTTTTGTGATCACAGACTGTATTTGGGAAGTGTATTGAACCTTGAACACAAGGCTCAGTGGGACTGAGTTTGAGGTTAAATGTAGAGATTATGCAATAATTTGATATATATTTGCAAATGGGCACACATATGCATGTGCACACACACATCATCTTTTTTATTATTCAAGTTCATACTCTAGTCTGAAGCTGAGAAGATGGATCATCATTTTTATTTGGTGCCAATGTGCATTTGTTTACTGAAGGTCAATGTGTATTTATGGTGCTACATAAAACAACAACAACAAAAGTCATGGAATAGCTACAATCCATTTAAAACTTGTGACAATTCTAGGTAAATCCATCTAGTCTAGGATTTACCTGACACTATTACATGCAAAAAATGCTCACTAATCAATTAACCCAAAGGAATGAACAGGCTGACGGCTCATACACCACCACCTCTGATGATAGCATAAGGACCATAGCTGTAGTTTCTCTGTTCCCCACCAGTCTCTGACATCTGTTCAGCCTCTTGGGAGCTGTTGACAGCTAGAATAATTTAGAGCAGTCTTCAGGATGTTCTAACATGCCAGATGCTTGAACCAGCACATAGAGAGTCCTAAGATCAGGGGAGCATAGAAGTATTCTTCACTTAAGCTTTGCACACACACACCCCTTCTCGTATGCTCTGTACACTTCTCAACTGAGACTGAGAATCTGACACATAGTATTTCCTAAGGTAAATCAAGATGCACTGGTATTAACCAGAAAAAAAATATTGTATATTATATCATTCATAAGGTTCATGAAATATGAAAATAATTCCCTATTATTCCAAAGGATCTGAACAATGAGATAGTCCTGCTACTATGAACCAAAAAGAAAAGTTCTAAAATTGACCATTTTAGTTACTTTCTTGAGTGCTGAGTTTCTGGCATTCTTCTTCCATTTTTTTCCATTGAAATCCTTAAGGCTCATTAAATTTAAATAAACCAAGCTTAATGGAAGTATACAGTAGGGCTTGTTAGATGAATGTCACTTTGTTCATTACAAACTAAAAAAAGCCAATTTACACTTGAATGACTGCCGATTCAATGCATTAACACAACTCTTATTCTAGATCAGCTAAACGTTTTCAAACATGGATAGGGGAAGCTGAGTCTGTATCAAGTTTTCCCTTGGTGAGGCAAGAGAATAAAGGTGTCTGAAGGAGCTAATAAAAATATAAACTTATTTTACAGAACATGATGATTGTGATTATTCACAAATGAAAATATTTATTTTTGAATGTTGTTTTTTTTGTTTTGTTTTTGTTTGGTGCATGCCTCAGTACAAATGTCCTATTACTTAGTAGCAACATTAAACTTCTGCGGCAGTATTGAACTTGAACATACAATTCAATGATGTTGCAATATAATCCATGTGGGTAGCTTCCTCTTTCCATCAGAATCATTACTGTAATCAGTGGGGCTCTGTGGGGCAGCAGGAAGTCTAGTAGATAGATCAGATTGTAGGATCAGGGCTGTAGGGAGCCGGTGTGGCTCCCCACCGCCCCGGAGGGGGTCGAGCCCTTCCGAGGCCGGAGTGGGTGGAACTAGGGAGCTCTGAGCCTGCCCCTCAGAGGGTCAAGCGGCGACCCGGAAGTATAAAGGCTTGCCCTCAGAGTTCAGTAAGCTCCCAGCTGCCGGAGAAACCAGATGCCTCCAGTCTAGCCCGCGACTGGGAATCCCCCGCGGCCCAAGCTGCAGGCCAGAACTGGCCTGACTTGACCTGCACTTGCTACCCGGAGGAGATGTCGGACCTGCCCTGTGCTCGCTACCTGGAGGAGTTGCTGGGCCTGCTGATCGCCCACTGCCCCGAAGAACCCATGGTGCTGGACCACCCAGAGGACAACACCCTGACTCAGGTACTACCCAAGAGGGAGTGTGGAAGTAGCCCGGGGGCAGCCGACCCTAGTCTGGCTGCAGCATTGCCAGAGCCCATGTCAGTGTGTTGCGGCCAGGATCCCCACCGACAGCAGCGGGTCTTCTACCGCTGCTATGGCCCCGGACTGGGATGCAGTGGAGTGGAAGGGCCTGCGTCCCCCCTGCCACTCAACCCGTGGGTGGCAGTCTCCCCATCTCCCAGGCCTGTGGAGGCTTGGGCCTACTTTTGTTGCTCAGCCCTGCATGAGGGCCTGAGCTCCTGACTCTGTACTGCCCCACCCTGACCTAGGGCCTGGGCCTATTTCTATTGTATTGTGGTTGCTCAGCCCTGCCTGAGGGCCTGAGCACTGGACTCCTTGTTGCCCCGCCCTGACCCAGGGCCTGCGCTTACGGTGTTTGTTCCAGTACCTCAAGGGCTGCCGAGGAAGACCCTGTGGCCAGATTAATTCCCCCGAACATCAACTGTGTGTATGGAGCCGGTGTGGCTCCCCGCCATCTCGGAGGGGGTTGAGCCCCAGCAAACCCTTGTACAAGGGCTTAGTTCAAATATGACACAAAAAAGAATGTAATAAAGCAATTAAAAAAGGGCAATGAGTAGGACAAGAGTGTCAATAATATCACATCATAAAATCAGTCACATATTTCAGCTCCACTACTGCCAGTTACTCCTTGCATAGGACCTCCAGTACAGAGTAGCTTGTGGGATCAAAGCAT
Source organism: Trachemys scripta elegans (assembly GCF_013100865.1). Taxonomy (NCBI): domain Eukaryota; kingdom Metazoa; phylum Chordata; order Testudines; family Emydidae; genus Trachemys; species Trachemys scripta. The sequence continues at coordinate 245,190,199 of NC_048298.1, read as the reverse complement.
TTACAATATATCTTTCTGTTTCTGCTAAACTATTATTGTGTCATTATTTATTTTTTAATTATTATTGTCCACTTTCCATAGGTGACACTGCAGAAGTGTTTTAGGAAGAATTTGAAAGCCAGGAGGACAATGACTTTACAAGCAGGTGTCAGGCTGTTCCATGTACAGATAGGCCTGGAAGGATTAGATTTTATTGGTAAGTGTTAATTTCACTGTACATACATAAACCAACAATAATAACTGAAACTTACAGATAGACAAAGTATGAAAAATGCTGTTTGAGAACTTAGAGTTCAATTTAAGGATGTTTACTTTGTATGCCTTGATGTGATGTTGACAATTTCTGTTTTAACAGTGATAAAGCTTTAACCCAGGGGTCGGCAACCAATTGTATGTTTACCTGCTGTGTCCACAGGGTTCAGCCAATCGTGGCTCCCACTGGCCGTGGTTTGTCATCTTAGGCCAATGGGGGCTGCGGGAAGCAGCGCGGGCTGAGGGACGTGCTGGCTGTGGCTTCCCACCCCCCCACCCCCCATTGGCCCGGAGCAGCAAACCACAGCCAGTGGGAGCCGCGATCAGCCGAACCTGCAGACGCGGCAAGTAAACAAACTGGCCCGGCCCACCAAGGTGCTTACCCTGGCGAGCCGCGTGCCAGAGGTTGCCGACCCCTGTTTTAACCTTTTGAATCTCAACACCTACTGTCATTAAATAATAATTGTCTGTCCCTTTCCCCCGATTTCCTACAACTGTGAAAATTTTAATTGATAAAAATTGGAAAAAAGGCTTAAAATGAACATCAATACTATTTGTCAAAATAATATGTAAGAAATTAAATTCTGCCATACCTATGTATAGGGGAACACTGAGATGTACACATAGAGATGTTTAGACTGGCATAATCAGTGAGAATTGTAGACACTCAGTATCTATCAGGATCAAACTCAATGTCTCATTATTTTATTCTCTGTCCTCATGTATGTTTGCAACACATCTCTGTGAATTTAATTAATGTGTTATTTAACCCCCCTTCTAAATAGTTAATGAAGATATCAGAAAAGAAGAAACTTGAAACTTGCCTCAGTGATATGCCCCTAGACATCTCTCCCTACTTGCTAAGTTGTCATTCATCATTAAATATTATTTATGGTTATTCAGCCACTTTTTATTCCATATAAAAGTGTTCATATCCAAGGCAATTTGATTTCTCAGAGTAAGATTTTGTGAGACACTACCAAATAAAAAACACAGTCATGTTTTGCCTCTTAAAAAAAATCAATCTTTATAAACTAACACTGCTTATTTTTTATGGTTCCATTAGCCTCATTGACTGGGGGGAGGAGCGGGGGCAGGGGATGGATCAGGCCCTAAAGAACAATAAAAGCCCAAGATGATTAACTTGTGTTACTCCTTTATAATATGGTTAATAATTGAGCTGTGTAAACTTTTACTTTGGGTCGAACAAGGTGTTTCCTTCAACCTGAAACACAATGTTTTGTTTCATTTTTTGAGGTTTCTTAAATATGGATTTGCTAAATGTTTTGCTTGACTCTAATCTGTATTTTTGTAAAAAGCTTCAGCTGAAAAATTTCACTCAGCTGTAGTTACTTCATATACGGTATCATTTTTCTGTACTCCAACTAAATAGATAGATCGGCCTAAAAATAAATGAAGCTTTTGGTTTAGATTTCGGACTCGTTTGTGACCAAATGTCCCTGTGGAAGTTCCTTCTTGTACTTATTGTGAAAATGACTTGGCCAGAAACGCTGGAAAAACTTTAAAACACAGACATATTTCTTTACCGATATATTTAATGACATCTGCAGTTAAATGGATGCTCATTGTGCCCTTAAGGTGAGTTCATTATTGCTCCTCATAATTATCTTTAAAATTTCCTTTATGTTTAGTACTTTTGCTAGTATATGGAATGTCCTATTTGACTTATCTTTTTAGAAGTTCACTAGTTTTTAGTTATAATACAAACCTAACCACAGCTTTTTGTGTTAACCAGAACAGAATTCAAGTTCATTCATTGAACTCAATGTATAGATGGCTTATATTAATTTTACAAAAAAATGACACAATATATTTCTTAAAAACCCAACATACTTAATTGCTTTGTGAAGTACACAGATCAGTTGGGGAGTAATTATGCATATCATGCAAAGTAACAACAAAGAAGATGAAAGGGTCATTATTACACTGCTACTTCTACCAGAAACTTTAAACATAATGATTTTCATGTATGTAGTGACTTTCATCTTGAAATGTCCCAAAGCAAACGAATTATTTTTTTCCCCATATATGGAGATATACCTATCTCATAGGACTGGAAGGGACCCTGAAAGGTCATCAAGTCCAGCCCCCTGCCTTCACTAGCAGGACCAAGTACTGATTTTTGCCACAGATCCCTACATGCCCCCTTCAAACTTTGAACTCACAACACTGGGTTTAGTAGGCCAATGCTCAAACCACTACAAAGGCTAGTGTACCACTGCAATGCTCAGTATATATAGGACAGGAGTTGTGGGTGGCTTGCAGTGAATATCTATCCCCCTGATTCTGGTGAGGGGCAGTTGGGTATTTAGGACAGCTCTGAATTGTGCCAGAAGATATCAAGCCTCAGTAGGTCACTTCCTTGGCCTTGACCTCAAGAGCATATCATACTTTGATTCTGCCCCTACCCACGCTACCCTCCCACTCTGGAACATCCCATCAGCCAAAAGGCCAGTCCTAAGCTATTGTAAAATGCTGTTATGACAGCCCTACACCATCTGAGGATTTCCCTGCACTAGTGGAATCCTCAGCTGATGGCATAATTCTCCTTTGTACTGCTAGAACAAGAGGCATCAAGAGGCTGACTCAGAGACTAGAATTTGATGAAGACACCTCTTGGCTAGTGAGTGGTATCCAGCTGTCCAAGGACCTGAGCACCTTTCCAGAGTAACACTTCACTTTGTTTTTATAGTTAATTTTTCTACAGCAGATCATGCTCTCATTTTGGAGTTTTTGCTTTGTTTGTTTGTTTTCTCAGTAGAAAAAGGTGATGGCTGAGAAATTAGGAACAGCATGCGCAGTTTGCTTGCATAAATGCTTTTGAAATGAATATGTAGTAGGTGCACTTTGTTGGTTTTGGATAACTTGTTTAGGGGGCTACCATTGATAAAATAGCAACATAGAGAGCAGGGAAGCGGCAGTAACAGAAGCTTCTATCTCATTCCCTGTTGTGGGGAGGCACTTGTGATAATTGCTAGCAAAGTGGAATACCCAGCTGGAACTCTAAGTGATTTTTCCCCCTACTTTAGCTTTATTTAATTGTTTTATTTCCACAAGTTCTGTTCTGGAATTAGGCATAACCAAGCGAAAGCAAAAAGTTTCACAGCTAAATGCTGTGAAGGGTTAGGTTTCTTAATCTTCATTTAGGCACTTAAGTAAGCGTAGACTGAACGTCCTAAAATTTGACAACCTTTCAGATACCTAGGAGCCCAGAACCAAATTCAGTATTCCACGTGCTGTGTCACCAGAGCTATACATAGTAGGAACATTAACTCTGTGCTGCACTCTTGATACCTCTGTGAATACTTCATTGAGCCCAAAATCTCAGAGGAATTTATAAAATATATAAAAAAATAGTATAGTATATATATATATATATGTGGACAAATTGGAGAGTGTCTGGAGCAGAACAACAAAAATTATAAAAAGGTTTAGAAAACTTGACATATGAGGAACGTTTAAAATGGGCATATTCAGGCTTGAGAAGAGAAGACTAATGAGAGAACCTGATAAGTCTTCAAATATGTTAAGGGCTGTTCTAAAGAGGACAGGGATAAATTGTTCTTCCTGTCCACTGAATGTAGGATCAGAAGTAACTGGTTTAATTTTCAGCAAGAGAGATTTAGGTTAGATATCTGGAAAAACTGTCTAACTGTAAGGAAGTTAAACTCTGGAATAGGCTTCTCAGGGAAGTTGTGGAGTCATTGGAGGTTTTTAAATACAGGTTGAACAAAAATCTGTCAGGAATGGTCTAGGTTTCCTTGGTTCTGCCTCCGCACAGGGGGCTGAACTTGATGACCTCTCACATGTCTATGCTCCCCTGATCTTAGAACTCCCTGTATGCCGATTCAAACCTCTGGCATGTTAAAACATCCTGAAAGCCTCTTTAAGTGATTCTAGCTGTCAACATCTAAAAAAAAAATATATCTTTAGAAAACTCAAAATGAGAGTAAGTAGGCGTGACATATTGTAACAGTCCTTTAGACATCTTTGGTACCACTAGATCAAGTTCAATACCTAAAATGAGATACAGCAAAAAAATATTAACTTCAAGTGTGAAGTGTAAAAAGGTGGTAAAAGGGAAGAGTCAGGTAAAATGAAGGTAGAAGAGTTATCACAACAAGGTCCCTTTGAGAACAGAATTGTTTCAACACACATTTAACTAAATTATATTCTCTAAAGACCACTGAGCTATTGTCCTAACTCCAGCACGACTTTTAAATCCAGCTGAAAGCTGGATATTAGATTGTTAATGTTACATTGGAGTCTATTTATCCTGCAGCAATCCCACCTTATTCCATGAGGTGACTGGATATAAAGGTTGGGTCCTGTTAGTATCTGAATGGGACTCTTGCATATGTTCAGAAGAATATTGTGCATGCTAGTCTCTTCATAGCTGAACTATCTCAACTTGGTTTGATGTAGAATTTAGGTTGTCACCCACAACACTTTTTGTAAGAGTAGGTGTGTTAATCTCTGTATCCAGGTAAAAATTACTCAAAATTTGTTAGTTTAAACTAGAGATGAATGAATCCAATGAAGTCTGAGGATCTGTGAATCTTCTTCTAAGAAATATTGAATATATTATGTATAGGATGCATAAAATGAAGCAGTTGCTGTTAGGCATTGCATTCCAAAATCCACATTCCCAGGGTAGGTGCTGCAAAAGTAAATATATGTCAGTAATCAGCTTCTTACTAAAAGGGAGGCAGTATTCTGCACAGGAAACTCTTTTGAGAGAGCTCATACTAAGAGTCCACAGAAGTGGGTGTGGGCTTGAATTCAAGGTCAGAGCGTCATTTACGAAGTGATGTATGAATGCCTAGGGTTACCATATTTCGCTCTGCTGAATAAGGGACACTTGGTAAAATTACTCGTATTCAAGCGAATTCAATAGCAATCAATTGTACAAACATTCAAATTAACATCAAGTTGACTGAGCCCCCGTTAAAAAGAAATACTGCGTAATTGGATTCTTTTGGTTTACCTTCTTATCTTTAGGGTTCACACGGGGAGGGGTGACATACACACCCTTACCTCTCCCCCCCACACACACACGGGGAAGGGTGTCACACACACTCCCGTACACATCTCTCACACGGGGGGGTGACTGTCCGATCCAACCCTCCCTGCCCAGCGCTCTCCGCCCTCCGAGCCTGGCTGAGCCCCCAGGATGGTCTCGCCTCTCCTGGTAACTGGCACTATGTCTTCCTGAGGCAACGCTGGAGGGGGGGGGCATACAGGGTCACATGTCCCCTCTCCCCAGATTTCTGCCAGGGTTCACACTAGAATGTGGTCAGTAGCAGCCTTTTGGCACTGTGCGGGAGGAAAGGGACGGGAGCTGTTCTGCTTCCAGCCACAGGGGAGGAGGAGTGGTGGGGGAAGGGATGACTTGGCCTGTGTCTTTGTAGAGCTTATCTCTTCCCTCCTCCACCACTTCCTTGTGGCTGGAAGCAGCTTGTCCCTTCCTGCCCAAACAGTGTTGAAAGTCAGCTAACACCTCCAGGCTACTGCTGGTCACTGACATAACCCAGCCGCCTCCTGTCCCCTGGCTTCAGCATGGGCAGGAAGGAGTTAAGCATTGTGCACCAGGGCTCAGGGAACCTGACTGCAGGGGCTTCAGTGAACCTGGCCAGAGAGGTGGCTCAACAGGGGAGGGTGCCTAGGGAATGGAGCAGCCCCACACTCCCTGGGGGCAGGAACCAGGGCAGGGGTTAGGGGTGTGTTTGAAGAGGGTGCTAAGCCCCCGCCCCAGGGGGCTGCTGTGGAGCCTGCAGGTTCGGGGTGTGAACAGGCTGGAAATCGCTCCCCCCACCACTCCAGAGCTTAGCTGAGGATCAGAGAGGCTTCTTGTGCCAGCGCTGTGTGGGGCTTTGGCACATGCAGGACTTGGCTTTTCCTGGCCAGTGCCCTGGGCCGGAGGGTCTTGGGATTTCCCGGGGCGCTGGCCCAGGCAGAGGTTATATGGGAAGGAAGGAGCCTGACGGCAAGGCTGCTGGTGAGCTCAGTGCTCTGACCAGGGGCTGATTCTCTGCACAGCACTGGGAGCGGGATGCACCCCACCAGGAGGGATATGGAGGATATGTCTGCTCATTCTATGAATATCTAGATTCTAGAGAAATGTCTGCAGTTTCAAAGGCAGTTTCATCGGGGACGCTGTGCTTTGTGCATGCATTTTTATGGTTGGGTAGATTTTGTTTGATGTAGAAGGAGGGTAATATAGGCTTTGCACTACTGTATTTGTTTATATGTGTTGCAAATTGATGTTGAGAAGAGAGGTTTGACCCTCTTGACAGCCATCATGAGCTGACATGATGCCAAGAAAACATACCTAGAGTTCACTGCTGGAAGCATTAGTTACAAGAGTGTTTGGCAGAAAGCGTTTCCTGGGTCAGAGATGCTCCGGGGGGAAGGGCGGCCGGAGCGTGGCCGGAGCCCTGGGAGGAGGGCAGCGAGCCCCGGCTGGGGGGAGGGTGGAGTGCCCGGCCAGGGCTCCGCTCTCCTAGGCGGCCAGAGCACCGGGGGGAAGGCGGCGAGCCCTGGCCGGGGCTCTGCTCTCCCTGGCCGGGGCTCCGCTCTCCCCGACAGCCAGAGCGCCGGGAGGAGGGCGGCGAGCCCCCACTGGGGCTCCGCTCTCCCCGGCGGCCGGAGGTGGAGTGCCGCACCGCACCGCCCCCCTCCAGGTGCCGCCCCAAGCACAAGCTTGGTAGGCTGGTGCCTGGAGCCGGCCCTGCTTGGGAGACAGTAGAAATGGCAGGATCTCTCTGGCAGCCCATTGGCTTTCTCATATTAGATGGGAGGACATATAAGCCTTTTCCCAACTGTCTGGATGCCATTCTGAGCTGGACCAGCAGCTCCCACCTCCCAACCATGGTTGAGTCTGTTTTTTGGGTCTGCTATGGTTAGCTTTTTGACACTGCAAAATATTTTTTCTCAGTTTGGACAGGCTGGGATAGGTTTTGTTTTTCTTCATCTTCCCTATAGCAGCCCAGGGTCCCAGTGAGTAGGACAGGAGGTAAGGCTCAAATTGTCACAGCTTTTAATGTGTCCAGTGCAGGTATTTGTTTAATAGGGGTCCAGTTCCCTGATAAACCAGAATTGGGAATTGATTATAGGGAAGGTATCTCCTAAACAAACCTGGGAATGGGATAGGGGCTCTTAATATCTGATATGATGAAGAGTCAACCCCTTTTATCCAGTTCTTTAACCCTCCTGTGAGGGGAGAGTGGCAGGGTGCCAGCATTGGGCTGGGGACCAGCTGTGGAAGGGCTGAGGGCTATAATCTAATTAATTATTGCAATTATAAAATTATTTATTGGGGTGCAACATAAACCTGTCACAAGAGGTTCTTTTTCAGGCAGCTACTTAGAGTTAATTAAGAACATGAAATTGATGAGACTTTATGAGCGTTAGTAAATACAGACACATATAATTGAAATCATAGGAAAAATCAATATACATATGAATAAGATAAGTACAGTAAAGTGTTTTCCTGCATTGATCATACTTACAGATTTACATTGTGCATACTTACAACCTTATGAAAACTATTAGATGGAAAGAAAAGTAAGTAACAATTAACCCAAGAGAATGGTGCTGGGCCAGTCTTCCTATCTGGTTGTCCCATGTCATCCCATATCCCAACAATAGGCTGGATAACCACATCTTTTATACAACTTTTCAGTGGAACAATGTGTATAGGGGGGTGCTGAGAGCCATTGAGCAAAACTGTAAGCCCTGTATATGATGGAAACAACTTCAAGACAGGGGATGCTCCCGCATCCCCAGCACTTCTGGTTCCAGCATCTCTGCAACTTTTTCTATTTCACCCACACAAGTCTAGGAACATATCTGATAAGGTTTTGGCCCCTGCCAATGTGTGGTATTCTGGCTAACAATAGTTAAACTTCTGACCGTTAATACCTCACTTGCTTCCATTAATGTTCCAATAGTTTTGATACATCAATGCAGTTAGCTCCATTATTACCTTATTGCAAAAATACCCTAAGATGCTACCATATGTTCGTTTGTGGTTTACCTGTTTATCACAAAATGCATTGCTAAACTATCACATGATACATATTGCTAAATTTTATGACCATAGGCCAGGTACATAATAATCACATTAGCTTATGCCAGCTGTCAACTTCTACTGGGCCTCACTGTAAGCCCTTAATACTTAAAATCTATAGCCAAGCCTATTTTTAATTCATATTTTTTTGGTTCTTTGGCTTGTTGCTACAGTTTCAATGACTTCCATTACTATTTCTATATGCATGCTTAGCAAATAGATTATATTTTACCTCAAACCATATATTATCCAAGATAAGGTTAGTGATTAGCAGCACACCACCAGGTTGAACAGATTATAGAAAGAAGGATGACCTTCACTGTGTAAGTTATTGCCAAATAGTTCTCAGATGAGTTAAGTTAATAAATTTGTGGCCTAATTAAACCACATGCCTTGTGTTTTGTCTTTCTTCCTGCACGTACTGGACAGTGATTGACTGACAACTTTTCATTTAGCTCTAGACACTGCCGCTGTTGATATCTGCTTATCTGGGCAGGTATGCCCACCCTGATGTACCTATATAATCCTCTAGGCCCCAATCCTTTAAACATTTATGCATATGTTTAACTTTCCACATGTGATTAATATTAGAGAGTTAAATGGAGCAACAAAGAACATAAGCATTTGCAGAATCAGGGCCCTAGGGCCAAATTTACCAAGGGACTTAGGTGCCTAAAAATCCCATTATATGACTATATGCATCTTAAAATGCCTAAATATCTTTGAAAATCCACCCCATAGGCCTGGTCTACACTACGACTTTAATTCGGATTTATCAGCTTTAATTCGAATTAACCCTGTAACCGTTCACACAACGACGCCATTTAATTCGATGTAAAGGGCCCTTTAAATCGATTTCTGTACTCCACCCCAACGAGCGGAGTAGCGCCAAAATCGATTTTAGCAATTCGAATTAGGGTTAGTGTGGCCGCAATTCGATGGTATTGGCCTCCGGGAGCTATCCCACAGTGCATCATTGTGACCGCTCTGGACAGCAATCCGAACTCGGATGCACTGGCCAGGTAGACAGGAAAAGCCCCGCGAACATTTGAACTTCATTTCCTGTTTGCCCAGCGTGGAGAGCACAGGTGACCACAGATACCTCATCAGCACAGGTAACCATGCAGGCTGATAATCGAAAAAGAGCACCAGCATGGACCGTGAGGGAGGTACTGGATCTGATCGCTGTATGGGGAGAGGATTCAGTGCTTGCAGAACTTCGTTCTAAAAGACGAAATGCAAAAACTTTTGAAAAAATTTCCAAGGGCATGATGGAGAGAGGCCACAATAGGGACTCTGAGCAGTGCCGCGTGAAGGTCAAGGAGCTCAGACAAGCCTATCAAAAAACAAAGGAGGCAAACGGTCGCTCCGGGTCAGAGCCGCGGACATGCCGCTACTACGCCGAGCTGCATGCAATTCTAGGGGGGGCTGCCACCACTACCCCACCTGTGTTCGTGGATTCTGGGTCGGGGATAGTCTCGACACCTGAGGATTCTGCCGATGGGGTAGAGGAGGAGGAGGAGGAGGAGGATGAGCTTGCAGAGAGCACACAGCACTCCCTTCTCCCCAACAGCCAGGATCTTTTTATCACCCCGACTGAAGTACCCTCCCAAGCCTCCCAAGCCAGTACCCAAGACTCTGACCCCATGGAAGGGACCTCAGGTGAGTTTACCTTTTAAAATATAAAACTTGTTTTAAAAGCAAACGGTTTTTAATGATTACTTTGCCTGACTTTGCATTCGCGGTCAGTTCAGCTACTGGAAAAGTCTGTAGCTACTGGAAAAGTCTGTTAACGTGTATGGGGATGGAGCGGAAATCCTCCAGGGACATCTCAATGAAGCTCTCCTGGAGGTACTCCGAAAGCCTTGCCAGAAGGTTTCTGGGCAGTGCATCTTTATTCCCTCCTCCATGGTAGGACACTTGACCACGCCATGCTTGCAGCAAGTAATCTGGTATCATTGCCTGACAAAGCCTGGCAGCGTATGGTCCCGGTGTTTGCTGGCATTCAAGCAACATCCGTTCTTTATCTTGTTGTGTAATCCTCAGGAGAGTGATATCACTCCTGGTAACCTGGTTGAAATACGGGAACTTAATTAAGGGGACAGAGGTGGCCGTTCCTACTGGGCTGTTTGCCTGTGGCGGAAAATAAATCCTTCCCTGCAGTTAGCCAAGCGCAGATGGGAAATTGGCCCTGAGTTTTTCGCGTTTGGCTAGCAGGGATCTTCCCTGTTACCAGCCACGCGGTGGGGGGAGGGTACCGTGATCATCCCAGAGAATTCATGGCGAGGGGGGGGGGGGGCGGCGGGGGGGTGGGGAGTTTGGTGCCNTGTGGGGGGGCAGTGGGCGGGCGGGGCTTCAGGGGAGGGGGGGGTGGGGGGGGGGGGGGGGGGGGGGGGGGGGGGGGGGGGGGGGGGGGGGGGGGGGGGGGGGGGGGGGGGGGGGGGGGTAGTTTGGTGCCTGCAGGGATCTTCCTGCAGGGTTAGTTTGTTTTCTGGTGCTGCTGAATGTTAACAGAAAAACCGCAGCACTCTACTTGCCTGAAGGGGCCCAGACAAGCCCCACCACACTGCCCCCCCCCCCAACTGGCTGAGATTGGCCAGGCTTCTGCAACACTCTACAGGCTATGCTTGGTATGTGGGAAAGGAGGGTGCAGAAGCTGTAAAACAATGGCTTACCATGGCCGCATGCAAGCCGAATTCTGTTGCCCAGACCTGTGATCTCTAGCAGCAAAGCCACAGGCACTCAGCATTAAGAGGCAAAATGCGACCTTGCACAGAAATCACATGTGCTATGTAATGTGAACAGTGTTGGTCACCGTGAAAGAGTATAAGCATTGTTCTGCAAAATGTAGCTTTTAAAACAATTCTCTCTTTTTTCCCCTCCCTACAGCAGCTGCAAATTCCTCAAGCCTCCCTCCTCCATCCCGAAGGTTATCACAGATAAGGCGTCGTAAGAAGAAGACGCGGGAGGACATGTTTTCTGAAATTATGCAATCCAGCAGGAGTGACAGAGCTCATCTGAATGAGTGGAAGGAAACAGTTTCAAAGTATAGGAAAGAAGTCAGTGAACGTGAGGACAGGAGGGACCAACGTGAGGAGAGGAGGGACCAACGTGAGGAGAGGAGAGACGATCGAGATGAGAGATGGCGGCAGGAAGACCAGAGGATGAAGGATGCAACGCTGGGGCTGCTCCGGCGTCTGGTGGAGGTTCAGGAACGGCTGCTGGAAAACAGACTGCCGCTTCAGCCCCTGTTCCACCCTCCCCCCTCCCCATGTTCCGTATCCTCCTCACCCAGACGTGTAAGAACGCGGGGGGGGAGGCTCCGTACACCTTCCCATTCCACCCCAGTAGACAGCCCAAGCAAAAGGCTGTCATTTTTTTAACCTTTTCTTTGTGGCTTTTTCCTTCCCAGCAATCCTCCTCCCAAATACCACCCGGGTTCCCTCCCTCTTTTTCTAATCTATTAATAAAGAATAAATGATTTTTAAATGATAGTGACTTTATTTGGTTTGAAAGAAAGCTGGGGGAAGGGGCAGGGTGGGTTCCTTACAGAAAATCAGTCAGTAAAGGGGGAGGGTTTTCATGAAGGAGAAACAAACAGATATTTCACACGGTAGCCTGGCCAGCCATGAAACTGGTTTTCAAAGCTTCTCTGATGCACAGCGCTTCATGGTGTGATCTTCTAATCGCCCTGGTGTCTGGCTGCGCGTAATCAGCAGCCAGGCGATTTGCCTCAGCCTCCCACCCCGCCATAAAGGTCTTCCCCTTACTTTCACAGAGATTGTGGAGCACACAGCAAGCAGAAATAACAATGGGGAGATTTCTTTGGCTGAGGTCAGAGCGAGTCAATAATGATCTCCAGCGGCCTTTTAAACGGCCAAATGCACATTCTACCACCATTCTGCACTTGCTTAGCCTGTAGTTAAACAGCTCCTGACTCCTGTCCAGGCTGCCTGTGTATGGCTTCATGAGCCATGGCATTAAGGGGTAGGCTGGGTCCCCAAGAATAACTATGGGCATTTCAACATCCCCAACGGTTATTTTCTGGTCTGGAAAGTAAGTCCCTTGCTGCAGCCCTTTAAACAGAGTAGTGTTCCTGAAGATGCGAGCGTCATGAACCCTTCCCGCCCAGCCCGCGTTGATGTTGGTGAAACGTCCCTTGTGATCCACAAGTGCTTGCAGCACCATTGAAAAGTACCCCTTGCGGTTTATGTACTCGGTGGCTTGGTGCTCCGGTGCCAAGATAGGGATATGGGTTCCGTCTATTGCCCCACCACAGTTAGGGAATCCCATTGCAGCAAAACCATCCACTATAGCCTGCACATTTCCCAGAGTCACAAACTTTCGTAGCAGCACCTGAGTGATTGCTTTGGCTACTTGCATCACAGCAGCCCCCACAGTAGATTTGCCCACTCCAAATTGATTCCCGACTGACCGGTAGCTGTCTGGCGTTGCAAGCTTCCACAGGGCTATCGCCACGCGCTTCTCAACTGTGAGGGCTGCTCTCATCTTGGTATTCTGGCGTTTCAGGGCAGGGGACAGCAAGTCACAAAGTTCCATGAAAGTGCCCTTACGCATGCGAAAGTTCCGCAGCCACTGGGAATCGTCCCAGACCTGCAACACTATGCGGTCCCACCAGTCTGTGCTTGTTTCCCTTGCCCAGAATCGGCGTTCCATGGATAGAATCTGCCCCATTAACAACATGATCTCCAAAGCACCGGGGCCTGTGGTTTCACTGAATTCTGTGTCCGTGTCCGTGTCCATGTCCTCATCATGCTTGTCGCTGCGCTGCCGCCGCCGCTGCCTCCTCTCCTCGTTTTTCTGGTCCTGGCTGAGCATAAACTCCACGAGAACGCGCGAGGTGTTTGCAATATTCATGAGTGCTGTCTTGACCTCAGCGGGCTCCATGCTTGCCGTGGTATGGAGTCTGCAGTGTTCACCCACCCAGGAAAAAAGGCGCGAAAATGGTTGTCTGCCGTCCGTTGCTTTCATGCAGGGAGGGAGGGAGGGAGGAAGTGAGGCTGTACCCAGAACCACCTGCGACGATGTTTTTTGTCCCATCAGGCACTGGGATCTTAACCCACAATCCCAATGGGCGCGGGAGACTGCGGGAACTATGGGATAGCTATGGAATTGCTACCCACAGTGCAACGGTGCAGAAATCGACGCTAGCCCCGGTACTTGGACGCACACCACCGAATTACTGTGCTAGTGTGGCCGCACTCATTTCGACTTTATACAACCTGTTTCTCAAATCCGAATTATCTAAATTCGGATTAATCCCGTAGTGTAGACATACCCTTAGTCTATAAGCAGTAAAGTCATATATGAGTTTCCTTAAACAATCTTTCTGAGTAGCTAAGGGATAACTACACTTATGTACATGTTTTATCTACTGTCTTTACTATATTCCCTTTCCTTCTGTTTTTCAGCATGTCCTTAGACTTTTGATGAAGTTAATATTTATCAGGGGAAAATGAGTCATATACCTGAATTGCAACTGAGATTTTTCACGATCTTCGTTATTTCAAACTATTGTCTGATCATGCATTTTCACTTGTTGTAGCATTATATTTTTGCACCAAAGACTAAGGAACATATTGAAAAAGAACGCAACAGCAATGCTAAAATAAACTTTCCTCATCATTAACTAATAAAATCAAGCAACATGGAGAGTCTTGTAGGTGCTAAACTAGCTGCAGAGCATGACAGCTTGAGCTCATTTTATATTCAGCGAAAGCTGCACAAATCTTACTAATAACCCAGAAGGATTCAGCTGTTACCTTTTTCCAGGACTCATTTTTCCATTTCTTATAATTCCAAACAACAGAAGCAGGAGCAAATGATTATCAGACTAAAGCAAAACAGAGTTGGGTTGGATGCAACCCAATTTGAAAAAGCGAGGATAGGTGAACTCATTGGGCCAGACTTTAGAATTTGCTTGGAAACCAGGAGTTCCAGCCTTAGAGAAAAATCTCATCTTGTGAGATTCAGGTTCTGTTTTGCTCTGCCAAATTGTGACTTTCCTGCTGCTGCACAATGTATTCCTCTGCTTATCCTGGAAGCACGGCAAAAAGTATTTTAAAGGACAAATGTTTATTCTTTGCCCAACACAGACTTCCAATTAGCTTAGAGTACATGTTTGTTTGATTACATTTCCCTTTCACATCAGTGGCTGAAGTTAAGAGAAGATATATATCACAAAACTATTAATGAAAACAAAAGCACCTAAATTCAACTAGATTCTCCCATCTCAAGTTCAGACATTGTACTATTAAGTGTTTGAGGAGCTCCTTTAAACCAAGGTGCTGAGAATTAATAGTGAAGTTCCTAATTATGGTCTTTAGGGGAGCTGCCAGATAGGGTCACTGTCCTTACTCCTTGGTCTTTAGGCTAAGGTCAGGAAATCACTTCATTTTATCTACATGCCCACTAACAAATGGAGAAAGTAAAACACTCCTTTTCCATTGTAACCACCACCTAAACTAACTATCAATGTTCCATAAATTAAAGTCTAGATTATTAAGTAATATTAGCAGTCTTCTCCATTCAAAAGAACAGAAGAATGGCCATTCTAGGTCAGACCAATAATCCATCTAATCCAGTATCCAGTGGCTGGTGCCAGATGTTTCAGAGGGGATGAACAGATCAAGGCAATTTTGAATGATCCATCCCCTCTCCTCCAGAGCCAGTTTCAGGCAGTTGGAGGTTTAGAGATACCCAGAACATGGGGTTGCATTCTTGATCATATTGGCTAATAGCCATTGACCTATCCTTCATTAATGTAGCTCATTGTTTTTTCAACTGAGTTATGTTTTTGGCCTTCACAACATCCCATGGCAATGAGTTCCACAGATTGACTGTGTGTTGTGTAATGAAGTATTTCCTTTTGTTTGTTTGTTTTAAATCTGCTGCTATTAATTTAATTGGGTGAGTCATAGTTCTTGTATTATATGAAGAGGTAAATAACACTTCCCTATTCACTTTCTCTATACCATTCATGATTTTATAGACTTCTATCATATCCCCCCTTAGTCGTCTCTTTTCTAAGCTGAACAGTCCTAGTCTTTCTAATCTCTCCTCATATTGGAGCAGTACAATTTCCCTAATCATTTTTGTTGCCCTTCTCTGTATCTTTTCCAATTCTAATATATCTTTTTTGAGACGGAGTGAGCAGAACTGCATTCAGTATTCAAGGTGTGGATGTACCATGCATTTATATAGCAGCATTATAATAGTTTCTGTCTTATTATCTATCCCTTTCCTAATGGTTTCTAACATTCCATTAGCTTTTTTGACTGTCATTACACACTGAGCAGATGTTTTCAAAGACCTATCTACAATGATTCCAAGATCTCTTTCTTGAGTGGTCACAGCTAATTTATACCCCATCATTTTGTATGTTTAGTTTGGATTATTTTTTTCCCATGTGTATTACTCGTCAACATTGTATTTCATTTTCCATTTTATCACCCAGTCACCCAGTTTACTGAGGTCCCTTTGCAACTCTTTTCAGTCAGCTCTGAACTCAACTATCTTGAATAATTTTGTAATGTCTGCAAATTTTGCCACATGAACGTTTACTCCCTATTCCAGATCATTTATGTATATGCTGAACAGCACAGGTCCAAGTACAGATGCTTGGGGGACCCTGCTGTTTACCTTTCTTCATTGTAAAAACTGACCATTTATTTCAACTCTTTGATTCCTATCTTTTAACCAGTTACTGATGCATGAGAAGACCTTCCCACTTATCCCATGACTGCTTAGTTTCCTGAAGTCTTCGGTGATGAACCTTGTTGAAGGCGTTCTGAAAGTCTACATACACTATTTCCACTGAATCACCCTTGTCCGCACGCTTACTGACTCCCTCAAAGAATTCTGATTGTCAAGGCATGATTTCCTTTTACAAAAGCCTTGTTGTCACTTCCCCAACATATTGTGTATATGTATGCCTATGATAATTCTGTTCTTTACTATAGTTTCAAACAATTTGCCTGAATTAAGCTTACTGACCTGTAATTGCCAGGATAGCCTCTGGAGCCTTTTTAAAAAAATGGCATTACATTCAATCTTCAGTTTTTCCTCCCTCATTAGCACACAATATTGATGAGGCAATATTATAGTCACCTCCAGGCAATCCTTTTAAGGATTAATAGGATGATCTACAGGTAATATGTCATTTCTTTCTTCAAGTTAGATAGATGTATATGAATTGAAGGCAGTTAATTTAATTGGTGGTAGTGTATGTATATCTAATCACCTTACTCTTTTCTCTTTTTAAACGAGTGAAGTCAGATCACATGATTTTTATGAACATTTTAATGATATTCACCAGTATTTCAACAAGTCAATAAGATGTTTTAAATCTAAATCATGTAGAAAATCAGACATTTCATGTTTCCTATTGAAGTCAAAACCTAGAGCTATTACCCTGGAAACAGAATAATGACTTTCATACTTAGACCATAAGACTTTCAGAATTTGACAAATATTTGGTTCAGTTTACTTTTGAGAGTCCAATTTCACAGAGTTTTTATGAAAATGTAAAAAAGACACAACTAGAAGTAAGAAATTTCAAAGCTTTTTTCAGGTTTACTAAAATATTGGAATAGCTCCCAGAACTAGTTCTTAGTCCTTTAACTAAACCTCTGACATGTTGTTACTCAGTTCCTGAGTCATGCCAGAAGGCTAGATCTAACCAGCAGCAATTTTTATGGGCCAGTCATATAGATGTTTCAGAGCACCCAAAATGAGTATTAACAATGTGAGATTTGCTATTTGGGACAGGTCTATATATTTAAGGCATTTTAGTCAGTACTCTAATGTTATTAAAAATGTCCATGGAAAAAGTTGTGTAGCGTAATTACATTCATGAATCATAAAGAGAGATCAGCTGTTCTTCTTTGAAATGTGCTATAGTACAATATTGTTCAGTATGAGACTAAAAGGATGAAACACTGTTGAAGTTAGTGAGAGTTTGCCATTGCCTTCAATGCAGCCAGGGTTTCACCCTATGAACAGGTATTGCTATGGAGAAATGATCAATAAACAGAAAGGAACATTTAATGTTTCATGCCAGGTGTTTTAAAGTAAGGACCCAGTACTGACAACACCTACTAATGGGTGTAATGAATTGGTACCATTTACAAGAAATATATGTCTGCAGGATTGGACCTACAAATGTGCTGTATATGAATATTTAATTATAGTAGCAAGAAATAGTGGGTGAAATCAAGTCCTTGCTGAAGTCAGAAAGTTTTGTCATTGATTTCAATGGAGCCACCGTTTCACCCAGTGGCACAAAAGTATACCAGTAAGATCTACTTTAGCTATGCCTGGCACACATAAACTAAAGCTTTCCATTTCTTATAAACAAACAACATTTAACATGAAAAGAAAAGAAAAAGAATCATGTTTAAAAATGAGCACGAAGTGAGACAAAATGTTGCCTCATCAGTAGATAATGACTATTTCAGTTCTATGCCCTAAGTACAACATCATCTTTTCAATTACATAGTAGTAAATGTGTTTCTTTAGGGAGGTGCTTCATATCGCAGTGAAGCTTCCATGCTATGTATTGCTTTTGTAGCTGTGATACTGTCTTTTTTATTTTTAACCATCAGAACAAATAGATATGTGAGAACACACATAAGCTGTTGGCAGAGAAGTGATGTTTGCCCCAGGGTGCGGTAGCCTATGCAGACTGCTTGGAAGACTTTCTGCATACTTTTATGAATATGTGCATTGTCTGTATTGACACTGTTTTGCCTGCAGATTCCTTCTCCTCTTTTCAAGCCTCCATCACTCAGATGTGTCAAATTGTATAAGAAGGATGGTGATTTATTGAATTTTCAAAAATGCATTCCATATGTAAGAAGCCTGCAAGAAATAGTGAGATCAATTGTTCAAAGTAAGGCCTTCTCTTATTCAGTTCAGTTGAGAATGCAATATCTGTAGGCAATTGTGTTGCCTATTGGAACTCTGATTTGCTGACTGAATTATTGATTGGGTTAGTAAATTTGGTTGTTAGTTGGAGAACTTTCATCTCTCAATTCTTCTGTGATAAAGTGAATGTCATTTTTTTAATATGTGTCTGGTCAATTCAATAAAAATAAGTTTAAATAAAATTGGGTTTGTTACAATACCTGGCCAAAAAGCCCAGTGAAATTCACAGATAGAATAGATGCTCCACTTAGTTCAGGCCATACACATAGAAAAATGACTTAACAAAGAAAGTTAAAGTAGTGTTTTAGCTTTAACTTTAACTCTCATGTGTTTTGTCAATTTAGATTAAGAAGACTATCGTATAAATTTAGTGCTTTTTAAAAATGTATTATTATTTGGCAGTGAATAGAACATCACTGTTCCATGTTTTTATTTTCTTATGGAGGGTTAAAAGGCTACATTTATCTTTCTTTCCTGGAAGGACAGGAAAGGGGAAAATGTGTGTTATTTAACTCCATTTTCCTAAACTCTTCTTTTAGAGCCATTCTCGACATATGGGTAAACTCACATTAATTTGGGTTATTTCATTTATTTGTTGTTATTTTACAAAAGAAAGACTCTTCAATAAAACAAAATGTTTTTAAAAAATATTTAGAGCTATCATGGCTTCTTTTTTGAGTACGTAATTCTAAACATAAACAAACTTCCAGTTTACCTGAGAGACATAGTCTGCCAAGTAAGCATTCAATTATTCAATTTCTAACACTGGCCATGCAAAAACTCTCCAGTATTATCTGAAACCCAACACTAGCTCTACTTATGGTCACCATCAAAAAAGATAACATTTGCCATGCTTAACACCATGGTATTTTATTATAGGAAATAAATGGAATATCTTAAGTATGGGAAAATACTGTGGCATCTTAGATACATTGTACGATAACTGATGATAAATGTTGACTTCTTAGTGGTGACCATTTTGTCCGAATTTACTCAGGAATTTCTGCAAAAACTGAACCTGCTCCAGTTCTGCAAACCAGCTATAAACTTGGATTAAACAGCCAGTAAAGCCAGATTTAAGTGTGCTTTGTGTCAGTGGAGCTGCACAAAACAGCTAGAGTTTAGTGGTGAATCTAGCCCTTTATTTTCACTATCTATCTTAAAGGTTTATATTACTGCCCATCACCATGCTACCTGAGTGCCTTTCATGTAAAATCAATAGAAGTAGCAAAGTCTCAACTGATGCAGGCTATTATTGTAACCATTATACAAATGGTTTAAGACTCATTTTTTATGTCTGTGCTCTATATTTTTTTTGTATTGCCACCCATTTACTGCTTTGTTCCCACACAATTTTATAAATCTCACTCACAGTGTATTAGGAAAATATGTTGGCTATTTTTGCTGATATATCATTTTAAATGACATTTTAATGAACAAGAAGGGACTAATAATGGAATGTGTGTTATATATGATGTTGAATGAACAACTCTAAACAGATGTAATAAACTGCTGAAAATAAAGCAAGGCCTAGATGAATATTAAGAACATTGAAATAAAGAACAAATATACACTATATAATACAAACAATAGCTAGAATAGAAAAGGTCATGAATGAGTACAGATGAAATTACGCTCATGAGAGCCACAAATTGTAGCTATGTATCTAGTGCTTTCATGTATGAAGCTGTAGAGTTCAGAGGCTATGGTTTTGTCATGTTTGTAGCCCTCACTGGGGCAGATTTAAATCGACAGTACATGCTCCCAAATTTAAACACATTCACTAATATTTCATTTTGAGCTGAGACACAACATGCACACTCACTTTAGAACCTCCTGCTGAAGCACTGTATACTCCTCCTTTTGCCAGGTTCAATCGTTATCACTGGATTGTTCTGAGAGCTTGCCAGACAGAATTAAAATGAAATTAAAATGCTCAGATTTTATTGTACCTTACAGTGATGAATGATTTCTTTGCATGGTAGAAAACTGAGCCACACAATACTTTAACCACTGGAATGTAGAGACATGAAAGAGTTTAACTTGGCACCAAACAATACAGGATATTAGATGCACTCTAAAGTTCCAGATCTCAGGAGAGGTTTTAGGGAACATTTCTTTAAAAGAGATTCTCTGGGATTTCCCATGCATCTTCCTTTTACTTCACTTCCCCAATTGTCAGGGGGTCAGCATTACTTGATTGTTCTTCTAAAGCTGGACAAAGTTCTTGCTGGCCTTTCCAGCACTAGTCTTACAATAATTTTCAGTCCATAAGTCAGCATGGTGCCTTTTGCTAGAAGGTATTTTATGTGTGTAGGAGAAACAGGATAGAAAGCTGCTACCTTTGTTGTCAGTAGGTGGCGGCTGGTGTCCAGAATAAGTGGTGGGGCTACACCTTCTGCAGCTTCTCCCCACCTTCCTTTAATTGATTATATTTTCAAAGAGGAAAACTGGAACAGTATGGTCAAAGTGATAGAGAGAAGTGGAGGGAAGTTGATTAGTAAGTAGGAAGAAAACAGAGCATCCACTCTCTTTCTGAATCAAATACTAAGGCACTCTAGAGAAAAGGATAGAGTGGGAGAAAATAATATCTATTTCTGTGTCTCTCGTATACTGTTCTCTCATGACTCAAATTTCTCCCCCTCCAATCTATCTTTTGCTTTAGTAGTTCTCTCTGTTACCTTTTCCCTCCAAACACATGCTACCAATTTGCCCAGAACCTCATTTACCAATGGAAGAGCTGCACAGTTTTTTGTAGCTCCCCAGTGATGTGCCATGCAAGTTATTTAGTTATTTTTCACATTTGAAAATAAATTGCAAATAAAAAAAATTGGATTCACTCCTTGGTGAATAAAGATAGCTATGTAAATACAGGACAGAAAGTATGGCAAGTTTACACACACACACACACACTGGCCAGCTAGCATACCTCAACCCCGATCTGGGGAAAAACTTCCTTTACTAGTAACTTCCTTTAGTCTGTTTTCCCATGGCCCATGAAATTCTTGTCTTCTCTGCCAACTCTGTCAATTTGTGCAAAGCATGGTGGTGAATTTGTGATGTGGAAGCTGAAAGTGAGACTCATTCAGGAGCTACCAAACATCCATTAGATGGGAACAATTTTTACTTCCCCCCATTTGGGCTCAATTCAAACTAGTGACCTACAATCAAAAGGATTTTTAGCCCATTAACAGTGCCCTGAAGCATCTAGTCCCCCAATTAGTGCTAAAGTAAGCCAAGGTTATATTTGTTATACATAATATATAATGTGTGTGTATTAAACAAATACAAAAACAATGTTAGAAGAATGTTAAGATTGAAGAGTCAAGCCCTCAAAAGTTTGAAAATATCAGAATCAAAGTTGCCTTGATTTGGTCCCTTTATGCATATTCATTATGATGCAGTTTTAAATATATGACCACACTCTATGTTTTCTCAACAAAGCTCATCAGCAGGATTTGATCCCAGATATTTAGCTCAAATTCTTCCACTTGACTTGAAGACATAATTGATAGGGTGAGACAGTACCTGGAACAAGCTAAGCTGGTTGTACTAAGTGGGGTTGTAGTAAGTGGGGTATGGTTTCCTGACCTTATAGGGGAGCTAGGGCTGCCTCCCCCATTCTTCCCCTCATGCCATCAGCCTCCCCATTCTACCTTCTTCTTTTTCATCCTCTCCTCACTAGTCTCTCTGGTGTAGACCCTACATATTAAATCCCACATTCTCAGCTCCCCAATCTGTCCCAAATTGCTCTTCTTAGCTGCTGCAGCTATCATGACCAAAGCTGCTGTCTTTACCTCAGGACCAGTGGCACCAATTCAGATATTTCTTGGGAGAGGAAATTCTGGTGCCTTCACTTCTCCCCCAACAGTGACGTCCCCGCTTGTCCCCTCCATCTGCCGCAGGGACCCCAGGTCTCCCTCAACCAGGGAGTCTCCCCTCTCTCTTACCCACACAGTGCATGAGCCAGTGCTGCCAGGAGACAAGTTCTCAGTGGATTCCCCCGCACTTCACCATCCTGTCACATCCGTGTGACAGGTTCCAATGTCACTTGGCCTGGCTGTCCTCTGTCTGGACGGAAGGATTGCTGAGCCAAATCTGAGTGGCATTGCGACGCTGTGCACCGGGGTTCAATGCCACTCATTGAAATTTGTCCCTGCTGAGTCACATTTCAGTGGCTTTGCTACCACCCAGCCAGAGCAATTCTCCAGACACTCCAGCAGGAGTCATGCTGATTTACTGTGGGAACACTGCTTAAAATTGGTCAGGACACGTCCCCATGCCACCTGCTAGCTCTGCAGCCTAAGGAGTTTTGAGCGAGTGCAAAAACCTTGAAGGGAGGGGGGCATTGCTCCCACATTCTACTAATTGGTGCCACTGCTCTGAATTCAGGCATTATGTGGAATAGAGGCCTCTGGCTACCACAGGAGGACCACAGGACACATAGGCTATGTCCACACTACCCACCACTTTCAGCAGCATGAAGGTTATGCATAGCTACATGCCATAGCGAAGAGCAGGTGGCATCCACATTGTGGTGTATAGCTACATGTGCCAGTGAAAGTCTTTGAGAGAAGGGGAGGCAGTGGGGAGAAGGCCGTGCCAGAGCCACTGGAGTCTTTTCCTGCAGCAGGGAGAAGGCTCCAGCAGAGAGGAGCTGCCAGAGCCTTTCCCTGCTGCCCATCCCCTACCAGAGCCTTTCCTTGCTACTGGAGTATTTCCCTGCAGTAGTGAAAGGATCCGGGAGGCAATGGCTAAAAATAGCCATATAGATGGGAAGGTACAGTATGGGTGAGTAGATAGCCACATACATCAAGTATGCCTGTACTCTATTCACTTAAGCCATGCCTCTCAGTCTATACTACTACTTAAACTCATTCAGAGGGCTACCCAAGTACATACTCTATACACTGCTGAAAGAAGCATGAAATGTAGATGTAGCCTTAGATGTGTGACATTCCAGCTAAGCTCTGGGAATGTGTGACAGGACTATCAAATGTGTGACACTTAAAAGCCTTGTAATTAGCTGCATTACCCCCTGCACTCACACTGCCAAGCCAACCTGACCCCCTCCCAGTTCAGATGTTCTCACAACTCAACAGCATCTGCCAACCAACCTCCACCAGGTCTGAAACAGCCACACCTTCTGTAGCCTCTCTGGGCTGAGAAACTCTCCTTTCTATTTAGCCTCTTGACACCTCAGAATGACTTCCAACAGCAATGAACCTTCTGCAAACAACCACCTCCAAGCTCAGAACACTCCTTCTCCCAGAAATGCACACGCCCACCACTCCAGTCTCACAAAACCCATCCTCACTGGCTTAGAATACTTCATCCTTCTACTTGACACCCACAGACACCAGGGCAGATGCCTCCCAGTTTTAGCTTCCCAGCGCTCCCCCCCACCCAGGCTTTTTGCTGGGTCTGGAAAAACAAGAACAGAGGCAGCAGGGAGCATGCGCATGTGATCTGAAATACCCCATAGAAATTTGTATTCCCTCCTCTCTTCTTCCTCCCTGTGCTACCTGCAGTCTGTGACCTGCAGAGTATGAAGTTCCCCAGTGGCAGATGGGTTTATTGCTGCTTCTGCAAGCTGAAGCATCTAGTACCACCAAAAATACCATAGTAGCTACAGACTATGCTATGTGTTATAATAAATCAGCTACACTACACAGTTCTGAGATTATTTCTGGTGCTTATGCCACGAACTTCTATTGACCAGTTGGATTGGTTGTCAGGTAGGGTGGCCAGACAGGAAGTGTGAAAAATCGGGACAGGGAGTGGGGGGTAATAGGAACCTATATAAGAAAAAGACCCAAAAATCGGGACATCTGGTCACCCTATTGTCGGGTAGGTGGTAGAATGGGAACAAGTTACCTAGTCATATTTTATTGGAGAGCTCCATGTGGTTGCTTGCTATTTTAATACCTAAAGTAATATCTGGGAGGAAATATGTCCTGCTTCAGACATTGGACACAGGGACTTGCTTGAGCAAGATACGAGACACCTCCTATCTCAGCACTGAGCTCTTAGTAGACACGTTGTTCCAACCTTCTGCTGACCCAGTGAGTGAAGAACAAACTCAGAACTTGCAACTGGATTCCCATGAGGCAATGCATTGTTCTACCTCTACGTTACTTAGCTGGCCTGCTCAGGGAGTCTGCCTCCATTTCACTTTTTTGAGCCACAGGGTTATTTTTCTTTTCTGATTTAACATTTCTAGCACCGTGCCCCCCAACATAATACAACTCACATACTTGTAGTTTATGAAGAAATAATTTGTTTCCTTAGCAACTGAATGCAATGTCTATATTAAGAAAGAAAGTAATTAACCCTCTAATGTGAGATAATGCTGCATACACATGTTTAAATCTGCAGGCGTCTTTGGCTATATCAAGTTTTAAGTGATAAATGCTTATCTCTTGATAGCCATCCTATTAAAACAAGCAGGGAAAATTCCATAGAAGCAGCAATATGTGACATTAATGGAAATATATCCAGAAAATGGATTGTAATTGTCAATCTTGAGAGAAGCAGCTGTAGAGTTCTGTAATTTGATTCCATTTTAGGGTAGCTTTTTTTTTTCTTCCTTCCTGTGGATGCAACTATGATTACTCCCAATAGCTGTTCAGAGTGACGTACTTTTATAGATTTCCTGCTTTAGTTTCTCTACACAGTTTTTATTCATCACCCTAAGGTTGGTCAAATTAGATGTGTGATCTGTGTAATATATGAGAGAGAGACATATACTTGTGTGCATATAGATTTAGAATGACAAGGTAAGGGATGTAATATCTTTTATTGGACTAACTTCTGCTGGCGAAAGAGACTAGTTTTTGAGCTTACATAGAGGTCTTCAGGTCAGGAAATCTCTTTCACCAACATAAACTGGTCCAATAAAAGATATTACCTCCCCCATCTTCTGCCTCTAATATCCTGAGACCAGCATGGCTACAACACTGCAAAAAACATATACATATTGGTAATTTTTTAAAAACAGATATGCACAGTTAGGCTCCAAAATCCATATTTAGGCACCTGAGCCCAGATCTTCCAACTGAAAGGTAGGCATCTAAATACCTTTGAGGGTCTGGGTCCTAAATCATTATTCAGCAAGGTACTTAAGCATATGAATAACTTTATGCACCCATTGACTGTCCATGTACTTAAGTACCTTGCAGAATTGGATTCCTAAGTAGGTGGCCTGATGATCAAGAGTGGTAAGCATCCAAAAACTCACTTTGACTTGAATGGACACTTCCAAGTGCTCAGCACATTTGAAAATAAGCCCAATTACATAGGTGCCTAAGTATTGATTTAGGAAATGAATTTTAAGCACCCATTTTTCAAAATCTTGGCCACATGCTTTAAAGAAATGATTACAGTGGAAATCAATTTCTTCAGTTCTAGAATGAGGAAATTAAATATAAATTGTTCAATAGATAATATTTTCTGAATAGTGCTGATGTCCCTGAACAACAATATGCAATTTAAGATTCCTTCCTTGTAAGTTATTAATATATTGAAACATTGCATACTAATTTTTAATTTAGGCATTTGTTTGCCAGTACTGCCTACTCTTTACCCATGTGTAAATGAAAAATAAAAATACATAATTTTGGGAATGGGCAGATAACTCATGTATCATGATTTTAATAAGCTTTCAATTCCCCTCACTGCCAATATTGGCTAAAAATATCCCAGTAGGGCCAAATTCTATCTTCAGTTATGTCTGTGTAAACCCATTGATTTCTCTGGCATTTTCACAGCTCTGCCAAAGGGCAGAATTTCACAATGAGGTCAGGTTCCCCCTGTTGTAATCCCCACTGATTTCATTGGAGTTTTTATACCAGGAATACATTTGGCTCCTGATCCTTCCATTGTACTATGCCACATTGTCTATTTTATAGCCAAATGTGTCAGAAGGAAAGTCAGCTTGTGCTCCTAGAGCAATGCCAAAACATTCTGAAAATCTTTAATCAGTCTGGTTCAAGTTCTCTGTGTACCCTTATTTCTAACCTGCATATAACTGTCAAGATGGATAAGATTACATATTAGATATGGTCACACTTCTGCCCTGTCTGGTTGATGAGATCTTATCAAGGTGAGGCTCTTCAATTCCTTTTTTTTGGGGGGGGGGCCGTGGAGACGGGGGTGGATAGGGGGGAAATGCATTACAAGGTCTTCAGGCTATAAGCAGTGTTTTGTAAATGGAACAAAAATAATTCTAGATTTATTTTTTTTCTACATAGTCTAAAATGGAATCAGATCCCAAAGCTCTGTACCTTACCCGCAATATAAGAAAAAAGGTATGTCCAATTTTACCGTAACAGTGTTATGGTGAAAAGAATTGTTTGTGCTTTCAGCATTTCTTTTCTTTAGCAAAATTATCCTCCTTTTGAGGATAAAGATAAAGATAAAGATAAAGAAAAGCAGACTACTTTGGAACTGGAAGCACTTAAAGCCTTTTTTATTTTAGATCCATACGTAGTACACTCAGAGTGAAACAAGTACAAAGTGCTGTTTAAATATTCTCATGGAAAAACTCTGGAACTGTGCTTTGTAAGTGTATTATATGTATAGATGGTTTCGTTTTATACATGTGACAATGTCCCTAAATGAGTCATCTGCTAGGATTGAATCCAGGACTTCTGGATTTGTAAGTATGAACCACACCTGAGAGAGCTAAGGTCAGGTCTGCTAGTTTTGAAGCATCAGCAGTTCATAAACCTCTACATATGGTCTATCCACAGAAAGGGGACAAAATGTCACCCGGTGTTAATGTTCTTTACATACAGGCTGGATTGGTTAATTAATATTAAAATTGATTGAATCTTTTCCATCAAAATGTTTTTTTAATAGGAAATGATTTTTTGACAAACTGGAAAATTAAAACAAAACAGTTTTGTCAAATTTTGGAAGTGTGGGGTAGAAGCTATTTAGTTGCTAAAATGATTTCAGTTGTTTATTGAAAACCAGAAAAATGTTGAAGAAATTTTATATGAAAACAAAACTTTTTCCATTTTCATTGAATATTTTGTGGAGGGGGGGGGGGAATAATTTCCTGATCACCTCTAAGATAAAACAATACACTAGATAAATTTGTTCAGAAAAGTCCGTACCCTAATTCGCCAGACATTACCCCGATCACTTGCTTGTATGATGTATCCCCTATCCCTAGTACTCATCAGTCTTTTCCATTTATATTGTAAGGTCTTAAAAGCAAGGCCTTTCTCTCACTATTTGTTTGTACAGCCCCTAGCACAATGAGGCTCCATATAATAAAAATAATAATCTTCTTGCCAGTTTACCTCCTTATCAATGGAATAATATGGACTCACCTCTGAATTTAAGGCCACCAAAAATTCCACTGAAATTTTAAATGACCCTCCTTTTCTTGTGGTTGCGATTAAATGTCCAAGGGCTTGTCTATACTTACGCGCTGGTTCGGCAGCAGGCAATCGAACTTCTGGGTTCGATTTATCGCATCTTGTCTGGACGCGATAAATCGAACCCAGAAGTGCTCCCCTTCGACTCCGGTAATCCTGCTCGGTGCGAGGAGTACGGGGAGTCGACGGGGGAGCCTGCCTGCCGCGTCTGGACCACGGTAAGTTCGAACTAAGGTACATCGACTTCAGCTACGTTATTCGCGTAGCTGAAGTTGCGTACCTTAGTTCGAATTGGGGGGTTAGTGTAGACCAGGCCTTAGAAAACCTGAATCATTGGCTAGCATCTTATTGTTCGACAGAGTCCAAGGCAAGTATTGTAAGCAAATAAACTCCAACATCTGGTGCATGCATTACACATCAGACTTCTCAGATCTAGCACCTGAATTAATTTTTATAATCTTTTTCTTTCTTGGTTAAGCAGAAGAGATTTAGATCCTTTCAGGCTTTGGATTTAATCATATTTCCAAAATCCTGTCTTTCCCCATGCTTGTAGTTGCTGACTCCGCACTGGCTGTTCTTAGTCTCGCATTTCAGCAGGAGGAAATATGATATAGGCTATGTCTACACTAGAGAGCTTATAGTGGCACAGCAGTACCGATGCAGCTGCGCTGCTGTAAGATCTCTAGTGTTGCCACTCCATGCCAACAGGACAGACTCTCCCATTGATATAATTAAACCACCCTCAATGAGGGTCAGTAGCTATGTCAGTGGGAGCAGCTCTCCTGCTGACATAGCACTGTGCACATAGGCGCCTATGTCAGTGTAGCTTATGTTGCTCAGAGAGTGTTTTTTTCACACCCGTGAGAGACATAAGCTTTGCTGATGTAAGCGGCAGGGTAGACATACCCTTAATAACTTCCTTCCTTGTTTGTCTTGGCTGCCTGAACTTCCATAGACCATCTTGTACTCACCAGCTGTTTTCTTCCTGGATCAAGCTATTTCCTTCTCATCACCTAGACCCTTCCTGACTTATCTTAAGATGGGCAAATTGGGATAAAACTCCCTCCTCTTCAAAGTGAAAGAGAGGGAGAAAACAGCTGTAAATGTTCATCCATTCACCAAGGATGATCTACAGTGGGACTAACTTTTTATTAGAGCTCATCAGAATTTTTTTAATCAAAATGGATTTTCAATTAAAAATGCCATTTATGTAGAAATCAACACCTTTGGAAAAAGTGATTTCAACAAAATTGTGTTTTGAACTCCCCCCACACACATACACGATATATATATATATAATGTTGAAATAGCCCATTTCAACTCTCAAGTTTTCACTTCAAAATAACTTTCCGTAAACAAAATACATTGTTTTATGTAAACAAGTTAAAAAGTTAAAATTGGGAAAAAAATTTACATTTTATCAAAACAAAATGTTTTGATTGACCTAAAACACCATTTTTTTCCGAAGTCTGTTTCATGGGAAATTTCAAATTTTATTTTTTTTTCATTCTGTTTTGGAACAGAAATTTGTTTGAAATTGCAGAATTTCCCACAAAACAGAAATCTGGTTCCCACACAGCCTTTCCCCAAATGGTTCACTATCTGTGCTCCTGTGACTCTTTGATTGCCTGTGGCCCAATTCTGATCCTGTAGGATACTCCAAAGATTAAGAAGAGGAACGCAATAACAATCTGGTAGGTCTGTACAAAAGAGTCAGCAGCAAACATTTCAGTAATGCAAGGTGGTTGAGGCAATAGCAAACTAGCTGGGTTAATAGCAAAGTAAATAATTTTTAGTATTTTATTAACTATGAAGAGTTGATTTATTATTCCTAAAAAAATTCATTGTTTATTACCTCTTGTAAACACAGATGTGGAAAAAAATCTAGCCATCCCTATTCGTTTAAGCCTTAAATTGACATAGACCCGCCCTGCAGGCCACAAGCCTGAACCAAGCTAAGTGTTGTGCTTCCCGACAGGAACAGTCAAGGGTTATGACCAGAGGAGGGGAGGCCGGGGAGGGGAAGAATGGTGAGTCCTGGCAACTGCAATAATAGTGTGTGTGTTTATGGCTGGTGAAATATAATAACCGCTTGTGTAAAGCAATAAGCATTAAGTAACTAGCTAAAATGATTAATTATGCCTCTTCTTATCTTTTTGTGTATCTATGCCCCCCGAATTGCATAAAACCCTATTGTGTAATTGTACCCTGCTTGGAACATTTGAGTAACAAGCACCCCAAATGATGCAAAGAAATGACAGTATTGGAAACCACCAAGAAGACTCTCCTATTCCTCTAAATGACGTGTAACGTATAATATGTTTGCGGTTTTCGGCTTTAAAAGGGATCGGTGTACTCCAATCGGGGGAGTGGTTTCTAACTGCTACCCCCAACGCGTTGATATGTATTGCAATAAACGGGCCTCAGGCTTGAGTCTCTAATCAAAATGATGCATGGGTGACTTTTTCCACAACACAGGTAAATTGCCCGAGTCCTTCCCAACCATAGAGTGTCACAGGGAAGATAGAGAGATGTGGTCAATCTCTGGATTTCGAGATTCAGCAGTGAAGGAAACAGAAAACAATGAGATGAGAGTGTATGTGACACTGGCAGATGTCTAACTGGCACTTTTAAATTGAATTCATTGAGAGACAGGTAGACAGTTAAGAGATATATAATACGATTCTATTAAAAGATAGAGATGATATGATTGTTCTGCCTACAGTGAAAGACAAGGTGGGTGGGGTAATATCTTTTATTGGACCAACTTCTGAGAAAGCAGTCTGGCTGTGGGAATCTGCACCAAGCTGACATTTACAGAGGAGAGATTAGTAATTCATAAAATGGTTCCTGAATAGCTGACAATGATGTAAAACAAGTATATGAAATACACAGTAAATACAAAATTTCCTGCCTGCTTTCTCTGATCTGGGTCTGGGTCCAAATCTGAATGTGTCAACTTAGACTTGTAATAGTTTGGGGTTATGTCTAAGTACCTCCCTGTTCTGATTCTGTGAAAGCCAAATTGTATTTTCAGTGTCCAGTTTGAGAGTAACCTTTATTATGACCTTTTCTATATACTGTAACTTCCATGTAGGATTGCTATATCACTCTTCTTTTAGGGGGCCTAGTACCTAGGTGTCTGATCCTGAATAAGAGAGTCATCAAGGGACCATCAGCTTTGAGCAACTCTCTCTTATGGGAATAGTGGGCTTGATAAAGGGAGTGGCCAAGCTACCAGTTTGATTCCACGGGGCTGGAACTTTAACTACCTGACTGGACTCTGAAGCCAGTCAGTGTGCCACATGACAGAGGGACAAGGTGGGTGATGTAATAATATCTTTTATTGACAAATTTCAGTGGGTAAAAGAGACAAGCTTTCAAGATTACACAGAGCTTTTCTCCAGGTCTGGAGAAGAAGGTATTATTTTACCCCTCCTGTTTCTCCAATATCCTGGGACCAACACAGCCACAACACTACACTACAAATATGACAGAGAACACAGCAACCTTGTTTAAAAGTCAAGATGTGATTCTCTCCCCTGTTCTCCCCTCAGGAACCAGAAGGACTGCAAGAAGCAGAAGGAGCCTCCCCATCTCACACAAGGACTGGTCCTAAGGACTCACAATAAGGGGTGAGCATACACTATGTATGCTTTCTGTGGTTTTAGAACTCTTATGTAAAGCCTGTGTTCCTTATTTTGCCGGCCATGTGGCCCCAAAGAGTTAAACTATAAAGCCCACTGAGTATGTGAGCTCTGGGGAAGGATCCTTAGTGACTGGTGAGGTTTGGGAGGTTCAGCACTGGTTTCAGGGCCTCGGGCAGTTGAATAGCACAACTTCACATCCCAAGGAAGCAGGGGTCAGACAGCAAGTCCCCATACTACGAGTGCACAACTAGAAGCCAGAACTAGAAACAGTCTCTGGACACTGCCCAGACCCAGCTGGCTTGGAAGTATGTGGGATCCAAAGCCTGGGTCCAATATCATAGTGATTGGTGACCATCCACTAGGGGGACTCGGCCAGGGCTGTAAAAGGCCTCATCTCTCTAAAACGAGAGTGACCAAGCTGAGCCTGAGAAGGAGCCAGAATTTACCAATGTACATTGCCAAAGAGCCACAGTAATACATCAGGAGCCTGCCCATTAGTTCCTCCCCCCACTCCCAGAGCCTCCTGCCCACCGGCAGCCCCATCAATCAGTGCTTCTGCCTCCCTCCCAGCACCTCCCGATCAGCTGTTTCCTCTGGGGGGAAGAGGGAAGAGTGAGAGCATGGCAGGTTCAGGGGATGGGGTGGGAAGGGGTGAAGTGGGGGCAGGGCTTATGGCAGAGCCAGGGGTTGAGCAGTGAACACCCCCCGGCACATTGGAAAGTTGGTGCCTGTAGCTCCAGCCTTGGAGCTGGAGCTCTTATACAAGGAGCCACATATTAACTTCTGAAGATCCACATGTGGCTCCAGAACCACAGGTTGGCCACCCCTGCTCTGAAAGGACCTGAAGTGTCACCCCAATCTATCCCCGAAATGGACATAAGAAAAGTCTGAATTTGAATGTTATTGTTTGGATGCATGTCTACATTTTTCATTTTTAAACCAAGACAGTGCAGCTGGTATGGGTAGGCATATCTTAGTATAATTCAGAAAATATTCATATTGGCGTGTTCTAAATACAGTAAGCAACCTGAAAGCTTGTCATTTACCAATATAACCCCAAAACTACTTTTGATTTCTATGATCATTTTAAGTATGGGAAATAACAGAAATATAGCAAACAGTTAAAATGGTAAATGACAGGTCTGAAAAGGCACAGATTGATCTGAACTGCAAAATAATGGTTCTTTTGGATCTTTTCACCAGACAGTATATTAGAGGCATAATTATCATTATTTAAGCACTTCAAATCACTTGGCCTTCACCTTCATACTGTATAACACTATTTAGAGTGTGCTATCAACTCCCAACAATGCACTGTCATCTTTCTGATTACACTACTTGTCTTAATTTAGCATGTTTAATGTGTACATTGGCCCTTAACCTTTCATATCTGCTTAGCTGAGGTGGTTTTAGTGTTGGCACTCTGGGATGTGGTATAAAACCTGCTAGTATTTTAGTTAGCTCGTAAACCACTGATGTTTTTTTTCTGACCCATGGTACACTTCTTTGTTTATCTATGCACATTTTTCTGTGTCTGCATTTATTAAACAACATTTTAAGAAAGAATAAAGTAGATTTTCTGAGACCACCTGGAATTATCCAACATTGCTGAAAGAGGATTATGACAAGAGAAGACAAAAGATAGTGAAAATCACGTTAATATGAGGAATGTGCTGATGTTTCTGTGATCATAATACATTCATCCCAATTACATTCGTTTATATGGTAATTAGGGTTTTCTAGCTCTAGTTTCACAGATATTTAAGCAGGTGAACATCTTTCTTCCTGATATTCCATTGAACAGGACAAATTAAGAGGTATGAAAAAGAGGCATGCTCACCACAAAGAAAATAAATTGAGTGCCTTGTTAGGAGTACAAAAGCTTTGAACTTGCTCTTCCCCCCAGTGGGAATGGTCCATTAAAATTACAGTAAAAGCTTTTTTATCTGGCATGTTGGAGGAATGGGGGGTGGTGGTACGTAAAAAAATCTGATTAACTGAGAGGGAAAGAGTTTGTGTGCAGGAGGGTGCTCAGGGCTGAGGGTTGGGGCACGGGAGGCGGTGAAGGGCGTGGACTATGGGAGGGAGCTCGGGGCAGAGGGTTGGGGTGTGGGAGGGTTCTCGGGGTGCCAGAGCTAGGCGATGCTCACCGTGGACCACTCCCCGCAAGCAGCAACATGTCCAGAGAGGTGCAGCCAGGTGGCTCTGAATGCTGCTTCCACCTGTAGGTGCCGCACTTGCAGTTCTCATTTGCCGCAATACCTGGCTAATGGGAGCTGCGGAGCCAGTGCTCGGGGCAGGGTGGGAGCAGTGCACGGAGCCCTCGTGGCCATTCCTCCACCTAGGAGCATTGACCGTGGCCAGTGGGAGCTGCGGGGTGGCGCCTGTGGGCAAAGGCAGCATGCAGAGCCGCCTGGCTGCACCTCTCTGGACATTTCGCCACTTAAGGGGAGCCACCTGAGGTGAGTGCCACCTGGATCTGACACCCCAAAATCCCTCCCATGCCTCAACACCCTGCCCCAAACCCCCTCCTGCACCCACACTCCCTCCCAGAGCCCATGCCCCACACCCTCTGCCGAAATGCCGGTTTATTGAACTTTCTGGTTTGTAAAGTGCTGGATAACACAGCTTTTCCTGAATATATAATTGTGCATGTATCAGACATTCATTCTAACCATTTTTAGGTTTAGAAAAGTTGATATAATAGGGTTAACATTTGGACAAAAAATATGAAAACTGAAAAAATAGAAATAAAAATCAGAACTGAGAGCTGACT
Organism: Trachemys scripta elegans; assembly: GCF_013100865.1. Lineage (NCBI taxonomy): Eukaryota > Metazoa > Chordata > Testudines > Emydidae > Trachemys > Trachemys scripta. The sequence goes on along the minus strand of NC_048298.1, from coordinate 245,156,092 downwards.
TATAATACAATACAGCATGACCACTGTGAATATTGAAAAGTTTATCCTCTCCCAGCAAGGTATGAGTTGTTAGAAAAATGTGGAAATGGAGGCGGGGTTTGTTCTTTGAAGTCTTACATCTGACGTGTAGAAAAAAAAAACTTTCTTACACTGAGATGTTTCATTTTTTATTCCTTTTGTCACAAGTGTGGTCTCTTACCTGATCAAGTTTTTTAAAGTGTAATTTAAAATGGCAAAAGGAAGTGAGCTGTGTGATTCTCTAGAAGCGGATATCCCCTTTGAACCCTGTCATTCCAACATCATCCTCTCATCCTCTTATGTTGTGCAAGGTGCTAAATGGAGATTAAGGTAGGGCCAACATATTTTTCATAGCAGATTGAATATATAGAGTGTGGGGAATAGGAATGCAAAAAATAAGAAAACAAGTTTGATTTGTGGGTGGAAAAATGACATGCAGGCCATATGTGCCAGAAACATAGAGCATGTTTTAACATGCTAAATGTTAAGTTATCATGAAACCACATAAAAAGACAAGTTCTGCACTGAGGCCCAAATAATTCTGAATTAACTTCAGAAACTAAGTGGACAATCTAGCTTGTCTTTTTTAAAATAAGCAAAAAATACTCTTAAAGATTGCAAGCCTATTCAGTAAAGCTCAAGTGTGTGTGTGTGTGTGGGGGGGAGATAAAAGTGAAAAAAGTCTGGGTAGCAAGACATTTTGAAAATAAATTACAGGCCTGTTCTAATCCAGAAATTCCTGATTCCTGGTAGCACTGATGCAAAGGGCAGCTGAAATTCATTTTTAAAGCCTGTCATATAGATTTAGCTGCAAACTTTAATTTAAAAAGGCATGATACTGACTTACAATCATAGAAATGTAGGGCTGGAAGGAACTTTGAGAAGTCATCTTGCCCAGACCCCTGTGCTCTCGCAGAACCAAGTAAACCTAAGCCCTCCCTGACAGGTGTTTGTGGAACCTCTTCTTTAAAATCTCTCTTGATGAGGACTCCACAACCTCCTTAAGAAGCATATTCCAGATCTTAACTATCCTTATAGTTAGAAAGTTTTTCCTAATATATAACCTTGGATGTAACATGGGAATTGTAATGAGGGAACAAGGTAGGTAGATTATCAACTCCACTATCATCCTCTCATAGCAGAGTATCTGAACAGTACATTCAAACACTTGATGCATTTCTTCCATGAAACCATCTGATCTCTCTTTAGAGATGTTTAGGATTATGAGGGACAGAGAGACACCAAAAATGGATCAGATGAAAACATAAGAGTGCTCTGAGAGCTATAGAAATTACTGTGAGGTGAGGGGAGGCAGGCATGATTCTGATGTATACCAGGGAGTTGGGGGTTGAGGAACACCAGGAAGAGGTAGGTGTTCTGGATACAACTGGCTAGGAAATGGACTTCCAGTTACACACACACACACACGCTTTTTGGAAAAAAACAAAATATCCTGAATCAGGCCCAAAATCCAAACACTCATTTTTTCCCACAGAACTGGAAGTTTGCAATATTTTGTTTGGGAAATGGCAAAACATTCCCACCGCTTGAATGTTTCAGTGTTTCCAAAAGGAAATATGATCCCAACATCCCAGCCCTGGGAGCCCCAGATGTGCAGCAGCCCACCTGAGAAACTGCCAAGTAGCTGGGGAATTTGGTGCTAGTGCCTCCAGAAAAACAAACAAACAAACAAAAAAACAGAAAAGCAGTTCCACAGAATTTCCAACCACGTCTAATTCTGGAATACTTTTAGAAAAGGAAAAGAAAAATGTGACAAGGCAACAGTTATTGAGAGTCTTGGGAATAGGGGGAAAGACCCAGAAGCATTGGAGGGAATTGCCAGGGTATGGGGAGTACTGTTAAGAGATTATGGAAGATAGAAGTAAATATAAAATATTCTTGGTCCGATTCTCCTCTCATTTATAACATAGAACTTTCCATACTGATTTAGCCCAGTATTATGTCTCCAGCAATGTCCAATACCAAATGCTTTATAGGAAGGTGAAAGAAACCTTGAAATATAGTTAGTACATTTCCTCCTTTCACATCGTGCACTTCCAGTGCACTGCCTTCAGTGAAGTTACTCCTGATGTACACAGGTGTGAGAGGAGAATCAGTTCCTCTAGCTAAAGAGTTCTAATGAAAGGACAAATATTTATTCTCTACTGGTCCCTTTCTTTCTTCAGGGGTATTGTTTTCAGCATTTCTTTCTGATTCTACCTGTTTAGTGGCTGAGGCATAAGTGTAATTCTTAAGCTTTACTTCTTGTTTGGAGAGGTTTCAGATTAGAAATTGTTATATTTTCACATTTCATGAAGAAAAAATATCTACAGCTGTCACAGCAAACATCTTAGTAACCTTTCCAAATTTTGTCTATTAGCTTTTGAATGTTTCTCAACAGACTGATGAGGTAGATTAAGTGATTTCCTTTATGCTTTCCATTATATTATACTGCATTCCAAGTCTTAGCAGTATAGGTAGACAATGTTCTTCTAAGAATTTTACAGGCTTTCACTGAGTGACTAAATAGTTTAGGTATTTTTAAGCTTCTGACAGAAAATCTCTAACACTATCACCTCTCTTAGGAAAAACATACGAGAGCAAGCTAGCACACTGTATAAAACATGGCATAGTGTGAACAGACCATCTCACACTACTCTTACTTCAGTTCTTTCATTGTCAGTAATAATAAACTAGGAGAATGACTTTGGGAGGTCAACTGTACATTGATTTGGTCTTTATGTTGTGATAATATGTTGGCTGCTTTGTGATCTTTGTTAAACAGAGATGCAAAATAAAACAGCCTTTGAAAATCACGAATGGTGGATGAGACAGATGCATTGGAGGATTGGATTAAAATTCAAAATGATCTGGACAGACTGGAGAAATGATCTGAAGTAAATAGGATGAAATTCAATAAGGACAAATGCAAAGTGCTTCATTTAGGAAGGAACAATCAGTTGCACACATACAAAATGGGAAATGACTGCCTAGGAAGGAGTACTGCAGAAAGGGATCTAGGATTCTTAGTGGACCACAAACTTAATATGAGTCAACAGTGTAACACTGTTGCAAAAAAAAAGTGAACATCATTCTGGGATATATTAGCAGGAGTGTTGTAAGCAGGACACGAGAAGTAATTCTTCCACTCTACTCTGCTCTGATTAGGCCTCAACTGGAGTATTGTGTCCAGTTCTCGGTGCCACATTTCAGGAAAGATTTGGACAAATTGGAGAAAGTCCAAAGAAGAGCAACAAAAATGATTAAAGGTCTAGAAAACATGATCTATGAGGGAAGATAGAAAAAAATGGGTTTGTTTAGTCTGTAAAAGAGAAGACTGAGAGGGGACATGATAACAGTTTTCAAGCACATAAAACATTGTTACAAGGAGGAGGGAGAAGAATTGTTCTTCTTAACTTCTGAGGATTGCACAAGAAGCAATGGGCTTAAATTGCAGCAAAAGAAGTTAGACATTAGGAAAAACTTCCTAACTGTCAGGGTGGTTATGTACTGGAATAAATTGCCTAGGGAGGTTGTAGATTCTCCGTCATTGGAGATTTTTAAGAGCAGGTTAAACAAACACCTGTCAGGAATGGTCTAGAATGATAATACTTAGTTTAGCCATGAGTGCAGAGGACTGGACTAAATGACCTCTCAAGGTCCCTTCCAGTCCTGTGATTCTATGATTTTCAGAATGATACCCATTGAGCTTGTAGATTGTGTACTCAAGTGGATGTCCACATATCTGTAAATGTATTCATAGAACAACCCTTCTGCTTTGTATTAAGGCTTCTTCTATTAATTTGGATACTGGATTTACACAGGGTGGTACGGTACTGTGTATGAAAAGATTTTTACTGAACCTCAAACACACACAAACTGATCCGAGCCAGTCTAGAGTAGAACATGCACAGTATATAGAAGTGAAGACAACAGGAGTTACACATGTACGGAGAGCAAGATGGCATTCATTTTAGAGGTAAGAGGGAACTTAAATGGCAGTGGGTTAGTTTGCTGCCATCTTGCAGACATAATCTTGCAGAGTTCTCTTTGTATCATATATAATATTGTACCCTGAGGGATATACTCTTCCAGCAATGAGCTTTATTTCTCCCACCTCTAGAAACACTACCTCCACCTCAAAAATTGAGACAGTAGTTCACTCTGCTTGATCATTTAATCCAAAGCTTTTCTACTGTGGTTGGCAACAACTGTCCCAAGCATGGTGTTTGTCGGGGTTATTTTTATAAAGGTGGCCCCTTCCACTAAGAACTGGACTTAGATTACCAACTTATTTCACATAGATCAGGAAAAAACACCCTTCCAACAAGCCATCAAATGATAAAGAATCTTGTTAACTACAAACTTGCAATTAATTTGAAACAGTAACCTTGAAGAGACTCGTATTCCACTATCAGTCCCCTAAGCCATCCAGTTTTTTAGTTTCATGTACTTACTGGGGAAGGAGAACTAATAACTGATGACATCAAGAAGGCTGAGGTGGTTAATGCTTATTTTACTTCAAAAGGTTAATGGTGACCTGATACTCAAGACAATATTAGCAACAAAGGGGAAGGAATGCAAACCAAAATAGGGAAAGAACATCTTAAAGAATATTTAGATAAGTTAGATATACTCCAGTTGGTAAAGTCTGATTAAATTCATTTTAGGGTACTTAAGGAACTAGTTGATGCAAATTCAGAACCGTTCGCAATTATCTGCAAGATCTCATGGAGGACAGGTGAGTTCCCAGGGGACTGAAGGAGAGAAAACATCATAGCTATCTTTAAAAAGGGAACAAAGAGGGCCTGGGGGATTATAGACCAGTCAGCCTAACTTTGATACCTGGAAAGATGCTGGAATAAATTATTAAACAATCATTTTGTAAGCACCTAGACTCTAGAAGATAACAGGGTTATAAGGAACAGCCAGCATGGATTTGTCAAAAACAAATCATGTCAAACCAACCTAATTTTCTTCTGTGACAGGTTTACTGGGCTAATAGATGGGGGAATGCAGCAGATGTGATATATCTTGATTTTAGTAAGGCTTTTGACACAGTCCAATGTGCCATTCTCATCAGCAAACTAGGGAAATGTGGTTGAGGTGAAGTTACTATAAGGTAGGTGCACAAATGGTTGAAAGACTGTACTCAAAGAGTAATTATCAATGATTTACCTAAAACTGGGATGATGTATCTAGTGGGATTCCACAGTGGTCAATACTAGATTCGGTATTATTCATTATTTTCATTAATGTCTTGAATAATGGAATGGAGAATATGTTTATAAAATTTGCAGATGACACCACACTGGGAGGAGTTGCAAGCACTTTGAAGGACAGTCCTAACAGCACCTGTGAAGTTTCAAATGTTTCCCAATTTTACTCTTTGGGGTAATTTAACAGATAAGGTCAAAAATTCCCAAATTGGTTGTCTAATCCATATTTAGGCACTTTGTATATGTTCCTGACTTTAAGCAACTAAGTATGAATATTCACCCTTAACAGATGGCTCTTCTGTGGGGGGACCGGCCACCACCATTACCCCAACCAGGGGTGGGGGTCATGGTGAGGCCCTTCTGGATGTATACTGTGAGTCTAAATACTCTGATATATTCTTTCTACATGTGTAAGAAATGTTACTGCTGTCAATAAGAGTTCAACATGCAAAATCAATGTAGAATCTGCCCCATCAGTCCCCATCATGTTTAAGGAATAAAAGCAGAACAAATGCACTTTGAAGACCCAATCCATGACCAGGCACATGATTGGGTGTCAGAAGACATGAGATCTATTCTCAGCTCTGCCGCAGATTTCTTATTTGACATTGGGAAAATCACTTAATATCTCTGTGCCTTAGTTTCCTCATTTATAAGACGGGTTAATAATGTTTTCTTATCTCGCAACAGTGCTGTGAGACTAAATTCACTACCGTTCCTAAAGGACTTTGATATCCACAGATGGAAAGTACTATACACTTGCAAGGTATAATTTATTATTTTGTTTTACTATAGCCCTTTTCTTTTTACATCAAAGCCCTTCTGATGCTCAGACTTTGGCTCCAATTCACAGCTATTCATATTTTAAACAAATCACACTCTGATGGATATTGCAATGAAATGATCCCATCTTGAACTTTACCTGTTGATTTTAGCATTTCTGTTGGCTCTAGCATGCAGAGCAGTTTGAATTTCCCTGTGGCTCAGTGATGCCTTTTAGCAGATTATTTTAGATTCTCTCTTCAATGAAATCCTAATGGGAGAACAGCAGTAAGCATGACACCTAAAGATCACAAGCCCACAGGGGCAAATGACTCACTGTAACTATAGTTTAAAGGTACTTAGGAAAAGAATGACAAGCTCTTGGTAAGGAACGTGGATAATCCTCATAACAACCACACTATCTATCTGGATTTTTTTTTCTTTCTTTTGGTTTCAGTGGTCTGGGTGGCACCAGGGGAAAGGAGAGAAGACAAACTTCCATTTATTTGACATACGATGTTTATATAAAAGGCACAAAATATTACTCAAAATTGTGCTGCTCTAGTCCTGGGCCTACATTTTTAAAAGGGACTATTGATTTTGGATGCTTCCATTTTTGGGTGCCCAACTTATGCCATTTTAAAGGGGCTTGATTTTCAGTGGGCAGGTATTCAGCATTTCTGAAACATTCAGGTCCCTTTAAGGCAAACTTGTTTAGATGAGTTCCATGTCACCTGCACGACATACCCTTCTGAGGTTCTTCCATTACCCCACATCCAGGGCCATGCAGAAAAAGTCCTGAATAGATAAACTTTTGTTGTAAATAACCAGCCTCTGATTATTTTTAAAGTATTGATCTTTAGCTGGTCTCAGGGCCGGCTCCAGGCACCAGTTTAACAAGCAGGTGCTTGGGGCGGCCAAGGGAGAGGGGCGGCACTTGCAGCAATTCAGGGGCGGCAGAAATGCTGGAGCCGGCCCTGGCTGGTCTGCACTAATGTAGCTCCATTGACTTAATTAAAGAAAATGAGGATCTGGTCCTTGATGTTTAGGTTATTATGCTAGGACTTAATTTGGTTTCATCAAAATAAAATACTATATATTTAAGACATTTAGGTTATTTCATATAATCCCTGTAAAATCAGTTGGACTCAATAGCTCATGGGGACATGAACACTTTCAAGTATTTGTGATCAGAAGTCACTAGCAGATGGTGCTTGTTTGGTAGCACCAGATTAAAGGTTCACCTCAGGAAAACTATTGCATTATTTGACAACCCTGCTGGAAGTCTCTGCAGTAGAAAGGGCAAGGGTTCCATGAGTAGAGAAACTGAATTGATTAAATGAACCCTTGCTTCACTCGTTATTCAGCAAATGGACCAGGATTGCATAATGAAAGAGGCTACTGTTTGGAGGATCCTTTCCTCTACCTCTATAGCAGTTGTCAGGTGCATTATGCAGGGAATGAGGTAGGGAGAATAAGGATAAGGTTCAGCTTAAGATGACTTCCCCTACCTAGGGGTATGTCTACACAGCATTTTGGAGCCTGCGGGAGAGAGATTCTGCCTGGATTAACAGACTTGGGCTAGCAGAGCTCAGGCTAGCCCTCTAAGAATAGCTGTGTAGACAGTGCTGGCTGCAGGGGGCTAGACACAGGGTATCTGTAGTGGAGCAGGGCTGAGGAGCGGGGGAGCTCCAGCCTGGAAAGCCCCAGGCTGCAGCCTAGGAGAAGGCTAAGGGATACTGGTGGTTGCAGAGGGCAGCCCAGGGCTAGTCCAAGGTAGCAAGGCCAAGGCAGCAGGTCCAAACCCAACCTTGCCAATGATGAGTGGCCTATACTGCAGTCTGCCCCAGAGAGTGGGGGCTAGTTGGGGACTGGCAGTGGCCTTATCCTGAGATGAGGTGGGGTTAGTGGTTGGGTATTCCCCTGGGAGGGGAGACCTAGTGTGTGTGTGTGTGGGTATTGCCAGGGGGCAGCACCCAGGGCAAGGGGCACCAGGGTCCTGGGAGGGACACAAGGGCCAGAGAAAAGGAAAAGGCGGATCATTTGCCTGCAGAGGGCGCTCCAGAGGCTGGTGAGCTAATTCCCTGGATGACCAGCAGGAGGCGCCGCAGGGGTGAGTCCGCTCCTCTACATATGGTGGAGAATGTGGGCATAGCGGTCCACCCCTAACACAAGGGTCAAGGCGAGGACAGCAGGACTATTGCCTGGACTGGGGAAACTGAGGAATGGGACAATGGATCCTATATACAGCTGGGTATATTATGCAGAGACCCCGGTGGTTGTCCCTGTGTGGGGCCTGGCGTCGGAGGCCCAGTGGAAGGGGGCTGATGGCCTGAAGGGGGCCCAGGAGACCCGGGATGGACTGTGGGAGGCGCTGTGGGCCCTCCAGGCACAGATTGGCTAGCTGGTGGAGGAGCAGCGGGCCGTGCAAACACTCCGGAGGAGGGAGTATACAAGAGACCGTGGAGGGCGTGGGCCACAGAGTGCCAGGGCCAGGAGGCCCGTGGCGAAGGCTTGTTATGCCTGCGGTCAGGCTGGACATTTAAAACGGGACTGTCCCGATGGGGCTGGAGGCAGAGGACCTCACCCCGCAATGCAACAGTGCCCGATCCCTCAAGTAGGCCACGGGGGGAAGGAACCTCGGCGGCTGAGGGCATGTTGGGCCTGTGGGTGCAGGGGGCACCTGGAGCGGGAGTGCCCTGGCCCCAGGAATACGGCCCAGGGTAACCCAGGGAGGGTTGGCCCAGTGAAGGACAAAAGCAAAATACTGAGGCCTGGGGCAGCACAGAGGTGAGATGCCTGCTGGGGCTGTAGGGAGCCCAGTCATATAAGGAGGCACTGCCCCCTCAGAGGACCTGAGGAGAGGGCGGAGGAGGTGCCTGTGAGGCCAGAAGGGCCAAAACCACGGGAGGCGGCGACTGGGATGGAGGGATCCCTGCGGGAGGCAGGAACCCAGACCGGCCCGGGGTTTGTCGCCGATGATGAGACCCAGATCGAGTGGGCCCAGGAAGAGGCTGGGACCCAACTGGTCCATGACCAGGCCACCAAATGGACCCAGACCCTGAGGGTGGGGGGTCAGGAAGACGGCCTGGGGGACCAGGACCTGCAGACGTGGCTAGAGGCCATGGATAGGCCCGGCAGACTGCAGAGGCGGGGCTCCAAAAAGCCCGCCAGGAGAGGGAAGACCTGGCTGTCAAACTGAAAGACAGTGAGGAGAAGCAGGTGTGGCTGCACAGGCCAGAAGGCCCATTGACTCCCTGGGGTGGGAGTTTTGAGGGGGGAGGTGTGTAGCGGGGTGGATACCCGCTCCTGCATGAAAGGGCCTGAAACAGCCCTGGGAGAAGGCTGGTGGCTGGGAGTGGCTAAACTGGGCTGATTGGGAAAGCAGCTGCAGCTGGGCCACGCCCCAATCAGGCCTCAGCTGGCTCTATATAAGAGGCTGGGAGCCAGGCCCTCAAGAATCTCTCTCTGCCTTCAGAGAGAGAAGGGACTGGCTGCAGGGGGCCAGACACAGGGTACCTGTAGTGGAGCAGGGCTGGGGAAAGGCTGGGGAGCTCCAGCCTGGAAAGCCCCAGGCTGCGGCCTAGGAGAAGACTAAGGAGTACTGGGGGTTGTAGAGGGCAGCCCAGGGCTAGTCCAAGGCAGCAAGGCCAAGGCAGCAGGTCCAAATCCAACCTTGTCGATGATGAGTGGCCTATACTGCAGTCTGCCCCAGAGAGTGGGAGCTAGTTGGGGACTGGCAGTGGCCTTCACCTGAGGTGAGGTGGGGTTAGTGGGTGGGGGTTCCCCTGAGAGGAGAGACCTAGCGTGTGTGTGGGTATTTCCAGGGAGTAGCACCCAGGGCAAGGGGCACCAGGGTCCTGGGAGGGACACAGGGGTCAGAGAAGAGGACAAGGTAGATCACCGGCCTGCAGAGGGTGCTCCAGGGGCTGGTGAGCTAATTCCCTGGACGACCAACAGGAGGCGCCACAGGGGTGAGTCTGCTCCTCTACAAGAGGGCAGCACCTCCTCAGCCATCTTTTTGGTATAGGTTTAGATGTGCTTTGAGCATACTTACTGGATCAGGCCCCAAACGCAAGATAGGCAGGGAAACACCTAGTTTGTGAATCCTGCTGGAGTATGGGGGAGTGTTAGTCATCAAGTCGCTGGGTAGTGTTTGGACTTAGGTGTCTGTGCTCATGTCCAGACACCAAAATTTAGGTATTCAAGGTATTTTATTTGGAAACGTAGACACCTAGGATCAGGCGGCAGCTGAGCAGGGATTTTATGAATGCCAATGGTGGCAAAGTGCTTGATTTAGGCTATGCCTACACTAGCACTTTTGTCAGTGAAACATTTGTCAGTCAGAGGTGTGAAAAAACACACCCCAGACTGACATAAAGTGTAGGTATGGACACCACTATGTCAGTGCAAGATGCTTTCCCACCGGCACAGCTACCGCCTCTCATTGGGAGTGGTTTAATTATGCCGATGGGAGATCTCCCTCTTGTCGGCATCAAGTAACTACATGGGAGACCTTCCAGCAGTGCAGATGCAGTACAGCTGTGCCGCTGTAAGGTTGTAGCATAGACATTGCCTTTGGTGCCTTACATCCCCTTTATTAATTCCACCCAAAGTTTTTTCTTGCTAGATCAACCAGGGAAAAGTAGGATTCTGAACATTTCCAGTTTGTTTTATAAATAAATCTTGATAATCTTTAAGGACAAATAAATAGCTGTCATATAAATGACTTTCCTATGTTATTTCACCAGCATTTCCATCTCATCTTAATGGTGGTCATCTTACAGCAGACTGTGACTGAAAATAGGACTCCAATATGCCAGTGAGTGGCAATTAGTATAATTCATTTATCTAGAAATATTATCTTGAGAAAAGCTGAGGTGAAAGTAAGGACATGTTAAGATAACCCAGATATTTTCCCAAAGCATTTTTACGTTCAGAAGGCGGTTTGTGAAGCCAGGATTGCTACTGCTCTTACTGAAAGTGGATGTCATTTTGTAGATATGCAGCTAGATAGCAAAGACAGAACTGTCCGAGAAAGAGGAATAAAAACCATCAATGAATTAACAGATATGTACTTTTTTTAGAATTGTGTTGAAAACAGACTGCAACTGTAATTTTAAAAGTGAAGAGGCTCTATCTAATTACCAATAGTGGATGAAATGAAGAATGAAATGGCATATAAAAAGAGAGACAATAAAACACCCCAGTATTTTACATTCAAGTAAAATTGCTGATGTTTTAGGTGCTTTTGGTTTCATCTGTAAAATTCAATTTTTGTTATGAAAAGTTTAACCCTTTGTGTCTGTGTGTGGAAGCAGGATCTGAATGAGTTCTCCCCTGACAGCTAGCTGAGAGGGGGAGAGACTTTGGGAGCAAACTGTATTTACACGAACACACCTACTCTGCCTAGATATTTAGCAGTGTGGCTCAAAGTGATCAACTTTGGGTGGTGTTGGGTTAGAAATCACCTTAGTACTGAATGCGGGGTAGTGAATATTGTTATGAATGTTATCTTCATTGTATGAGTAAAGGGAAGCAGAACTATGCTTAACCTGTCCCCAAAAAGAGGGTCACCCTCAGCTGAAAGGACCCCATTAAGCCAGGGGCTCAAATGCCAGATCCCTATGACAGTCAGAGGGGTGGGGACAGGTATCCTAGCTAAGAGATGTGAACTCTCCCAAGGGTCCCAGTCTGGTTTAACATGTTCCTTCCTGCTCTTCAAAGATAGAGTTAAATAGGCTCTATTAGGAGCCCTTTGTTATTTTAAGTGCTCAAAAGAGCTGACAATCACTTATGGTGGGACAGCGCAAGTGCTCAGATGGTGGAGCAAGCAGGGTGCTTTCTTTCCTGGGTGGGAGGTGAACTCAAACAGATGCACTTCTGAACCCTGGGTCCTCACTCACCAAGGACAACCACTGTGAGTGGGGTATGGTGAGGAAGCAGAGAGAGGCACAGAAAAGGAACTTTTGGTTGTAGAACTCAAAAACATGAGGCAGAAGGCACTGCCCCAGGCATTCTGGGATGGGTGTCCGGCTCACAGTTTTGTGATTATGAATCCTGCTTGTGACATTTTCTCTAATTAATGTCAGGTGACTTCCTTCCTTTCACTCAGACTCTGTATTTGCGAGTGGGGAAGTATTGCCTCTCAGAGGTGCCCAAGGGTGGTGTGTAATTTTCTCAGGTTACTGTGTGGCCATTCAAGCCGGTTCAGTGTTGTATTGTTGAAAAGGAACCCCTTGATATTGAACACAGTCCTGGTTGCTGCTGGCTCCACCTGGGGGAAGGGTTACATGTATAAAAAAAATGAATCTGATCTTTGAAGGTGCTGAACATGTCCAGTGAGGTTCTGCAGAGCTGCCCTAATCTCCCATGGGAATGTCTGACTAGAGTGGGAGCTGAGGAACAGACAGTTGGCACTTCAGCACCTGGAAGGATTAAACTCATGGAATGGTGAAAAAGTGGTGTTGGTGGAACAAAAAGAGGAGACATGAGAGCCAGCAGCGGTATATATACACAGCACTTTTCAAGATTTGTTGCTATATTTTATTCTGTATATGGCACAAAGAGCTTAGGTCAATTCTTGTAGCTTTCTGGTCAAAGCCACAGAAAAATTACAGATGCAAATGGCTGGAATTTGTGCCATTTTTCTCTTGCAAAACATTTTAATGCTTCCTACAATAAGGTGTAATTAATTTTATGTTCATTTCTGGCTTTTAACATAGTAACTTCACAGCCAAACAAAATCTGTTGAAAATACTGGTAAATTATGCTGAAGTTTCACCAAAAAAGTGTGCAATATTATAGTTCAGAGGTCTGAAGGATAGCTAATGTTTTAACTTATTTTGGAAGTATTTCCAAATGAACATGTGCAGATTGAAATAATGCAGATCTATGGATCTATCAGTAACAACACAATAAAAGCAAGGGTCCAAATCCCCTGCAAGTGGAACTCCTTTGGCTTCAGTAAAATTACACTCACAGAGGATTTGACTAAACCAAGAGGTCAAGAATACATTAAAGTCACAGTAGAGGATTTGGGGTGGGTGACCTTCCCCACAGGAAATTCCTAGAGGCAATTTATTTTAGGCAGGGGCTCATGAGGAGTCAGTCTGCTTTGCTACTCTTTGACAAAATGGCAATGAGCTTGACTGGACTGTATGAAGGGTATTTTAGGACAATGCCTCTATCCCTTGGGGGGTTTATAACCAGACAGTGGTTCTCAAACTTCATTGCACCGTTACCCTCTACTGACAAAAAAAATTACTAGCTGACCCCAGGAGGGGGACCGAAGCCTGAGCCTGTCCAACTCTTACCTCCCTGGGGTGGGGTGGGGAACAAAGCTGAAGCCTGAGCCCTGCGCTCAGGGGCCAAAGCCTAAGCAGTTCAGCCCTGGGTGGTGGGGCTTGGGCTTGGGCTTCAGCCCCAGACCCCAGCAAGTCTAACATCAGCCCTGGTGACTCCATTAAAATGGGATCAGGACCCACTTTGGGATCCTAACCCACAGTTTGAGAACCACGGTGCTACACTCACATAAAGTAGTGTTCATTCCTCCTGAGCACAATGGCTGGGATTGTATTCACACCCTGACCAGGATGCTAAGAGAGAGAAAACTATTCTCTTTCCTCACCCCAGTGCATCCATGTAGGATGGGGCCCAATGTTTAGGGCAAAATTCAGCCTTGGACAGCACCTAGGTGCCACTTAAGGTAATTAAAAAGGACACAAGTGATAGAGCTTTGTGTAGGCCCTATGAACAAAATTCAGACTGCCAACAACCTTCCCAAAACAAAAAGAGCCTCACACTCCTCCCAGACCTTCTCTCAGGCAAATGTCTGTTTAAATACGCAGACCTTGCAACATATTTAGAGATCAACAAATTTAGGCTCTATTGGATCACTGAGGAGAGTGAGAGCCAGAGTTAAGGATTTCCCTGGAAACACTTTGAATTTAAAAGTGGTCTATTTGAGTGCCCCAGCAGTTAGAGCCATTGAATAAACAATGCTAGCTAAGGCAGATGTGTATCATAACCCCTGCACCCGAATTGTACCTTGCAACTATTGAAAGCTAGTGTAAATTGTGCAGCACAGATGTAATAATTTCCTTGTGAAAAGCACAACTAATTGAATGGACACATTCTGCATTAGTTCAAGTTTCTGCATACTTTTCAGGTGCAGCACTTTGGGGGAGAGGGAGAATGCATAATCCAAACTGATAATGGCAAAAGTAATGAATCATAGACTCATTAATGCCAAAAACAGAAGGGACAATTGTGATCATCTAATCTGAGCTTCTGTATTACTCAGGCCATAGTACTTTCCAAAAAAGATTCCTAGAGCATATATATTAGAAAAAAAACATTCAATCTTAATTTTAAAATTGCCAGTGATGGACAGGGCCGGCTCTGGCTTTTTTGCCGCCCCAGGCAAAAAAGCCTCCGGCCGCCCCCCCTGCCCCCCCAGCGCGGCAGGGGAGGGCGGCCGGAGCCCCGGGGGGAGGGCGGCGAGTCCCGGTCGGGGCTCCGCTCTCCCTGGCGGCGAGTCCCAGTCGGGGCTCCGCTCTCCCCGGCAGCCAGAATGCCGGGGGGAAGGCGGCGAGTCCCGGTCGGTGCTCCGCTCTTCCTGGCGGTGAGTCCCGGTCGGGGCTCCGCTCTCCCTGGCGGCCAGAGCACTGGCGGGAGGGCGGCGAGCCTGCCGCGGCTCCGCTCTCCCCGGCGGCCAGAGCGCCGGGAGGAGGGTGGTGAGCCCCGGCCGTGGCCCCTCTCTCCCCGGCGGCCGGAGCCGGAGCACCGCACCGCCCCCCTCCAGGTGCCGTCCCAAGCACAAGCTTGGTGGGCTGGTGCCTGGAGCCGGCCCTGTTGATGGAGACTTTACCATGACTCTTGGTAAATTCTTCCAATGGTTAATTTTTCACTCTGTTAAAAAATGTACACCTTATTTGCTATCTGAATTTGTCTAGTTTCAATTTCCAGTCATTGTATCACTTTACATTTTTTTCTGCTAGACTGAAGAGCCCATTATCAAATATTTGTCCCCATGTAGGTTCTTACAGACTGTAATCAAGTCACCCCTTAACCTTCTCTTCGTTAAGCTAAATAGATTCAGTTCCTTGAGTCGATCACTCTAAGACAGGTTTTCTAATCCTTTATCATTCTCATGACTCTCCTATAAATCCTCTCCAATTTATCAACATCCTTCTTGAACTGTGGACACCAGAACTGGAAACAGTATTCCAGCAGTGGTCACACCAGTGTCAAACACAGGGATAAAATAATCTCTCTACTTCTACTCTAGATTCCCCTGATTATGCATCAAAGGATCATATTACCCGTTTTGGCCACAGAATTGCACTGGGAGCTCATGTTCAGCTGATTATTCACCCCATCCCTCCCAAACTTTTTCAGAATGTCGGTTTCCAACAATAGAGTTCCCCATCCTCTAACTGTGTCCCTACATTCTTTGTTCATAGATCTATACATTACATTTTATTATAATAAAATACATATTGTTTGCTTGCACTCGGCTTACCAAGCAATCTAGATTGCGCTGAATCAGGCACCTGTCCTCTTCATTATTTACCATTCTCCCAATTTTTGTCATCTGCAACCTTTATCAGTGATGATTTTATGTTTTCTTCCAAGTCATTGATAAAAAATATTAAATAGCATAGGGTCAAGAACTGATCCCTGTGGTCAGGTGCATATCCAAAAGGAAATCTCGGTTTCCTAGCAAAACATAGATGAAAAATTGGAGAATGACATTAAAATGTCAGGAATTGGGGATCTTTTGCATTCACATTTTTCCACACTTGACTACTGTTTCTACTTCTTAAAACAAATAAGCACCCTTAGACTGCAGACCACAGTAACAAAAGTGGGACACACTTTTTCTGTCAAAGGGTAAATATCAACTCCACAACCACTTCTAGATGTTCTACCATCCATCCATCCATCCTAACAATGATCTTCTCTGGTTTGAGACTCAGGCAGCCCGCTCTCCTTTAAGTCCCATTCCCAGTAATGATAAAGTTAACTGTCTTATCCAATGAAAAGATACATATCATCAAAGTGTCCTCAGCATATTGGTAGCATTGCAACTTTAATTGCCTCATTATCTCTTAAAGTAGTCCCCATGTACACTGTACAATGGGAGATCAGAACTAGAACTTGTAGCAGCTCAAGTGGAAGAAAAATAATCACCCAACACTTTCCTTTTGGTCCTCTCCATGAAAAAAAAAAAATCAATGCAACTATACTCATGTGCAACTTCCCCTAAGTCTGCAGCTGTGTCAGCAATACTTTATGGTCGAATACCAAAAACGTCTGACAGATCATGATGAATTGCAGAGCCACCTGTTTTTTGGCCATTACAAGGAGATTGTATGTTATCACATGACAGGTAGGCATGAACTTGGTAATGGAGAAAGAGGACTAACATTTCTCCTCATGAAGGTTCCAATGTTAAAATATAGCATATGAGATGGAAGGACTTTTCCCAGTTCATCAGGGATAGATGTATGCAAGGGAAAGGGAACAAGAAAATAGAAACTTTTTTAGATTTCCTATCGCCAACTGAAACATTTTTTTCCTGTGTACTTTGTCAGCCAAAAATACTACCATGCCAGCCCTAATTTTATACATATAAATATAAAAAAATCTATATACAATAAGCATTATCCACATAAGATAGCACGGATCCTAATATGAATGCAACAATTATCACAGTAGAACATAAATTTAAAAAGCTGGGTGGTATTTTTCAAACAGGAGGTTTAATGGATGTTGCAAATCCAGTGCAGTATTTTGTGAGCTGGAAGGTGGTTTGGCCATTCCAAACAGCCTGTGGAGCTGAAATCCATGGAGAGGATCCTGCAAGTGTGAGCTCATGTTTTGAGGGCATAGCAGGAAGGAGCTGGGGAGTGGGCAGATGCATCCACAAGTTCATGGTTCTTCCAATTTTCCTCAATGGAGGCTGAATATAATGGTTGAGATGGCAACTGTTTCCCTGAGGCTGAAGCAGTGACACACAGTGGCTTCATTGATGTTCTGCAGGCTGTGGGGGAAGATTAACCTGAATTAGTAAATGTTGACTAAAGTTTCATATATTTTAGTAAGGAAAAGTGCAATTTTTTAACCAGCTTTTTCATGAAAAGTTTAAAGAATAATGGAAAAAAGAGAGAAATAGACAACCAAAAATCTTAAATGATTGCTTCTTATAACAGTACTAGAACATACAAGATGATAGGCTCTTCACAACTTGATCATAAGAAACCTTCAGATGTTGGTTCAGCAGCTGTTAAGCCACAGTGAGCACACTTAAGTTCCACATCCAGTGCCTACATTTGGTATAATCCCCCAGAGAAGGAACTGTACCAAAACCAGGCATTATGATAACAGCAAATTTTTGAAAAGAGGATTTAAAAACAACAAGGAAACATGTCAAAAAAGATCCTAAACTCAAACATGAGCATGTTAAAATCATTAGACGTCTGATGGAGGCTACTTAAAAGTACCATAAGAGATTCAGAGAAGCCACGCATAGCCCTGAACTAAAACAGAAACCAGAATCTAAGGAGGAAAAAAACAACATTATGGTTAAATGACAAGATAAAAAAAAGAATATTGGAGACAAATAGGTATCTGCCAAAACCAAACTTCTTCCTTTCCCATCTTTGTTAAAAAACCAGTTTGCTATAAGGATTTTATACAGTACTGATGTTGTGTTTTCTTGCACTGTAAGGACGATACTTTGTAATCTGTTCTGATGTCACTACTGAAAAAGGACATATGCTGCAAATAAGACCAACTAAAGTGAATTCATCCCTTAAGATTCATCCTGTGTTAAATTAAGACTTGCTTCATATGCAACATTAATGACATCAATAGTGCACAAGTGTAACTCATAACAGTATTGGGGCCAGTGTCCAAATGCTGGACGGGGTATAAGTCAGCAGAGATATTAGCAAACTATTTTTCACCATATGCTGTACTATTTGACATAATGGGCCTCCTTCTTCATTGCCCTGCATTTTATAAGCATTTGCACCTGTGCAAAAGTGAGCCAAATCAGAATGGTGGAATTTTACACTCACACTTTCCAGGTGCCAACAACTACACAAGGTAAAAGGGTGTGGAGAATCAGGCCCATTATCTATGGAGTTATCCATTAAATTGCATATAAATAGTATAGTAAAGATTTCTTTTTTGAGGCCAGGGAATATTGCTAACATCTTGAACTATATGAATCTTACTGAAGCAGAACACTTAATTCATGCTTTTACTACATGAAAAATTGATTATGTAATGTTCCGTTTGTTGGACTGTCTGATGATTTGTGAGCATGGCTTCAATCTTCAGTAAAAGGAGCAATTCATCTGCTGACTAAACATAAAAACCTGAGTGTATTAAACCTTCTTTTGTTACTAGTTGGTTTTAGGATTGACTGTTACATTATTTCATTTGTTTTTAAATCTGCTCATGGCCTTGAAGCTTTCCTACTTGAGCTCTGAGCACCTTGTACTCAGCAGTGAACAGTTCATTACAAGCTCCAAGGGTAAATTTGATATCTAATAAGCCTTGAAGCTAGGCCCTTTAGCTATTATTGCCCCAGTCTAAACTATGGAGCTGACGTCTAAGATATATTAACAGGTCCAAGTGGGCCAGGGTTTAAAGCCAGAATTATATATAGGTGCTGTTATGGCTATTGTTTCACCCACTGGGTTTTATATTTGTAGTATGTAGGGAGGCTTTTAGTAAATGATGCTTCAGATAAAAATGGTGGTTATTATTATTATTATTTTAACTCCCCTCCCCTACTAGCACGTTTTATGGTCAGACAATTACAGCTGTAAGATGGAAATGTCAATTTATCTTGAGGGAATTAAGGATTAATTAACCTTACATTCCCTTAAGGCCATTGATCTGGAAACTGCAAGTCAGTAATTGGATGTTGTAACCACTACAAACCCAAATTTCTTAAAGCACACAGTCCACTTTGCTCTACGACAATATAAGGAAACACACTCTAGCTTTTAATAATAATAATAATAATATGTTACAATCTTTCCATTCATCAAAAACTCATTTAGATAACATTGATTTCATTTTACATAATAATATAGCGTTAGATTGTTCCTGTGTGCCACACCCTTGCATCAAGGATACTGCAGAACTATATTGCCCCAGAGGGAGCACAGAAAACATTCTGCCTCCCTGTGCTCTCTTCCCAGAACTCTCAGTGCACTGGGGGAGTGAAAACTGCAACCCCTCTTCTACTTTGCAGGGCCACCCATCTCCACTGAGCAAGGACTATAAAGTTATGGCTCTGCCTACTCTTCATCCTATTTGGGGCACTGGGTACCTCCACGAGGACATCTCCGTAGCAGCCCTGCACTACCTTCAGGGTCTGCAATTTTTCTGTTTTCAATTTACCAGTGCTGTAAAAGTACTGCCTTTGGGCCCTAGGAGGAGACA
Organism: Trachemys scripta elegans; assembly: GCF_013100865.1. Lineage (NCBI taxonomy): Eukaryota > Metazoa > Chordata > Testudines > Emydidae > Trachemys > Trachemys scripta. Next base: position 245,136,623 of record NC_048298.1, on the reverse strand, counting down.
CTGTGTCCCACCCTTTCCCTAACCTACAGGTACTCCTGATTCTCCCCAACTCCCGATTTATAGATTCCATACCCTATAAAGTGTTCTTGAGATTGAGGAGGAAAGGAGGATGTTGCCACAGATATTCTTGACCCCACTCCTTTTGCCGTTGGTAAGAAATGTGTCTTATGGGTCTTGGTTCATTGTGTTGTGACATCACCATTTCACTTATGGGGAGGGGAGACTAACATTTTTAGAAGTTTGCTACTGAATAGTTTTTTTTTTTTAATTCCTCATGCCTTTGTTGTTTTAAAAAGCTCTCAGACCTTTATGGCTGACTATCCCCCCATTGAGGACTAGCTACATAATCATTCTTTCTGAAGAATTTTAATTAAACTATTTTACTACTGATGAAGAGGGGAAAAAAATCTAAACATTTTTAAATAAAGAAAGGATGTTTTTCTCATCCTATAATGTTCTTTAAAGTCTACAGAATGGAATTTTCTCAAAATCTCTTTAAAATAAACAAACAACCCTCCCCTTCCCCCCAGAAAAAATGTAGGGCTATGACCATTCATAGCAAATTTAAGCCCCCCCTCCCCAAAAAAATGAATTTGTCTACAATGTTATGAGCTACTGAAAATGGTTATATTATAAAAATAAATGTGCATTCTGTATGTCAGTATTTCTTACTCTGAACAATATAACAAATATATGTGTGAAAAAGTGAGATTTAAACAAGTTCTGTATGGGCTGCTCTCAAAGGTAACAACCACCTCTGTCTGAAAGCTGTAGTAGCTAAAAGTATGGACAACATAAGTCCTTTGAAAATTTCAAGAGTGATCTGAGAAACTATTTTCAAAAACACTTCAGTGTTCAGACTGTCATAAATAAATTCTTTACATGGATGAAGGCTCCAGGCAAGAAATGAAGTATTATGTCAACATAAAACTTTATAGGAATAGAACATCAAAACAAGGGTATAGTAAATGTAGCAGCAGGACAATAAGATGTCATGCTGGCTCCTTGAACAGTATGACTGAGTGAAGAGAGCTCTGTACTATGAACACAGAAGCTTCCACTTATGCTCTTCAATCCATGAAAATTCTTAAATGCATGTTGATCTTCTATTCCTTAAAAGAATTTAGTTGTCAGAAAGTTATTCTTCGTAACTGACAGTCAGGTTCTGCTTTGTATTTTTGCCCAAGTTTAAGAGCTAAATATAAACACAATGTTAAATTTCAACTGTCATAATTAATGCAAGGCTGATGCTTTGTAGAACTTACTAGGGGCCAGATCCTGAGGTCCAGTCTCTTAAGTTCCTAGTGAAGCTTCACAAAGTGTGGGCAAAGTCACTTTAAGCCATCTTTATGCTTGGATTAGAGTCATCGAGCACCAGTCTCACCTTTTTGGCATAAGATAGGTGGAAGTCTTCTCTGTCTTACTTTGGCTACTCACAACCCAACAGGGCCCTCTAGGAGTCAGATATTGCTGGACATGCAGAACACTCCTTTCCACCAGTTGAAGGTGGCCTGGTGGTGTGGGGAGGGCATAGAAGCTATACTTCTCTTTCATGAACACTATAAAAGTTAAACTTCAAAAGCATTGTCTACACTGTGCAATGTACCCATTATTGACCCAAAATACCATCAACTCTGTCTCTTAACTCTATTTAGTTGCCAGTGTAGACAGGTTTTAACCACACTTTCTGTAGCATAGAACATAGTTTGCCCTTGTATATATTTGCAGGTGAACTATATTCAATACCAGTTTAGCTGCTTCTCTTGCCACTTTGTTTCTCTTGTATCTTTTCAGCAATGAATATTTTTCATATTGTAGGCAACGCTATGTTGGTATTAGGGTTTAGGAAAATGCCTGCATGGAGAGGGCCATCTTTTGATGCTGCCAGAAATGGCAAAGATTTGGTCTCAGCCTAATCTTTAGTGAGGTGATTCTGCTGCAACTGCAGACCTATTTCTACCTGTTCCAGCTGATTAGCTAGCAGAACACTGTGATCCATGATGCTGAATGGCACTAATAAGTCCAATGACACTGGCATGGAAGCCTGCCCTCTGCATGTGGGCAAAGGAAGACAATAAATAATAAATCTTACACACACAAAAACACAAACAACCACATACATAAAGAAAGACATATGCACACATTTGAGTCAAAACAACTTTTGTCAACCCTTTTACTGCAAGCCACACTTCTCCTTCCTCAATCCCAATCTCTTCCCACAGACTGCAGACACTACTCATGCATACTCACATGCTGCACTGTTACTCAAAGATCAAAACACTTTCTACCTAGGAAGTGGCTAACTGATGGAAAGACATTTAAAATGTATGCAGATCTGCACACACAGATGCACACTGCATTACTGGAAAGGTTTTTACAATAGATTCAAGCTTCTGCCCCATACCAGGGCACAAGCAGCGTAACACTTAGGATGCTCCTAATCTTCAGTGAATGGGAGGCTTCAATTTTCCAGTATGTGGGTGGGTGTATACGTGCATGGGAAAGATGGTAGAGGGAAATCATTATAGGCACAGCCCTTAGGTGGTTCTAAGGTTTGTTTTTATCTGTCTCATTTCATTGATCTCAATGTGTTCCATCAGAAAACTCTGAGATAAGTGTTTCTTCCTGTCAGTTACCTCACAGAACTAAAGAAAATAAACTTATTAGACGCTGATCTCAAGCAGCTATCTCTTCTGATTTATTCTTCTCATGGCAGGTGAGGACTCTGCACTATTACTTCTTCTGCACCACTTCATCAGGAGACTTAGTCAAAGGAAAGCACGGAATTGTTTGTGTTAGGTGTCACTTTGTGTCCTATAATGAAAACAAACTAACAAACAAACAAAAACCACATCAAACCCCACATTTAGGGAACTTGGTTTCACAGTAAGAAAAACCTAAAACAAATTTGTTCTCTAAGAAACACAAGACCAGGAGGATGTGTTCTGGAAAATGTAGGTATTATTTGAACAATATTGGTTAAATCTTTGCTGATGAAAACAGTATTTTAAAGTTCACATTTAATTTAAGTAACACCGGTTTGCAGTAGGCTTAAGAGACAGAGTTTTTAAGTGGATGTTCAAACCTGACCTCTCCCCAGTCAATCAAACATTAGTGAATTTAGCAATAGGATGAGAAGAAGAGAGGGGGTTGCAACACAAATCAAACATTTCTGGCATCAGTTGTGTTGTCATCTGGAATAGAGAGTGCATTGTCCTGGTTCATTGGATTGCTGAATGTAGTAGGGGAGAAACCACACAGCTAAGAGCAAAATCAAAAAAGTAGTGTTGTGTATTTTGACCTTCATTTAAGAATAATAGTATGAAGAAATCACATTGGCACCATCAGGGACCAAATAACTGTTTAATATGCACAATAGGCAAGGGTTACTTATATACACAGCTGCTCCAGCTGGTTACTAGAGCACAGAACACAGGAAGAGTCACTAGAAAGCTGACAAGTTATTTAAAGGGAGATTAATTTCTATAAACTACAGGTATAGTGTAGTATAGTTACAATGGTAGAATAGAAGAGTGGAAGGAGTGTGAGGCTGGAAGTAGAGATAAATGGGCAGAGAAGGAAAATGGTTTTCTGGAATAAGATCAATGGAACTCTGAAGGGAGAGAGCCAACTCCAAAAAGCAAAGTGATTCCAAATATACATGTTCCTAAATGAAAACAGGCTTTAATTAAAAGTGACCTATAGTCCAAGCATGAAAATTGAGTTGAGCTGACTTTTTTTCTGAATACCCTTCCCCCCCCCGCAAAAAAAAGCCTGGGGGGGGGGGGGCAGTCAGCAAAGGAATATGTTTTAAAGACTATTTTACAGATTCTGTCTTCCAACTGTAAAAGCCACTTGGAACTTTCTGGCTCACTAAACAAATTGTCAGAATGGCTACAGTGAAACTTCTGGTTTTCATGACATCATGGTCTGGGATATTTTCAGTGAAAAAGGAAGTACTAGTTCTGAGAGGATTTTAAAGTGATATAAATCCTTTGTTTTTGTTTTTTTAAGTTAAGTACTGCAACCACTTTTTTGTACAAGTTAGTCTCATTATTAACAAAAAAAAGTCTGATTCATTCAATTTTCATTTTGCTTTGCAGCTCACATGCAAATACAAATATGACCACTCATAGTACTGAGTAAAATAGCAAAAGGACCATAAGCCTGATCCAATGCCACATAAAGACATTGAAAGTCCATTCATTTCAACAGGTTTTGGAGCACGGCTCATATATTCAATTTTTGTGTTCAATATTTTTTATGAATTGTAATAATGCACTGGTAAGTGTCAGCAGTTGGTGCTGTTACACTGTCTTCCAATTGATTTTCTTAGCATGTGAGTAATTTTGTAGATATGGAAAAAATGCTTGCATTGTTAATACCTTGCATTATTGTTAACTTGGTTGTGCAAAGGTCCTTTGAGGGAAGCTATGTGAACAGCTGGAGAGTCGAATTAATCTCTCTAAGTAGAATCAATCATTGAGGCAGAGTTGCTTTTTAGGAACTAGGTATTGGTGATGGACTGAGATTTCTGGAAAAGGGGATTGCCTGCATGCTGGTTTGGGACTACCACACTTCCAGAAGTGGTGTATATGTATAAATAAAGCAAGTTACACTAAGGATATGTCCAGACTACCCACCGGATCGGTGGGTAGCGATCGATCTGTCGGGGATTGATATATCGCGTCTCGTCTAGACACGATATATCCATCCCCGAACGCGCTCCCGTTGACTCCGGAACTCCACCAGGGCGAGCGGTGGTAGCGGAGTCAACGGGGGAGCCACGGCCGTTGATCACGCGCCATGAAGACTGGAGGTAAGTTGAAATAAGATACGTCGACTTCAGCTACACTATTCCCGTAGCTGAAGTTGCATATCTTACATCGACACCCCCCCCACACACACACAATGTAGACCAGGCCTTAAACTATACCCAGATATCTCTGTTTTCTCCTCCAATGGGAAGCTGACCTGCAGCTAGCAGAATTCTGCTAGTATTCAGCGGAAGAGTTGTAGAGTTATGCTGGCATCCGCAACAGGACACTTGTGTTGGAAGAAGAGGAGACAATAAGATCTGGATAATCACATTTCTGACAAAAGATGGTTATAGTGGGCAAATTAAAATCAATAATAGTATGTATAACTACAGCAAACTGTAACCGAAGAATCAAAATATGGAATATTAAGAAAAAGGAACATAGGAAGAGAATGGGAGCTAGTTATAATACACAATCTATTTATTTCTTCCTGGATACTTACCTTTAAAAATAATATTTTTGAACAAATTCCCCCATGTTTCACAAATACCAAGATTTTTGTTTCAAATAATTACGAAGTAATTTAAAGCTGCAAAGGTCTGTTTTCTTTCTTTAATACAAACACTTGAGTCTGCATATAGATATAGATCAATGGAAATGTTGCCCATACTTTCGCCAGCCTGACCAACTTCATTGTCTACTCCAGAGCTTGATGACAAATTCTAGGTAAGCATAGTATTAAAATATGGAAGATAGAGTCTTTATTTTAAGTCACCTGGAAAGCAAATTTTCCTGTGTATTCCTAATAAAAGTAACAGTGACAATATCACTCCTGTTTTTCTCTACCATGTTATGGAGGTATGGGGAGAAGGGACATTTCACACGCACTTTTCCAATGTAAATATGATAAAGAGAAATTCTAGCCATTAAACTCAACTGATTGTTTAGACATTAAAAACTCAGGATATCCCCAGTGAAGGACAAATACCTCTTCACACCAGCACGTATCCATATGCTGAACCTCATCTGTCCTGATAGGTTTGACAAAGTCATCTTGGTAGTTAAACCATCCAGAATTTGCCATCAGAGTTAATTCTACCAAGCTATTAGTGTACAGTACTTTATGACATAACTCAGAAGTTATTTGCCAGACATTTTAGTACTAATTCAGCACAATGACCATTGAAGTGTCTTTGTTTTCAGCATCTCAGGCTTACATTTATTTCTAGGTTCTCCGCTAAAACAAATATTTTCCACCTCTTATCAAAGGAAATAACCACAAGGAAAAATCAATCCCAAATACTAGGAGATCAAACATTCAGAGCACTAAAACCTAAACTGCACACAAATATGACTTTAAGGGAAATTGCCATCCAGGGAGCAGCAAAAAGGAAGCAGAGGTATAGATATTTGCCTGCAAAGAAGTGAAATAACCCAGACTGCCATGACTAATGCTGAGATAAAACAGTGGTTCAATTAGAAAATTTCAGGAAGGGAAACTCCTTCATATCCTGTAGCCCCTCCAAATATTTCCCATCTCAGTTGCTCCCCTTGAGATTTAGTGTCAAGTAGCCCCTCAAAATGCAGTCTACAATGCAATGCAATGTTAAGCACAAAAACGTGGCATTTCCAGACCAACAGGGAGAATCTCTCTGCATTCCTGACATGATTATTAAACCTTGTAACCCCGCAACCAAAGAAAGAAACTGTATGCCAAAGCCCATGCAGTTCAGACGAGAACATTGAAAAATCCTCTGCCTTTATCAGTGAACCCTTATAAATAATAAATAAATAGGATTATAAATAAAAATGTAAACTCTGAAGTGGTATAGGTCAATATTTTGGACAGGAGAGTACCTGAGGTATTCTTTTACTACTGTGACAAAGTTCCTCCTCTATCTTGGTGGGTCCTGTGCTTATTGGCGGATTTTCTTGCCTCAGAGATTCACTATGTGGGTTGGGGAACAGCCCAGAGACCTTCCCCTCTGGAAGAACCCACAGTCCAGGTCAATTGGGAGGTTTGGGGGGAACCCGGGTCTGCCCTTTACTCCGGGTTCCAGCCCAGGGCCCTGTGAACTGCAGCTGTCTATAGTGCCTCCTGTAACAGCTGTATGACAGCTACAACTCCCTGGGCTACTTCCCCATGGCCTCTTCCAAACACCTTCCTTAGTCTCACCACAGGACCTTCCTCCTGGTGTCTGATAACGCTTGTGCTCCTCAGTCCTCCAGCAGCACACCCTCTCAGCTCCTTGCGCCTCTTGCTCCCAGCTCCTCACACTCACACCACAAACTGAAGTGAGCTTCTTTTAAAACCCAGGTGCCCTGTTTAGCCTGCCTTAATTGATTCTAGCAGCTTCTTCTTAATTGGCTCCAGGTGTCCTAATTAGCCTGCCTGCCTTAACTGGTTCTAGCAGGTTCCTGATTACTCTAGTGCAGCCCCTTCTCTGGTCACACAGGGAACAGAAAACTACTCATCCAGTGACCAGTGTATTTGCCCTCTACCAGACTCCTGTACCCCATTGGTCTGGGTTGTTACATATCCCTCCCCCCTGCTCAACGCCAAGGGGTTGGGCAGCTTGGGACGCCAGACAGTGCACACGTGACAAGCCATCGGCATTGTCATGATGGCTCCCTGCTCTGTGTTGCACACGGAACTGGAAAGGTTGGAGGGATAAGAACCATCTGGTCACCCTTGTGTTCTTCTCCTTGTTCCGCTGCATCCATTGAAGAGGGGCATGGTCGGTCACGAGGACAAATCTGTGCCTGAGCAGGTAGTAGCGCAATGTTTCCATGGCCCATTTTACAGCGAGGCATTCTCTCTCCACCACTGCATATTTTTGTTCCCTTGGAAGGAGTTTCCGACTGAGGTATAGAATTGGGTGTTCCTTCTTCCCAACCATCTGTGATAGAACGGCCCCCAACCCTACTTCTGATGCATCCGTCTGCAGGATAAACTCCTTGGTGAAATCAGGGGCTATCAGTACGGGGTTATTGCAGAGGGCAGTCCATAGGTCTGTGAATGCTTCCTCTGCTGCGTCAGACCATCTCACCAGGGGAGAGACACCATGGGCTTTCACTAGGTCTGTCAGCGGGCTTGCCCTTGTGGCAAAGTGGGGGATAAATCGTCGATAATACCCCACCACACCTAGGAATGACCGGACTTGTTTCTTGCGACTTGGTCAGTGCCAATTTTGGATGGCCTCTAACTTGTTCACTTGGGGTTTTACCAGACCTTTTCCCACAATGAAGCCAAGATATATGGCCTCTGTACACCCTACAGCGCACTTGGCAGGGTTTGCTGTAAGGCCAGCTCGCCTGAAGGTATCGAGGACTGCCTCCACCTTCTCCAGGTGGGTTTCCCAGTCTGGGGTATGAATGACCACATCGTCCAAGTAGGCAGCAGCATAACTGTTATGCGGGCATAATAGCTTGTCCATGAGGTGCTGGAAGGTAGCTGGGGCCCCATGTAGTCCAAAAGGGAGGACAGTATATTGAAAAAGACCCTCTGGTGTAGAGAACGCAGTCTTTTCCTTTGCGTCTTCTGCAAGGGGAATCTGCCAGTACCCCTTTGTCAAGTCTAGAGTAGTCAAGTACTGGGCATTACCCAGACGGTCCACTAGCTCATCTATGCGAGGTATGGGGTACGCGTCGAACTGGGATACTTCGTTTAGTTGCCGGAAGTCGTTGCAAAATCTTGTGGTGCCATCAGGTTTGGGCACCAGCACAATTGGGCTGGACCATTGACTGTGGGATTCTTCGATGATCCCCAACTCCAGCATTTTTTTTAATTCTGCTTTTATTTCCTCCCTTTTTGCCGCTAGCACCTGATAGGGCCTCATTGTTACTCTGGCCCCAGGTTCGTGACGATGTGGGGATATGTCTCGGTGGTTCGACCCGGTTTTGTCGAGAACACATCTTGGTTCCGGAAGATCATCTCAGACACCTCATTCTTCTGGTCTGGTGTTAAATCGGGAGACACTCTCACCTGTTTGGAAGGCTTGTTTTCCTGGGTTAGGTCTTTTTGGACCGTTGTGCATGCCTCTTGTGCATGCCAGGGTTTCAGAAGGTTAACGTGATAAATCTGTTCTTGTTTTCTGCGTCCTGGCTGCCGCACCTTGTAGGTTATTTCCCACACAGGTTCAACCACCTCATAGGGCCCCTGCCATTGGGCCAGAAGCTTGCTTTCTGCCGTGGGTACCAACACCATAACCTGATCCCCTGGTTGGAACTGTCGCACTTTTGCCTGGCGATTGTAATGGGTTCGGTGGACCTCCTGTGCCTTCTCCAAATGTTCCTGTACAATAGGGGTAACCCGGGCTATCCGGTCTCGCATCTACATTACATGCTTTATTATATTTCTCCCCTCATTGGGTTCCTCTTCCCTGATCTCTTTGGCGATATCTAGTATGCCACGGGGGTGACACCCGTATAATAACTCGAAGGGGGAAAACCCAGTTGAGACCTGAGGTACCTCCCGGATAGCGAACATAAGGTAGGGTAGTATGGTGTCCCAATCCCTCCCGTCCTGACTTACCACCTTCCTTATCATAGCCTTGAGGATTCGGTTAAACCTTTCTACCAACCCATCAGTCTGCGGATGGTAGACCGAAGTTCTCAGGGTACGTATATGGAGCAGCGTACAGAGGTTCTTCATTAGCTTCGACATAAATGGGGTTCCTTGGTCGGTTAATACCTCCTTCGGTAGCCCCATTCGGGCAAAGATCCCCACCAGCTCTTTGGCTATAGTTTTAGAGGCCGTGTTCCGCAGGGGGACGGCTTCTGGGTAGCGAGTAGCATAGTCCAAAACAACAAGTATATATTGGTGGCCCCGAGCCGTCTTCTCCAGGGGTCCCACTAGGTCCATGGCTATTCGCTCGAAGGGGACCTATATGATGGGAAGGGATACTAAAGGTGCCCTCAAGTGGGGACGGGGACTGTGCAGCTGACACTCCGGGCAGGAGGCACAGTAGCTCTGCACTTCTTCATGTACTCCAGGCCAGAAGAACCGTCATAGGACTCGTGCCAGGGTCTTCTGTACCCCCAAATGTCCCCCCAAAAGATGACTATGAGCAAGACTTTACACAGCATTCTGGTGTTTTTGAGGTAGTAGGATCTGCTGTACCTTCTGCCCTGTACTGGTGCAACCTGATATAAGAGATCCTTCTTCATTATAAAATAGGGTCCTGGTCCCTGGGTTTTCCCTTCCACGGGAACCCCATCTATTTCAGTCACCTCCTTCCTAATGTTGTCATAGCTTGGGTCTTCTGCCTGGTCCCATCCAAAATTTCCTCTCCCGGGGCTAATCTGCCCAAGATCTAGGGGCCCAGTCTCTGTTGCCTCTACTGGTTCAGAAGCATTAGGGTGGGGGTCAGACTCAGGTGCTTTTCCCTCCTGCGTGGCCTCCTTTTCAGCTGCACGGGTCCGCCTACCTACAGGAGCGACCCTCTGGCTTTGGGTTAGTATTCAGGTTCCCAAGGCCTTAGCTGCCCTTCTTTCCCTTTTTGTCTTTCTACCCTGTCTGGGAGTGGAGAACAAATCTGTGGATATTTCAGAGAAGATTGGGGGTTGACAGTCTGCTGTGGATGCCTCACCAATTTTAGGGTCCCCATCTTTCTCCAATCCCCCTTCTGGGAGTAAGTTTCCAAACCCTGGGAAGTCCCTCCCTATGAGCACCGGGTATGGGAGTTTAGGGACTACACCTGCTGCTACCTCAGTAGTGTTCCCTTGGATCTCGATTTTTAGTGGATGGTGGGGTAGTAACTAACTGTCCCATGGAGACATGTTATCCCCGTACGTTTAGCCTGCAGCAGCTGACTGCACTTCATGAGCTTCCCTGAGATAAGTGTGATAGCACTCCCCGAATCAACCAGTGCCGTGGTCCCGACCCCATTTCACTGGTCTGGTATACATATGTGGGGTTAGTGAGACCCCCACAAGGTAGATTAGGGAGCATGGATCTGCCCGGTTCCCCAGGTTACACTGCATAGGCTCCTCAGCATTGGGACACTGTGCAGCTATGTGTCCCCACTCCCCACAGGCATAACATCTGAATGGAGCCCTAGAGGTTCCCCGGACTCTTGGTTTGGGCAGTCTAACATCACGATCCTCTTCTCCCTCAGTGCTCCGACTCTTTGTGGCTTCTGATGGGCCTTCAGCCTCTGTCTTTTTCCACCTGGCCCTCCTGGTGGCCCAGTCACCCGAACTTTAGGGCTTGGTGCTGCTAGTTTAACCTGGGGTGCCTCTTCCTTAACTGGTCGGGTCAGCTCCCTCGCTGTCCTTCGCTTCTCTACCAGGGCGACAACGTCGTCATAGGTGGAGGGTTCGTTCTGGCTTACCCAGGCACGAAGGTCTGGTGGTAGTCCCCTCATGTATCGGTCGATGACCAGAACCGCTAGTATCTCTTCCGGACTCTGGGACTCTGTTTGCAACCACTTTCGTGTGAGATGGATGAGATCATACAATTGGAACCGCGGGCTTTTGTCTTCCTGGTACCTCCAACTGTGATACTGCTGGGCCCGCACTGCTGTCATTACCCCAGATCTGGCCAGGATCTATGCTTTCAACTGGGGGTAGTCTGCCGCAGCCTCTTCAGGCAGATCATGGTAGGCCTTCTGGGCCTCCCCACACAGGAATGGGGCAAGGATGCCAGACCACTGATCTCGAAGCCAGGCCTCCTGTAGGGCTGTCCTCTCAAAGGCCAGAAGGTATGTCTCTACATCATCTTCCCGTGTAATTTTCTTCAGCCAATGGCTGGCCTGTATGAGCCGCGTCCCATCATGGCTGCGATTCAGCTCTGTAAGGGACTTTATCTGGTTTACCAGTTCCCGCAACATAGCTCGGTCTTCAGCAGCCTGGTCCATCAGCAGGCGATTAGTCTCTTGCTGCAGCCGCCCTGTCTCCTGTTGGGTGACTGCCTGGACACGGGTAGCCTCCTGCTGGGCCACCGTAGCTTGTATCAGTGCCCGCACTACGTCATCCATTGTGGTGAAAAAAAATAACCCTCTCCTTTTTTTTTTTTTAAATCACCCTCCTTCTTCCGCTGTGCTGTGCACCCCAAGATCCCACTTCTGACACCAGTATAACAAAGTTCCTCCTCTATCTTGGTGGGTCCTGTGCTTATTGGCGGATTTTCTTGCCTCAGAGATTCACCATGTGAGTTGGGGAACAGCCCAGAGACCTTCCCCTCTGGAAGAACCCACAGTCCAGGTCAATTGGGAGGTTTGGGGGTAACCAGGCCTGCACTCTACTCCGGGTTCCAGCCCAGGGCCCTGTGGACTTCAGCTGTCTATACTGCCTCCTGTAACAGCTGTATGACAGCTACAACTCCCTGGGCTATTTCCCCATGGCCTCTTCCAAACACCTTCCTTAGTCTCACCACAGGACCTTCCTCCTGGTGTCTGATAACGCTTGTGCTCCTCAGTCCTCCAGCAGCACACCCTCTCACTCTCAGCTCCTTGCACCTCTTGCTCCCAGCTACTCACACTCACACCACAAACTGAAGTGAGCTTCTTTTAAAACCCAGGTGCCCTGTTTAGCCTGCCTTAATTGATTCTAGCAGCTTCTTCTTAATTGGCTCCAGGTGTCCTAATTAGCCTGCCTGCCTTAACTGGTTCTAGCAGATTCCTGATTACTCTAGTGCAGCCCCTGCTCTGGTCACTCAGGGAACAGAAAACTACTCATCCAGTGACCAGTATATTTGCCCGCTACCAGACTCCTGAACCCCACTGGTCTGGGTCTCTCATACTACATACTTACTGCACATTCCCAAACAATCAAATCAGTCACCACTGAGCAGCTATTTCAAACTGCATGTACATTTGTTTTTCCACTACAATACCACAGGGAGTGCAAGATTTATCATTTAGTACTTCTACTGTGCCTATTAATGAGAAGGAAATGACACAGATGAACAAAATACAGGGAGAACATAAAAAGGGTGCTTTGTTATAATACATTTAAAGTATTTTTTTTCATTGTTGTGCGTTAAAATGGTTTTTGTGTGTATGTAAAAAAATATGAACAGTAGTGGACTAACCAAGGTTCCTAGGAACCAGATGCCAAACTGTAGAGATTTCAACAGCTGCTTGGACAAGCTTGTATTTGTCAGGGGAAAGAATATAAATAGAAGCCAAGCCCTAAACATCTCTGACTGACATTTTGGCAGTTACCGGTAGATGGCTGCAATTTCTAGTTGCTGAAATGGCTCACTCAGAGCTATCCTGTTCCAAACAGCTGTTGGAAATGAACCAGCCTCTAATTGTGTTTTGAAGGTTGGTTGCTGATGGGGTTGCACTGACAGTCACACACATGTATACCTAAAGAGAACTATAGACACTCTCTACATTGTACACCACTTGTAGAATTCTGAATCTACTGCAAGGTTTTTGGATCCCTGGAACCTCTGTTTTTGTATTGCTACACTTGTCAGAATACCTCTTTTGTACACACAAAATTGAAAAATTATGTTTGACATACTCAGCCCCCATCCTCTTACTCAAAAAGAAATCAGTAACAAACGTTGATTTTTTTTTTCAGTTAAAAATATTTTTTCATGAATTTGGCTCAAGAAGTGAAGAAATAAATGGCAGAAGGAAAATAATATTATACCTTATGATTTTTATTTACTACTTTTAATACTCTTTAAAAGTAGAAATTTTCCTCCTACCAATGTGCATCCTTTTCTGTTTGCTAAATAGTTTATCTTCCTGGTTTTGGTTTTGTTTTCTTCCTCTTCTTCCGTCGACCCGCGCTGCATCCCGCAGCCCCCATTGGCCTGGAATGGCAAACTGTGGCCAGTGGGAGCTGTGATCGGCCATACCTGTGGATGCTGCAGGTAAACAAACCATCCCAGCCCGCCAGTGGATTTCCCTGATGGGCTGCGTGCCAAAGGTTGCCTGGACTAAATTATCACAGTGATCCCTTCTGGCCTTTTAATACATGAATAACCTTTGAAATGACCAACTAATGGTATTGGCTAAAGATAAGCAGGCAGATGTTGTGTTCAGGTTTCCTTATACAGCTCTACCAATGCATCTTCATCCAGACTTGCAAATGCTCAGGCTTCTTCTGGGCAGAAACTCTGAAAAGTGCTAAATTCTCTGGTGTTTTATAGTGAGCACTAAAGTTTATTAGTGATAAATAAGATGAATCTAGCAAACTCAGATTTTTGTTATTGTCACCACTATGTACAAATGCTCCCTGATTTACGCAAGGCATTCCATTCCGGAACGCCTTGCGTAAGTCAAATTTTGCATAAGTAGGGAACGTATACCCGACAATTACGCAAAAAAAAAAAAAAAAACCTTACGGAACTTACAGAACTTTTCCTGTACGTGTGGATTTGCATAAGTCGGGTTTGCGTAACCCGGGGAGCATCTTTACTAGCAACGGGCATTTAGAAACTGAAGTGAGATGCTGCATAGTGTAGACAGAATAAGGAATCATTCTGGACAATTCTTGGTAGGTATGTTAAATGGATTTTTTTTACTCATATATTTATTGACAGACTCTCAGAGGCTCTTCCTCATTTACATGATATCTCCCGATTTCCTACATTTCTGACTGCTCTTGTCATACATACTCCCTGATTCTTACTATTTGTGGAGTCTTTACATCCAAGGAAAGATTGCAATGGACCATTGGGCTTGCTGATTGTTGATACATAGACAAAAATGGTAAAAAATAGCAACACAAAATAAAGCAATAGGTATGGACAGTGGTTGGTGTAAATCAAAGGAACTTTCCCATACCAGTGTTTCTCTGTCAGGATTTTAGTAAGAATTCCCTTAGCATTTTCCTTCAGAGATAAAATGACAAATGAAGGGAGTCCAAGCACTCCAATAACTGGGACTCCCAGTTGCAAAAGACACATAAAAAGAAAGCAAGTTTAAAAAATTATCCTGAATTTTCAGAAAGAGCTGGGAGAAAGGCTGCTCTCTATTACTACTGTTAACTACCTCTCTTAGCTGGGAAAGCTCACACAGAATGGGTTAAGAGTAACTTCCTAGACAAACATTAGTGTGTGTGTCACTTTAAATAGTCTGCAGGGACTTGAGTTTTATCATTTAATTGTGTCACATCAGCATGCCACAAAGAGGGCATAGAATTCTGTAATTTACAACATAACACTAGGGAGAGGTTGACGATGATTCAATGCCACTCCCAGCTGAAATATAAAATGGTGCACACTTATTTTCAGCTAGGAAAACTAGTATTAATTCATAAAGTAGCTTTTGCTGGTGAAAAATGGTGACGGAGTAGGGTAAGTTGTTTCCCCATTGGGGATTGGAGGGTTGAATCCTCCTCAAACATTTTGCAGTAGAAGAACATTTCTAAATATATATTTTTAGTGTGACTAAATAAGGCATTTTCTTGTGAACACTGAAGCTCAGTGTGTTTGCAGTTTCATGTTCTTCAGATGAAAAAGTTCAACTTTAAAAAACTCTTTGCTGTTAATTGCCACTGATGTTTATATGACCATCGCCAGATCCAAATGAGTTATGAAAAATACAGAAACACTCACAGACTTCTTAGAGACACTCTTTCTTTCATAACACATAAGAAGCTCCCAGGGCCAAGGACTGACGTTTTACACTTGTTTATATGATGAGGCCCTGATCCTTGATTGCGGCCTCTAGATGCTGCTACAGTGCGAATGCATAATAATAATTTTAAAATAAAATAAGTAAAACAGTTGAAGGTGCCTGTGTGTGGCCTTTGACGCCTTAAGGCCCAGATCCCCAAAGGTATTTAGGTACCTTACTCCCAAATCAATATGTTTGAGGTTCTGGGCCTTAAATAGCTTGGGACTCACCTACTTCAGAGACAACAAAGAGTCTGGTGGCACCTTAAAGACTAACAGATTTATTTGGGCATAAGCTTTCGTGAGTAAAAACCTCACTTCTTCGGATGCATAGAGTGAAAGCTACAGATGCAGGCATTATATACTGACACATAGAGAGCAGGGAGTTACTTCACAAGTGGAGAACCAGTGTTGACAAGGCCAATTCAATCAGGGTGGATGTAGTCCACTCCCAGTAATAGATGAGGAGGTGTCAATTCCAGGAGAGGAAAAGCTGCTTCTGTAGTGAGCCAGCCACTCCCAATCCCTATTCAAGCCCAGATTAATGGTGTTGAATTTGCAAATGAATTTTAGTTCTGCTGTTTCTCTTTGAAGTCTGTTTCTGAAGTTTTTTTGTTCAATGACAGTGACTTTTAAATCTGTAATAGAATGACCAGGGAGATTGAAGTGTTCACTTACTGGCTTGTGTATGTTACCATTCCTGATGTCCGATTTGTGTCCATTTATTCTTTTGCGGATTGCCAGCAATGCCCCTCTGCCATGTACATTGGCCAAACCGGACAGTCCCTCCGCAAAAGAATAAATGGACACAAATCGGACATCAGGAATGGTAACATACACAAGCCAGTAAGTGAACACTTCAATCTCCCTGGTCATTCTATTACAGATTTAAAAGTCACTGTCATTGAACAAAAAAACTTCAGAAACAGACTTCAAAGAGAAACAGCAGAACTAAAATTCATTTGCAAATTCAACACCATTAATCTGGGCTTGAATAGGGATTGGGAGTGGCTGGCTCACTACAGAAGCAGCTTTTCCTCTCCTGGAATTGACACCTCCTCATCTATTACTGGGAGTGGACTACATCCACCCTGATTGAATTGGCCTTGTCAACACTGGTTCTCCACTTGTGAAGTAACTCCCTGCTCTCTATGTGTCAGTATATAATGCCTGCATCTGTAGCTTTCACTCTATGCATCCGAAGAAGTGAGGTTTTTACTCACGAAAGCTTATGCCCAAATAAATCTGTTAGTCTTTAAGGTGCCACCAGACTCTTTGTTGTTTTTGTAGATACAGACTAACACGGCTACCCCCTGATACTCTACTTCAGAGACTGTCTCTCTCCCTGTACCATACTGCCAGAGCTGTAATCAGCGACATTGCTCAGACTGGAGTTCCCTTATTTCAGTGAGGTGGGGGCCGGGAACAGAATGTTCTCTCTGAGGAACTCACAGCTCTGGAACAAGCTTCACCCCAGCCCCATTCAAAACAGCCCAGGACTATAGACCTCAGGACACACTCAAAGTGTCACTGTTAGCACAGGCAGCTGCAATGGGGGCACCAGCAGATCTGTGTAGGGAGAAAAGTTGTGTGTTTTGTTGGGGATTGAATTCTGCAAGCTGGTGGGCATTGAGAAGGGGATTTACAACCACTATTTACATTTTCTTTTGTAACTTGCACCAGGGATGGCTGGAGCTTTGGAGAGCTGCCTATTTTTATTTTTTGTATACATCCAAATAAATCAAATTAAATTACATTAATGAACAATACGAAAGTAGACAGTAGCTGATGAATAGAATAAATTAAATTAAATCCAAAAATACTTTAAAGAGGCAAAAATCAACACTGTATTATTTAGTGTAAGACACAACCAGCAAGCACAAAATAGAGACAGAACACTGTCACATTTCCAACAGGAATATGCAAACAACTCTCTAGTGCTTTTTTATTTTTAAACAGACGCTAACAAAAAAGCTGTGAAATTGTATAAAACTTTCATTAATTCCTTACAAGATTTTTTTCCCCCCTCTAACAGAATTACTGAGCAGGAAAGGTGGCACTTGCTTATGCCCACCCCCCATGTATCTCTCTTGATTGCTCTATTAAAACCGGCACATCATTTATTCTACTAAGTATGGAAAAACTAGGCTGAAACATTGTTAAACGAACTATGCTAAACTCTGAGGAGACACAGTAGGTGGCTGAAGTGAGAATTAAAACGGCCATGTTCCCAAAGTTCACACATTTTTAATATTCGCCTTCAAAG
Source organism: Trachemys scripta elegans (assembly GCF_013100865.1). Classification (NCBI taxonomy): domain Eukaryota; kingdom Metazoa; phylum Chordata; order Testudines; family Emydidae; genus Trachemys; species Trachemys scripta. The sequence continues at coordinate 245,119,015 of NC_048298.1, read as the reverse complement.
CAGGCAACGATGGCAAGATCATTCCAGTCTTGTGATATAATTAATTGCTGCAATTTCAGATATTTCAAAACCAAACGAGCCCTTCATACTGTGTTAATGAGAAGGAGCCTGCACAGGAGCTAAACATTTTGTTTGCATACAACTATGAAAAACACCATTATCTGCCAGGGCACAAATTTCTTCTACTTCTGATTTAAATATAAAGGAGCCAACTCTGTCCAGTTTAACCCCACTAATTGCAGTGGTATAATTATTTTATATAGCTCTCCCACATTATTCTTACTTGCCAACTCAACTATCCTGGGTTTGATTTGCTTTTTCTTATATATCCTTTCATCTGAAAGTCATCCCTCCACCAGAAATAATCTAAAAAATGGTCTGCTGAATTGGACACACAATTTAGTGAGTAATTCACAGCTAATCATTTTATAAATTTAGCCCCCTTTTTTCTGCTCGCAGGTCTTCAAGCAAATCATTGTTTCCTTGAATGTCTTCATTATTCAAATTCTTACCAGTTTTCCCCAAGATATATGATCACAAGCAGTTCCCATTGAATACTAGATACTCAGTATTCAAAATTCAAATATTACTGTTTACCATGTGACTTTCATGACCAATCACCACTAATCTCTGCTCCCTGACTGGACAAGCAGACTCATTTAATGGAAGGGATTATAGGTCACTGAGCCTTTGAGGCCCTGAGAGAGAGAGAGTAGTTTAAGCAATGATATTAGATTAAGGAATTTTAGAACACGGTAAGCACTTTCCTTGGTGTTAACACAGATCTTGTCTGAGGTGTTACTGCTATAGAAAGTAGATGACTGCAAGATTTACTGGCTGACTGAAAAGTTTAAATTTAATTTTCTCTTGTCACAGTCATACACAATTATTGTGAACATGGTACTGGTTGTGAAGGGTGAGGCCAGATTCTCATATGGCTCAATTATTTGCTTCTGTGCCAGGTTTTGGTGATGCTGTATCAAGCAGTATCCCATTCCAAGAAAAATATACCAAGTGTATTGCATTTACTGCTCTGTAATTTTCTGTCATCAGTACAATCATTAACACTAAGTAAACACTAAGTTACTTGTATCCATTCTTTTAGTTCAAAGGGTGCAGTCAAATATTTAGTTGCCTCCATGTCAAAGTACCTGGGGTATTAGGAATTCTCTTCCCGATATATCAAGGCAGAGAAGACGCTGGGCTGGCTCTTACTGCCCAGGAGTCTAACAGGTGAGCTTGACCACTTCTATACTGCTGAGGAAGTGTGTGAGAAAGGGGGAAATTAAAAGGGGGTATTAAAGCGGTAGTAGTCCAACCAGCTAATGTTAACACCCTGGTACTACCATTTAAGCTCCATGCTGTCCTCCTTTCATCTGTCACTAGAAATGCATATGGCAATCCAGTGCTCAGCTGAATGTATCAGATGTCAGTAGAAAATAGATATTCATTCCTCTTGTGACTTTTGCACAAGAGTTTCCCCTTCATCTGCAACCTCTTTCTCTCCAACAGCCTGTCTTGCCTCTTTCTCCTGGACAGCAGGAGACTGCAGGGTATATGTTTAATGCTGTGTGCATTATAATTGTGTTCCACACAATGAGGTTATTGATGACCAAGCAGTGAGAGGCCCTACACTCAACTCAATGGCATCTCTTTGTTTGTCTACCTGTCTGCCATGTGATAGCTTTTGGAAAACATATCCAATCAAGTCCAAAATTTCAGAGAAATGTCTTGGTATCAATAGGGAGAAACATATTGATTTCAGTGAAAATCAGCAAACCTGAAAAACCCAATTTCCACTATTCAGGCCCACAGGGTGTCCCCTTGGTAATTTAGGACACCGTGGTGAGACTGTGACCTTGCAGAGGTCCGTGGCAGGGGAGCAAAGTCACTCTCAATTCAGGGGCGAGGTAGTAACCTCAAGGTAACGGTGAGGGTTAGAGCACTAGAGAGCTTCCTCTGCCTCCAGCACCAAATGAGCACTCTGTGGGTCTGATTTTCATGGAAATCAGGCTCTTAGAAACCTCTTTCCCTCCACATTTCAGCTAGCACTTCCTTCAGGCAGGGCCCCTTGTCCCCCACCCACTCCTTCAGTCCCTCCCTAGCCATGCCCTCAACCTCTCACTCCAGCCAGCCCCATCCCTTAGTCTAGCCTGACCCCATTAAGCCAGGCTCTTCACTCTCCTTCTCCCACCCCTGTATTCCGAGTGACCAAATGGGAACTCAGATCATAAGTGTAGAATAGCCAGGAGTCCAGCTGTGGTAGGGGTGAGGGGTAAGGGGCCTACTTGGATGTACACCTCAGTCTACATAAGCGATTAAGTGTGTGACTGTCTGGTGTACTATTAGATAAAAAGCACTATATACATATGTAGCCACACCTCCTTTTCATTGGCCCAGTATGAGGTTGTTCAAGATAGGGGAAGCCTGCCTTGTGACTTTTTACACAACTTTGGGAAACTGGGCCTGAGGCTCCTTTGTGTGACCTGCGTTGTGTGTCAGTGTGTGTTCACCCCAGATCAGACCCACTCAGACAAACCACCAGGAACCAGGCTTTATTCTGTAAAGAACAAAGAACAGGATTACAATCCAGCAGCCACCTCTCTGCTTGCCTGCTACGTGCTCCCAGCTCAGTCAGTACTGAGACCTCCTGCTGGGAGAGCAGAGGGTACATTGTGCAACACCCTCCCAAACTTGCAAACATGTTCTAATTCCCACAGTAACTAAACCCCCAAGCAAACAAGCCCATGTGCTCCTTTTTTGTCATTTAAACTCCTCTCAGGGTGCTCTTTAAACACTTTTTGGCCCTACCGGTAAAGAACATAAAACAGGATTACAGTCCAGCTGCCTCCTTTCTGCTTGCCTGCTATGTGCTCCCAGCTCAGTCAGTGCTGAGACCTCCTTCTGAGAGGGCAGAGGGTACAAGCTGGCATGAACCAGGAAGTTTTCCCAACATGCTGCAGTTTGTAGTACACAACTTGTGGTTCCCACAGCTGCTGTTAAAGCACACTCGATCTTGGGCTCCACCTAATGAATATTATATTATTTTTCTCATCGTGTACCTGTCATAGACCAGGGCATAGGCTATCAGACCTAGTAGTCAAAACAGGAATCAGGAGCCAGGAACCAGAGGTCAGAGACAGAGACCAAGTCAGGAAACAAGGTAAGGGTCAGAACCAGGGTCAGTAGTCAGGGCTGGGCTATAGAAGTTGGGTTTTGGAACAAGGCAGAAGGGCAGGAACCAGGAACAGCACAGGAAGGCAGGACTCAGGAGTCAAGCAAAAAAGGCAGAATAAAATGTAGCAGCCATCCATGATTTCATGTAGTTGCTCAACAACTTCCTGTGCTGCTTAAGTAGTGAGTCTGAGCCAACTGGTGAGGACAAACATCTCCAATTGAGAACTTTGTGGGCAGTGCCTCTGGTGAACTAGTCCACCAGCTCACATTCACAGTCATTACCAGCAAGCTGGTGCATGGTGGCTGTGGTCTGATGACTGTCTGGGGATTAACAGATCTGGATTTGAGACCCATGATCCCTTGCACCACCCCTATTAAATAGACTCCGTTGGGTATGTCAAGACAAGCATTTGAGCTTAAAATTCATTTTCTGCAAACAATCCTTCAGATAAAACTTAGCCATGTGAACATAAATGTAGCATGAACTTGCCCAAATTGTGACAAATTTTTAAAGAATTCTATGTGGTTTTTTTTTTCTGGTTGTAAGCTCAGCTGCACTCAGGGAATAAGTTACTTTCAGCAGACTTGAATGTGGCTGGTACAAGAAAATGAAACATGAAGAACCTACAGATGTTTACAAGGAGGAAAATTGAGAAGAATTGATAACATAGCACTGTAGGGTCACTGAATAAATTTCTTCCACCTTGAATTATCAGAGCTATACCCAGTGCTCAGTGAGACCTCACTGAAAAGATGTTGCAAATGGAAAGTGAAGCAGAAGAAGTGGAAGATGAAAGCAGAAGGGAACCATATGTGAAGATCGTAAGTCAATAAGGTGATCTGCAATGGAAAGGGAATGGCAGTGACATATTGCTCTTGTGGATGAATTCCCACTGTCCATTGATTGGGGCATACATTAACATTCAACCTGCTGGTCCTCTGTCTTTTGCTGACCACTTTATATTCTGATCACCATATATCCCTATCCTGACTTCAAGAGGAGCCCGGGTTGAATGGAAACTTCCAGAAATAGCTAAGGTGCTTCATCTAGGACTGATCTCAGGGAATGTTGTGGGCAACTATTCCCTCATCTCCAGAGCCCTTCCTTGTGGCATCCCCACAAGACTCAGTAATCTCCTCCACATCTCTACACAGACATTGGGAAAGCTGATGAGACAATATGAGCTGAAGTGCCAATTGTATGCAATGACTACCAGACCTACCTCCCCTTTGCATTGAAAGTCAACAGCATTATGGTGCAAATCCTCAAAGATATTCCCCAATGGGAGCTTGGCACCTAAATACCTTTGAGGATCTGGGCCCATGTTCCAGCTTTTCCGTTGCCTACCTGAGCTCAGTTCCTTGATGATGAACATCTGGCTAAATCTCAGACCTGCTAGACAAGACTGATATGATGCCAGTAGGAGGGAAGTGCTTGCATGCTTCACAACAGCCTGTCCTCTGAGGGCTTCTACCTTCAGATTGTTAAATCAGCCCACAGCATCCCCACTGCTTTTGGACACAAAACAGTCACAGCAGCAAATCCACACCCATTTTTGTTTGAAAGGCTAGAAAGTAGCACCCCAGTCTGTCAGTCATAAATCTGTCTGGGGAGACCTACACATTAATAATCTCCAGGGTTGACTACTGTAACTCCAGTCTGGGAAATGAGTCACATGCTCTGAAAAAGCATCAATCAAGTATACAAATCTCTAAATTTGCAAGAAGTAAGCACAGGTAAATACAGCCACCCATCTGCTTAGCGATACAGGTCGATGTTTTGAACACATCATCCAGTATTTTGTTGTCTATTCTGATTCCTCAGTGAATATAGAGAGAGTCAAATTCATACCAAGTATGGCATTGGCCCCAGTTATATGAGCAACAAAAGCATTTCAAGGATTGAAAGATAAGACATACAAAGGAACACTGAGAAGACTACATTTAATTCATATAGTGTCAAAGAGGAAATACCACCTGGAGGGCACAACAAAATATTTCAGTCACATGGCTTTCCTAGTACCTGGGTGAGTGCTAGCTGGCTTAGGTTGAGTCCCACTAAGTGATGCTGGTAGGTTTGGAAAAACAATTGGAGGAAGTGGACAATCTACTTCAGCTGAAGGGTTCCCCCACCTTTTCTTTCTTGGGTTTATGATCTTGGAGTTTTATTATATCCTGGATTGCATTTGTATGTATCAGATAATAGCTGTAGCCAAAAGAGTTATTTTTTTCCATCTTTTCTTGGTGAGCATGGGAAAAAATACAAAGTAAAGATAGACAGACAGACAGCCTCATCTTGGAACTTCCTTTCTGCCATAGCCTGATAGAGAATAGATTTGTTTAACTCCCAAGCAAATCCTATCTGTTCATTCAGGGGGTTGGTAGATTGGAATTCTTTCAGTATCATCTTCTTTCTAGTTATCGTTGATGACATTGTGCTCATCTAACTCATATTTTAAGTATATTTTTATTGTCTGCATGCCTAGAGAATGGAGATAGAGGCACAATATAAATCAACAGAGTAAATAAATAAACAGTTTCTAAATACTTTCAAGATTACAATGAATGAAGGCAATTATTTTACTTTCAGAAGATGAACAAGAGTAATGACTTAGAACTACACATAAACAGAGAAAAATTTAGACTAGGCATTAGGAAAAAAATCCTTAACATTAAGAACAATTGTATAGTTGGTGGCTGAAAACTGGTGGCTGAAACAGGGCCAACTCCAGCTTTTTTGCTGCCCCAAGCGGCAAAGCGAAAAAATAATAAAAAATTTTAAAAAGATAAAGCTGCGATCGGCAGTACTTCGGTGGCAGCTCTACCGCACTGCTTCATTCTTCGGTGGCAATTCGGCAGCGGGTCCTTCCCTCCAAGAGAGACTGAGGGACCCGCCACCGAATTGCTACCGAAGACCTGGACATGCCGCCCCTCTCCATTGGCAGCCCCAAACACCTACTTCCTTCACTGGTGCCTGGAGCCGGCCCTGGGCTGAAACTTTATAAGTATAAATACACCCAAAAGGCATAAGAGAAAACTATTAGGCCTTGGCATCTCTGATTTATGGTTTAACAAGTATTAAAAGGCTCAAGAGACTGCATGTCATGATTCTTCAAGCTCGTTTATTTTTTTCCTGCTCTAAAAGCTCCCACATCCAGACCTTATAAGTCATGAACATGTGGCCAAGTGGTCACAACAACAGGTTGAGGGTTTGGCATAATTACTCTTTCCACATCTTTTTTTCTGTAATATTTAACTTCTGTCCTTCTCTTTACTGTGCAACTGACAAATCTGAAGGACAACAGCTCAAACTGTTGTCTTTATAGAGCAAATACCAGTTACTTGGGCCCAGATTTACAATGGTGCTTTAATGAGAATTAGGCCTGGTCTACATAACATGACTAGGTCGACGTAAGCAGTTTTGCGTTGATCTAGCTATAAAAGTAGCTTCATTTAAATTTGGCTCCTGCCGATGTAAGTGCCTCTCTACACCGATTTAGTAATACCACCTTCCCAAGTGGCATAGACTCATGGTCAATGTCATTAGGTCAATGCAGTGTCAGTATAGACACTGAATTGCTTACACCGACTACTACTGGTTTTCAGAGCTGTCCCACGATGCTCCACATTGACTATACAATTGATACAAATGCTCTTGGTGAGGATGTGCACCGCTAGCACAAGAAGCCAAGTGTGTATACACCACAAGCGATTTAATAACTGCAGTGGCTGTATGCCAAGTTAGGTTGATATAATTTTGTCATTGTGAATCTGGGCCATGATGCTGATACCTCCTTGTTCCATCTGCCATCTGTTCCATCACATTAAGAGACAGTTAAAAATACATATAATACATTCTTAATATTACTTACCCATGCAAGCCATGACTAGAGTTGCCATGAGGATATCATGTGATCATGAAAGAAAGGTGGTGTGTGCAATGGAAATAGGAAAGAAGGCAAGGCAACATCTCTACTAAATTCTAGTCTATATTATGATAGCTTGAGAAACCCTGCTTTAGAAGGTCAGAATGTTGTCTTTATATAACTTCCAGGATGACCACAAGGAACTCAGTTATGTATAATATGTAGAAATCTTAGTATATGTCTACACTACAATAAAAAAAACCCACAACACATACATGGCTGGCCTGGGTCAGCTGACTCAGACTTACAGAGCTTGGGCTGTGTGGCTATAAAATAGCAGAGTAGACATTCTGGCTTGGGCTGAAGACTGGGCTCTGAGATCCCCCCAGGGCTCCAGCCCGAGGGTTCCTGCAATTTTTAGCCCTGCAGCCCAAGCCCCCTGAGTCCAAGTCAATTGACTGGGTCTTTGAGCCTCAGGGCTTGTCTACATTACCTGCTGGATCGACAGGCAGCAACCAATCCAGCGGGGGTGTAGTCTAGATGCATTAAATCGACCGCCAAGCGCTCTCCCATCGACTCCGGTACTCCACCAGGGAAGAGGCGCAAGCAGAGTCGACAGGAGAGCGTCAGCCACCAACTTACCGCAGTGAAGAAGTGGTAAGAAGATCTAAGTATGTCAACTTCAGCTACGTTATTCACATAGCTGAAGTTGTGTAACTTAGATCGATTTCCCCCTCCCCCCTTGCCCCATCCCCCGCAGAGTAGACCAGGCCTCAGTGACACAGGTTTTTTACCGCAGTGTAGATGAACCATTACTTCAGCAGTAAGTAGTACATAGGTGACTGAAAAATATGGCTTTAACTCTCTAATGACACTCTGTAGTACTGCTATTATATTGTGGATATAGATATCTAAATGAATTATGCAAACAGGTTAATATTGCACTTTATAAAGGGACACAATTGATTTAGAAGGAAAGAATTAAGATTTTCCAAATCCTTGTTTAAAGCTCATTGAATAATCAACAATTTTGGTCAGATATGAAAGATCAAATAGTATAGCGGCAGACATTATATATATACAAACATTTGACAAACAGTAAAATAAATATGCTTTGATTTTTTTTTTACATCAAACCACATTTTTAATCTTGCAGCTTCAAGATCAGCAATATTAGGCTATTATGAAGAAATATAGAACCCAAGGCAATTGCTGTAATATCTCAAGCAAAGTAAAACATTAAGCTTGAAACAACTTTTAATCAAATGTAGCTATTTTTATTATTACAAATACTTCCCCTTGTAGTATTATGTCTGTGTTATATGAGTGCTTTCTATACTTTTTTCAAATGTAAAGGTTTGAAAAGGTGAGGGTCTCTACAGACCACTGAATAAAACCAGAGAACAGAATCAGATACTCCTTAAGTACCTGTCTGTAATGTATTGTTAAGGGGACCTCCAATATCAGAGGCATTTGTTTGGCATAGACTCATGGTCAATGTCATTAGGTCAAGGCAGTGTCAGTATAGACACTGAATTGCTTACATCAACTATTACTGGTAGTCAGTAGTCAGTAGACTAGTAGCTGGTAGTCAATGAACTAACCCCAAACACTAGATCTTCATGGCCAAGGACATCCATATGGAGTTTCATGACTCTTCATTATGCCCCCTGAGCTCTCCAGCTCTCCTTCTTCCCCCCAAGACCTAGTAGCATGGTTATACTTCAGCCATACTGCTAGGACTAGTGCTTTCCAAGCAAGCAATTGTCTCTGGGATCACCTTTATGGGTAGAGGGAAGGTGCAGTGGATAATATAGCTTGTGGATGGATTACCTTTTGACTTGACATCTGTAGGGCCCAATGGAGGATGATATGCATCTTTTCGCAACACACTCCAGATTAATCATTCTACATAGCCAGCCCTTTACCTATACCCACCCTCCCATGAAGATTCTTGAGCCCATCTTCTTCCTGGAATGGGATTATGCAGAGGGTGCCCTCTGTATGAAAATAAGAGGGCACCATTGGGTTTGGTACTTTACTTGTTTTCTGTTGTGTATAATATTGGATCAGCTGCTCCAGTAGTTTCTTTCCCTGATTCAATGCCCAGAGGCATAATCATTTTCAAAATATCAACAATATCCACAGAACCAGAGAAATCAGAGATAGAACAGATAAATAGGCAATGGTGCCACCTGAAAGAGCTCTATTTAACTTTCAAAAGTTCAAAGGAAAGACCCCTATGTACTTCAATGGGCATTAGATTTAGCTCAGTGTGAATAGACAAATCTGACAAGTCACTCCACAACCAGTGTGGATGACAGCTCAACCCAAAATTTTTGCCAAGATCTAATGCATGGGGCCATTTATGAGATGGTAAAAATGCCTATTTGGGAAGCTATTTATTGATACAGTAAGAATGTCCATAGGATAGTCCCTCAGTTTCCCGCTCACTTTTAAAGTGTGCCAAATGGCTGGCAGAGTAGAAAGAAAGAGAGAAAGAAAGAAAATTGAGATGTCTCACAGTGATTTGAAAAAGAAAATAAAACAAAACCCGCAGAAAAATCACTGTCCAATAATACCCCACCCCCCAGCCTCTTCACCACTTGTTTTTAGGACCAGGAGGCGCTCGTGGCAGTGGACTTGGAAGCCTCATATTGGAAGCACTGTCCTTCTCTGGAACTACTGAGATATGCATGATTTCGGAGGCAGAAGCACTGCCTGTCCCAGGGAGGTGGGAGGGAAAATCCTAATAAGCCTCATTTCCATAGAATGATTTGTAAGAAGCTCTGTGAGGTGATCCTCTCTAGCACTCTGTTTCCACCTCCATGGATATTTCTCTGTGTATATGCGTATGCGCGTGTGTACGCATGGAGGCTGTGTTTAAGGCCAGCATTTCTAATGAATGATTTTTTTATAACTACAATATTCTTTTTTTTACCTTATACTACTGATATGTACTCACAACTTTAATGCTATTATAACAGAGTTATTCTTGTGAGAATATACATTTCCTTTATCAAGGCAAGTTCTTCAGTGCTAGTGAACCACAGAGACGCCAATACAATCTCATATTTCTTGAGTACAGAGACTATACAAATTTTCCTTTGAATTATGAACAGAAAGAAGATAGTAACAAGAAGTTTAGTTAGATTAATGTACAGAGAAAAGAAAAGAAATCAAACCTACAGATAAAAAATGTCTCTCTCCCTCTCATTGCTTCTTTACATTGATCTACTGCTTTATGGAACGTGCCTGGGAGTGTGTTTCTACCTGGTGTTCTGTAGCGGAAGAGCAATACAGACTAGGGGGAACACACACACACACACACACACACACACACACACACAACAGAGAAGCATGATAAGAAAAATAGGAAAGAGATTTTCCTTGTCCAGGATTGTTTTGGCTGAAGTTTAATGAATGCACACTGAAGAATCTAGTGAAGGTCTAGATAGTTATTGTGGGATGAGCTCTGTAAATTAATGGCTTCCTCTGTAATGAGACCTCTTTACTATTGACATATAACTAAAGCCATTGTAAAATGTATCTTCTGGTGGGGGCAATCTTTCTTATTGCTTTGTAAACCTCACTGTGCATGCTGAAATCATCATTGAAGATGTATTGTGTATTTCTCCCCCTGGAAAGAAGATATCCACAAGCACACGACTGTCTCCAGTTGGCTGTATGTTTAACATTTAGACAGTGTTGTATTTTCTCATTTCTATGTGTTAGATTGGGAGCCATTAAAAGGAGAATTATTCCTGGTTCCACTGAATTCACTCATGGTCGGTTAGGTTAATCTATCTAGTCTGGTAGATAACATAAAGGATGTACAATGCTGTATATCAGATCCTGTTTCCTGATTAAAGGTGGTAGCCTGAATTAAAATAAGACATCAGTCTTCCTACTGAGTTCAGCACACGAAGTCTAAATGATAGAGATAACGGTAAATAAACTGGATGTGTTTCAAATCACACTGAAATAGCATAGCAATGTTCTACAGTATATGTTTATCTGTGCAGATTATGAATTCAAACTTCAAATGTCAGATTGTTCAGATTAATATTTCTGAATACAAAATCTTAAATTCTACACCTTCCTAGTATTTCACTGCTTATATTATCTTTGAGATTGTCATTATAAATGTCTTAGATAAAAGACTTCACAGCTTTTTAAAACCCTATTTACAAAGATCTGAATGAAGAAAAAAGAATACAAACATTGATAACAGCTGTGAAATATTTCTTGATATTATTGAAACCTATCAGAGCACACTGCAGCAGATATATAAATATTAATGTACCTATTTAGATTGTGCTCTTACACAGATTCCACACCAAAAGTTCCAATCCAAAGCTCTGGGCATGCTTGACATACATTTTTTTAAAAATCTGCGAAAATGGAGTAGAAAGTAAATATTGACCAAACCATCAACCCATTTTCCCTTCTACCCTACTACACATAATTTGATCACCAGTTATGTGACCAACTCCTCATCACACCTTGCCACTGAAGCAGAAATCCCATCTTCAGCAACCTCGGCCCTCCTCCAATCTCAACTCAAATAGTTGGTCTATTCAATATGGCTACTCGGGCAACAAATTAACCTTATTAATTAGCTAATCAATCAGTTAAAATATGAATTGGGAAACTTTTCTAACACACACACACTCTCACTCTCTCGTTCTCCATATACATTAAATAAAATGTATATGCAAATACACAGTATAGCATAAGCATATGGGTTTTTATCAGCCCCTTAGAGTTTCATAATCAGTCTGATTGGTTAGAATAGGTCACATGACCAATATTAGAATTGCCCCATCCTATATTTGTAGAATTTAATAGAGAATGAATGAATTTAATAGAGAATGGATGTTATCCTCTCTGTATTTTCTTTCCTTCTAATCCATTGTATATAGAGAATATAATTCCATGGGAAAATTCAAAACATCTGTACAAGGTTAACATTTTCTAATAAATTCTTTAGACTTCCAGTAAAGGATCCTATTGCTCTCCTAAGGGCTTAACTGTTCTCGGTAGGCATTGAGAATTGGGTGATAGTAGGATTCCTCAAAACAGCTCCCCAGGGTTCTGGGACAGTGTAGCAGCTGTGTGATCTCTTTGAATATTTTGTGAAGCTGTGCAAGGTGTGGCATGAAATACCTTCATTTGCTAGTGGATGAAAATGACAAAGGCCAAATCCTGCACCATTTATGTCAATGAGAGTTTTGCCATAGACTTCAATTGAACCCAAAGGCAGCAGTATTATTAATATTGTATATTGCCTTTAGTCCATGGGTAGATCTCCCAGGGGTCTCCTAGGTGTTCCACATAGTGCTCCACTTTATCAAAATATAAGGGGAAATTCTTGTCTCATTTACACTGGTCTAATGAAGATCAGAATATGACAGGTGAGGCTCTAAGCCTCAAATATAAGGTGTTTTTTTAAAACAAACAAACAAACAAACACAAATGTTTTAAAATTTTGCCTTTTATATTTATTTGGGAAAATGTGGGTACATTTTATCAAAGTGTATAGAATTTCAGTGAAATGTCAGACTCATTTGATGGTTCTTGTTTGTGTTTGTAGAATGCCTACCACAACGGGACCCCGATCTACGGGGGGCTTCTAACTGCTACTGTAATACAACTAATGGATAATAATAATAATAACAAATCTATAGAATTAAACCACATTTGCACACATAAGTACATTCAACATTTACTGTGCTTATTTTTCAACACTTCCTGGTTCACCTTTCATATCTTGGATATAATATTTCACAATTTTGTATAGCTTAACTTCAAAATGAATACTTGTCTGTATTGAGCAGAGTAAGTTAGGTCTGATGGAATAGGAATTTCCCTGACATTTTTATTATATTACTTATTTTATTAAGGAAACAATGTTTCAGCCCCTGTTGTCTGGGGTCTGTGTTAGTATTTCCCATTACAAACTGCTATTTGAAGGAGTTTATGTTCAGTCATAATATTTCATTCTGGTGGAACTTGGCATCCAGTTAGGTTCTGAGCAAGGGCAAGGATTTTGCTTTGCTACATTTAAAATTCTATTGCGACCCAAGCCCTTTACATGTAAAAACTTATTTTCAAGAAACAAGGTCAACATTGGTAGTACGTGACCTACACTTTTCTGCTAACATGTTTTGGAACGTTTGAGTCTGTTTTTCAAATCAAATATTCACATGCTGTTTTTATCCCCTAAAAATAAAGACCAGCTGCTTACCACTTATGACTATGATCAGCGGAGCTGGAACATTTTTATAGTGGTGGTGCTGAAGGCAGAAACCATGTATATGGGTTGTTATAACTACTTCAAGCCAGGGGGGGCAGCAGCACCGCTAGTTCCAGCACCTATGACTACAATAACAAACCAATGTGTGTGTGTGAGAGATGGAGAAAAAAATGTAAGGAAAGTGATTTCCATTTAAAGTTTACAAGAGGCATAGTACAAATGGAATTTCATATATATTTGAATTTCTCTTATCTTTGGAAAGTGGGTGTGCTTCTTATTCTGTCAGTCAGGCGGGAATAGTCATTTTGGACAGAAAGTTTTGACTCCTACTCTTTTTTGCTAAGCTCCTCCTAGGCTTTGCTTTCTAGTTAAGATCTTCTGAAGAAGGAAAGAAAGATGTTAGCCTGCACGGACTTTCCCCTTACTAGCCACCTATCCAGGTCCTGTGCTTGATAGGCAGCTAGAGCGGGAGTCAGTGCTCGAATTGTCACCTCAGAGAAAATAATGAGAAGGTGCAAGACATTTTTTTTTTCAGCATGTGCCTTCAGCCAATATCGACGCTAGGTCTATCTAACAATCACATAACATGGAGATTGTGAGAATGAAGGAAAAAGGAAAAAGGGACACAGGGAGAAGTGACTGAGTCTTTGTGTATGTGGAATTAACAACTATTGCTGAAAAGGAGTGTGGATAGGGGTATCGACAGGACTTCCTCCAGAAGAGACAAAAGAAATAAAATAAATAAATACTTCATGCTGGTACACTCTCTCCACTTACATAATTCCCTTCAAACCACTCTCTCTCATCTAATCTGTCCTCCTTTCTGCTTCCAGTGGTGTGTGTACAGATAAATGAGTGTAGAATTGTAATAGGCCCAAAAAGTAAAAAGTTTCCAAACAAAAACCAAACCAAAATGCAAATCATGGAATACAGTAGACAAAATAACCAAAGATAAGCATACAAACAGATATCTAGGTGCAGAAAAGGATAAACACAGATTAACTTTTATGTTAAGAACAAATAATTTTGTGGGGTTTTTTAAGGCTATAATGACACATTTACTTTTGCTAATCTTTCACTTACCAGTGCCTTTAATGTTATAGTAGTGAGGTCTAACATTCTCACTCGCTAAAAGTGATAATTCTCCTCAAATAGATAAATGCTCACCCTCCATTCATGGATGATCTAGAACCAGATGCAAAAACAAGATTTGGGACATCCGCAAAATAAAATGAGCTAAATTTATGAATGTTAAAATGGGTGGCTAAAAGTTAGATATCTGGGGGCAAGTCTACACTAAACCGCTAAGCTGCACCGATGTAGCACGTCTGGTGAAGACGTGCTATGCCAACAGGAGAGGGTTCTCCCATTGGCAAAATTGCTCCACTTCCACGAAAGGCAGAAGCTATGTCAGCGGGAGAGTGTCTCCTGCCAACATAGCGCCAGTATGGACAGTGCTTAAGTCAATATAATTTATGTCGCTCATGGATGGGGTCTTTTCACACCCCCGAATGATGTAAGTTACATTGACTTAAACGGTCGCGCAGACCTGCCCAAGGATATGCTAGCTAGAAAGTGGGTAGCATGCACTCATTTGAAATTTATCTATTTTACTTAGGCACTTTTACAATGACCATCACTGTTATATCTGAGCACCTTCCAATGATTCATTAAGCAGTGTGACTAACATCTGTCACCATGATGATCCTTCTCAAGGAGAAAATTGTGTGTGTGATATTTTGTTTCTTTGTAACTCCACCAACAATGATCTTTCACAATTTCTTTCTTATTTCTTCTGTCTTGTTGGGAGTTTATATCTAAAGTTTCAGTATCTCTGCTTTCTTTCCTTGGTTAAAGATGGCAGCCATGTCAAATTGCAATACCCACCACTGCCACTGGTTGGTCCTGTTTGTCACTCCACACAGCCAGCCACTCAATTATTCTCTCACACACATAAATGCACAGTGTTTCATCCACACATAAATACCCACATTGTTTTATTTTTCATATAATATATCATCATAGGAATCTCTCGTGCATCTGTTATTTACCCAGTTTTAGAAATATTTGCATGGGTGTGCATTTATAGATAAAAGAGAAAAAGAAAAAAATATAGATCTGTGCATTCTTTGGTCAAGATCAAATGTAAAGGTGCTAAGGATTACAGATGATTTATAAATTGCTCGTTTTAATGAACTCTCTTGCTTTATTTCATTTTCCTCACTATTTCACTATTGACTATTTTGACCTGGTCCTGCAAGATGTATTGCATTAAGCTATAGTACATAACATATTGAACAATGTAGTATGATTGGCTGTCTTTACTTAGCTAAGGACCAGGACTGGAAAAGCAGTATTGTTGCAGGTCAAAGTTGAGAAGAATTGGCAAAGAACTATGTTACAAGAACAGGAGTACTTGTGGCACCTTAGAGACTAACAAATTTATTAGAGCATAAGCTTTCGTGGACTACAGCCCACTTCTTCGGATGCATATGAAGTGGGCTGTAGTCCACGAAAGCTTATGCTCTAATAAATTTGTTAGTCTCTAAGGTGCCACAAGTATTCCTGTTCTTTTTGCGGATACAGACTAACACGGCTGCTACTCTGAAACCTGTAACTATGTTACAGTATATATTGCTCTACTCATTGCTTCCTCTCATAAGCAGTAAATCTGATCTATCACCCACAACCAATTATAAAACTAAAGAGATACAGTAACTACATTTACAAACTTCTACCCAAGAAGCATTTGAATTAAGGTAAATAAAAATGAATGAGAGAATAAGAGATGTGGCTTGTGGTTAAGGTGACCAGATGTACCAAATGTATAGGGACCGTCCTGATATTTGGGGCTTTGTCTTATACAGGTGCCTATCATTCCCCACCCCCGTCCCGATTTTTCACACATGCTGTCTGGTCACCCTACTTGTGGTGGAGCAGGGATTATTGGTGAGGAGAGAAATTATTGCCAAGAGATGTTATTAAGAAGACAGCTAGCCTTTACAAACTATCCAGCTATTCAAGGGTCTTTAGTGCCTTCTAAGAGATTCTGTGTACTCAGAATAAATTTACCATTGTAAAAATCCATGGTTCCCCAGGAGACATCTTGATGAACACAAAGACCAAGTATAACCTCACACGGACAGTGGGGATAGACGTTTGATCCTTCTGATCCAAAAGCACTGGCCTTGCCACTTTGGTGACAAAGGAGAATCACAATAGCAAAATTATAAAGCTTGGCAATTCTGATTCTGTCCACTAGAGGGCTGTGATACACACACTTTCTGGTATCTCCTTCCTATAGTCCCCTAATTGGACAAATCTTGTTCAGTAGTATCAGAAGTTCAGATCTTGTTTCTGATACTAGTGCAAGAAATGTGACCACCTAGGATTTTCAGAATTGTCCATATTATGACTAGTTGGTATTCTGAAAGCAGAGCTTAAACTCCTGTCTTCATGCACCAACTGTAAAAGCCCTAACACGTGACGTAAAGAAAAAAAACATTGTAGATGTTATCAGTATAGCACCTATGTTAAACTGTTGAGCTTTTATAATTCTGTCCAATAGAAAGCAGCCATATAAATACAATGGTCTCATTACACTATGCTCCACAACATTCACAGGTGGATCGTTTCTCCCACTTACTAGTTTCTGATAAAAATCCGTATTAAAAGCTCCATTTCTCATTCCAAAACCTCACAGAACTTAAAATTACACTTTTCAGTTTCAGAACAATTACACAGTTCAAATTATAAAGACTGAGGGACATAACATCTCCTTGAAAAAAAGACAAGAAAAAAAAAAACCTTCTTGCAGTTTTCCTAACAGATGCCAGTATTTTTTCCAGTATCATTTGCTCTCATAATTAGAGACTGATAAATATTTCAACAAAGGGTATTTGCAATCATTCATTTAAATAAAAATGGCAAATCTGCTCTGATGATACTGTACCTGTAACCCTTTTCATTCATTTTTGGCTAATGCTCTTGTGAGTGATTTTTTTTTATATTATTATTATTATTGCTTTGCAAGAATGTTCAAGGAAAGCCAAAAGATTGTGTATGCTTTTATTTTGTATTTACACACTGAGCCTGAAATCTCATTGTTTTTTCACATCTTTGGAGCTTGACTTTACTGCCAACTTCTAACAACAGACCTTAAACCTTAGCCAAAATTTCTCCGGAAGCCTAGCTGTTTCTAGAGTTTCCTGAAGGGCTTTCTATCTCTGCTCTTAGGTCCCTCTGATCAGAAAGTCACACCCACTCAACCTACATTTTGATGTAGTTAACACCACTTTAGCAGAATACACTCAGCACCATTCCAAAGTTCTAATGTTTGTTAACTGAGTTATACAACAGAAAAGCTCTGCAGCTGTTTGCAAGGTGATGGATCCTGCCCACTTGTTGCAATCCTTCCCCCATCCTCTTTTCTTAGCTATGTATAGTGCATAACATCTCCCTGTTTTTCATTTGAAAACCAATCCCAACTTACATACAAATCCTCTACATTTTCACTTTGAAAAAAATTATGATTTGATTTTTTATAAGCAAAGGATTAACAGTTACTCTAGTGCCCAGGCAATGAGTAATCCTATTTTTGCAGATAATCAGATATCCTGATAGTTTTGTGCATCTCTGAGAGGAATTTGAAGGCTGACATAGTCAAAATTGTCAATGTTTATGCTCTTATACAGGTGTATAGTTCTCTTAGCATGGAATATGACAACAAAGAGAAATTGAGGGGTTTCCTTGGTTAAGTTAAGAAATATGTGGCCAATTCCACAGATAATGTTTTTCTACCAAAATTAATGAATATATCTGTATGAATGAACCATTACATGAACCCTTTCTGAGCAGAATTGTTGTCAAAAAAAGTGACAAAGAACAAAGAAAAAAATAATTGTTTCTGACATCCACAATCATTTCAATACACATTTCCAAAACTGACATCTGGTCTGGATTTAGTTGGACTATCAGAGTGAAATAGTTGTGAAATAACATGTTCCTTAACAAGTTGCACTTATTATACTGGAAGTCAGATTACAGTACAGCTACATATGTTTAGAAAGAATGGTGTTGATGGTTTTTGCCAGCGAAAATTTACAGTGGGGCACTTGAATATATTTTGGTACTCAACTTTAAAAATCTAATTTTTGTTGTCAGATGTAGAAAATGCATCTCATTGTTACTGCTTAATGTGAAAAAAAATGAAGCTAGAACTGTGAAAGCATTGTATGAATTAGATGGATGTTATTAAAGCTATGCACAAAGTGTGGCACATACAGCAATATCACGACATTTAACTTCTAGGTGGTTTTGTGAAAAGGTGATGGAGAAAAGTTTTTCCTGGTTAATTCATTTTTGCAATAAACAAGAGATAGTTTTGGCACAGAGAAAAAAAAAGCTATTCAACACAGTGGGAGTCAAAATAAAAAAAATACTTGCTGCTAAAGATTTTGGCAAAGTAACTACATATGAACGGTCTGGGGTCAGTAAAGATGGAGATAAGAATTATAGCCTTTTGTCCAAATGGTTGCAAATTTATTAAAATATTAACTTAAATAAGATATCTCCTGAAGGCAGCTGGTCCTGGAAGCAGTAGAGATTAGTAGAGAACATAACAAGAGAGGACTGGTTCTGCCTAGAGCCATCATCTTAAGGATCACCCCAGGTCTCCACCAACCAATCTCAAAGTTTATAATAAGTGCAGGAACTCAACAAGTGGCAACTCCCCTAAAAAGGAGGGGGGACACAATTGTTTGGCATCACGTGGAGTGGTGTTGTCTTGTTCCTCTGTGCCTCACCTTGCATTATAGTGTGATTTATTAAGGGCCAGCCCTCTTTATGTTCATGGGGCCAGATTCACAGACCTAGAGCCACAAGTGAATCACATCGTAGACAATACTGCCTGAGTATACTGAGGAGGATACATGGATTTGAATTTGAGATTGTTAGCTCAAGGGCCCTGTGATGTTGTGCAGTCTATATGGTTTTATAAAAACTTGATAATAAGNGTGTCTGGCTCAGCAAGACAGGGTGCTGGAGTCCTGAGCTGGCAGGGAAAACAGAAGCAAGGGTAGTCTTTGCACATCGGGTGGCAGCTCCCAAGGGGGTTTCTGTGATCCAACCCGTCACAGGCCCCAGCTGACCTCGCCTGTTGTGGAACTCCGGTGAAGGGAGACATTACTTCATAAAGTCCATTAAGTTTTGTTGCATAAAATTCATGCACTTTTATATTTTTCAGTTGTACCACAACATTTTCAAAAAACAAAATCCAGAAGCTTCATACAGACTTAATTTTTTAGATTTTTTATCTATTTAATAGTCAGTGGGCCTTCTTACTTTCATTGATTTCATGAGGGAATGTTGTAACACTATTTGCTGCAGAGGAGTTACCCCCGATTTACATTGGTGCAAGTCAGAGGAGAATCAGGGCCAATGTATATAAATTACCTGTTATGTATTTCAAATTATGCAGTTTTCTTAGAAAGATACTTGCTGCCGGTAATGTTTCCAAGAGCTATCACCCATTCACATATTTTCTATAAAGTCCCAACGTTTTGTTCCCCATGAGCATACCTCATCATCTCATTTTGTCACATCAGAGCTGTTTTAATTAATGCTATGATATTTAAATACAGATGCTCATGTGACTAACCCCTTTCAATTTTAACATAACAGATACACTAGAAGCCAGTCATGTTCACTATTACAGCTAGTTGGAAACTTTTCAATTAAACATTTCATAAAAATTTACCTGTTTCATCCACATTTTCTCAGATTCAGGATGCAATTTTTTGGTGGGGAAGGACCCCAAAATAGCCTGCCTACGTGAATGCCCAGATCTCAGAGATATAGGGTCAGTCTCTCTCTTTGGCCCAACAAATATTTAATTATTTATACAAAGTGAAACAGCTCTGTTGCAGGGCAATGACTTACTGACACAGCGCCGCCTGCTGGCTGTACTGGGAATTAGCTCTTTCAAGCCCAGAGCGCCCTCTGCATGCCAGTGTCTCACCTGCCACTGGCCCTCATGTCCCTCCCCGACCCCAGTGCCCTTTACATCAGGGTTCTTCCCCCTGCAGCAACCCACAATCTGGGTCTCCCCACCCAGGGGAACCTCCAACCCCCTATCCCCACCTTACCTCAGTGGCTACTGCCAGTCTCCATTTAGCCCTCGCTCCCTGGGGCAGACGGCAGTCTGTAAACCACTCATCATCGGCAAGGGGAGTTGGACCAACTGCCTCTGCCTATTCCTGGGCTGCTCCTCTGCAGCCCTAGTACCTTTTTGTGGGCCCTTAACTCGGCCTGCAGCCTGGGGCCAAGCTAGGCTGGAGCTCCCCAGCTCCCTCTGCCCTTCCCCAGCACTGCTCCACTCTAGGTACCCTCCTCAGCTTCCCAGGCAGCTAGGTCTTTCTCTCTCTAGGGAGCTAGAGAGAGTGTGTGCTTGTCCTTCTGTCCCACCACCCTCTTATAATGGCAAGCTGGGCCCTGATTGCACTGGCTACAGCTTTCCCAATCAGCCCAGCTTTTCTCCTGCCACAGCCCTCTCCTTCAGGGCAGGAGCGGGGTAACCACCCCGCTACAAGCTCCAACAGGAAAGAAAGAATGAATGTGTGTGTGTAAGAGAGAGAGAGAGAGAGAGAGAGAGGCTGTATATCCTGGTGGCCAGTACAAGGGCCGGCTTTAGGCCGATTCGACCTATTCCCCTGAATGGGGCCCCGCGCCTAGAGGGCCCTGCGCAGCTGTCCACCCCGCCCTCCACCCACTTCCTCCTCCTCCCCTGAATGCTCCGCCCCCTTCTCCTCCCCCTCCCCTGTTTCCCGCGAATCAAATATTCACGGGAAGCCTGAAACAAGTAGAAGGCAGGAGGTAAGCTGGGGCGGGGGGGAGCGAGGAAGATTTCAGGGAGGCGCGGTGCGGCCCAGTCCGGCCCTGGCCAAGCACATGGCTCCCTCCGGCCTGGCCCCCCAACCCTGGCCTGGCCCCAGCTGAACGCCCCCAGCCCCAGCCCGGTCCCAGCCGAGCAGCTCCGGTCCAGCCCGGCTCGGGCCCCGCGGCGCTGGTCTCAGTCCCGGCCGAGCGGCTCCGGCCCGGCTCAGCTCGGGCTCCGGCCCGGCCCCGGCCCAGCGGCTCCAGCCCAGCCCCGGCCAAGAGGCTCCTGCCTGGTTCCGGCCCAGCCCGGCTTGGCTTGGGCCAAGCGGACCCGGCCCGGACTGAGCGGACCCGGCCCGGACCTGGCCCGGACTCGGATCCGACTGAGTGGACCCGGCCCGGTTCCGGCTCCGGCTCCGGCCCCGGCCCCGGCCCCGGCTGAGCGGCTCCAGCCCAGACCCGGCCCTGGCCGAGCGGCTCCAGCCCAGACCTGGCCCTGGCCGAGCGGCTCCAGGGGGCAGGGAGCAGGGAGGGGGTGTTGGAAGAGGGTAGGAAGGATTCGGGGGGTTGTGGAGGGGTGGATAGGGGTCGGGGCGGTCAGAGGGCAGGGAACAGAGGGATTGAATGGGGGCAAGGGTCTCGGGGGAGGGCAGTCAGGAAGGAACAGGGGTTGGATTGGGCAGTGGGGGCAGTCAGGGGCAGGGGTTCCAGGGGCAGTCGGGGACAGAGAAAAGGGGTGGTTGGATGGGGCAGGGGTCCCAGTGGGCCATCAGGAATGAGAGGAGGGGTTGGATGGGACAGCAGGGATCAGGCAGGGGACAGGGAAGGGGGGGTGGGTGGGGCAGGGGTCCCGGGGGGACACGTCAAGAACTTTAGGTAGGGTTAGCATGCATCCGCATACATTATGCAACATATGTAATATATAATTTTGTTATTATTTAAATAATATATAATGGAGATATCCCATCTCCTAGAACTGGAAGGGACCTTGAAAGGTCATCAAGTCCAGCCCCCTGCCTTCACTAGCAGGACCAAGTACTGATTTTGCCCCAGATTCCCAAGTGGCCCCCTCAAGGATTGAACTCACAACCCTGGGTTTAGCAGGCCAATGCTCAAACCACTGAGCTATCCCTCCCCCCCACACTGAGCTATCCCTCCCCCCCTATATTCTTTATATAGTTATGGAAAGAAAATAATACATGGAAGAAATTAAAGGTGTTTTTTTACGTTTTTTTTTTTTTTTTTTTTTTTTTTTAAGTCATCCCTGTCGGGGCCCCGCTGAAAATGTTCGAATTGGGCCCTGCACTTCCTAAAGCCGGACCTGGCCAGGACATTCACTTAGGTTGTAGGAGACTAGTCTGAGGTGGATCTCTCACATTTTGATGAGAAAAATTTCAAAAGGTCTCATTTTAAATCTGCATCGCAAAGAAAAACAATTTTTGAAACCTCCATTTACTTTCTGGCTAATCCTGCTGTCAGAAACTGGTCAACTGATATTAATGGAAATTTTGCCTGAGTTATGGCTGAGTAAGAACTTCAGGGTATGACCCATTGCTTTTGTTATACAAACTCAGTAAATAAAAACTTTTCTTCTTAAAAACTTCAATAATATCATGCTTATTTCTATACCAATAAATCAGCAAGTCTCCCACATTGAAACATAGTAAGCCAATTAGAAATGGAAGTTTCCATTTTATTTATTTATTTATTTTTAAAAGGTCTATTAATTAACTTTAAACTGACCATGTTTAAATAACTGTTTAGTTTGCCTGAGGTTATCTAGTGTAATTTCCTTTCTTCAGCTATTTCTATAACAATGTAAAGGATTTTGCACTTTGATGACAAAATATTTCTGCAGAAATTCAGAAAGTTTTCCTTTCCTCCGTGAATTATCTAAAAATGTCTTTGTTCACTTCTTTACAGAAACATTTTAAATGCAATATTCCTTTCTTGGTCCCATGTTCTAGCATTAAATAAAGACTAACCTGTAATAAAATTAAGCGCCACAAAAGCTATTTAAACAGCGTTCTACCCACAATGAAGACATTCAGCAGTAATGTGGAAAGATTATGTTACCTCACCTCCTTGTATTTTGAAGACAATGAGAAATCTATATAATACCTAGTCATAATGAGGTGAAATAGGGTTCAGAACTTAGTCTTAACATTTGATTTCCTTGTTTTTTGTGAGTTAAATTCATGTGCATAGTAATATGTAAACATATTTTTGAAGGTTTTATTTTTCTTTCATCTTTCAAAGTATTTTTTGGGGGAAAAGCTTGCATAATACGGAAATATAAATTTAACATGTACAGCATCTCTTTGGATAGTCAATAATAATCTTAAAAAGCAGTCTAAATGGTATGTGTATCCATGTGTGTGCATGTCTATGAATATAGAGAAAGAGGGAGTGAGTATATGACTGTGTGGTAAAAAGGTGTTATTTGTTTTATTTGGTATGGATGCAGTTTTTGCAAACAGCAAATCTCAGAACAATTTATGCTGGATACCACACCACACCATTTAATCAATGCCACACCTTGCAGAAAACCATTTTTAGACTTGAAACATAATTGCAAATTATTTAAAGTTCTATTAGCAACAATACACATTATATACATATGAACATGAGAAGAGCATAAGAACGGCCGTACTGGGTCAGACCAAAGGTCCATCTAGCCCAGTGTCCTGTCTTCTAACAGTGGCCAATGCCAGGTGCTTCAGAAGGAATGAAAAGAACAGGGAATCAGCAAGTGATCCATCTCCTGTCACCCATTCCTAGCTTCTGGCTACACATGCGTGCACATGCAGGCACACGCTATCATAATACTCTCTTATAAGGTCAAGTTTGTTGAACCCAATTCTTCTCCATCCCCTTCCCTTCCCTCATGTCATCACTCCAAGTTGCCACTCATACAAACTAGGTCTTCCCTCTATTTCAACACCCCACCCCCCTACTCCACTTGTAGCTCACTGCTCACTCCAGACAAATCACTAATTATTTTATTTCCTACTATGTTAAAAAAAGTAAGTTTTAATATGAATTTAGAGTTAAACCAAGCAACTCTCTTCCTTTGTTTAACTTTTGACCTCCATTCCCCCACACCATTCCTTCCTACTCTTTGTCTTCCTTATTCCCTTTTATTTAATCCAAGACAGTATTCCTGCTAGCAAGGACTTCAATGGGAAATCGCATGAATAAATTTCTCCTGCTCAGATCCAGTTTCAGGATTGAGGCCAGGGGCCACACTCAAGCAAAACATTTAAGAATATGCTTAAATTTATGCGCATGAGTAGTTCCACTGAAGTGAGTAGTAATATTGATGTGCTTAGAAATAAGCATGGGATAAAGTGTTTTGTTGGACTAGGCCCATTGAATCTCTACACTTCAGAAACTATTTTATTATGTTCTGTATAGGGCTGGTAGAAATAATAAATAATAATAATAATAATAATAATAATAAATAAATAGCTAATGAAAACTAACCTGCTCTTGTGTCATGAGAGATGCATGATCCATGAACCAGCTAAAGTTGGAAGACAGTTGATAGGGAAGCTCAAATTTCCACTGCCTATACCGTTGTTGTTCATGAAAAAATTGAAGACTTCACTCTTGACACTTGTCAATTCAACTCCTTTCATAAGCATTAAATTCAACTACAATAAAAAAAAACTAAATAACATGAAGTGATAAAAGGTGTTCCTGAGTTATACAGTGAGGCATAAAAAGGTTCAGAAAATACTTAAGGTCTATTTTTGGTCACTCTAATATCTTAGAATTTAGTCCAAACACACTTTTTAATGTTTTCTGGTGTGTGGGGTGAGGGGAGGGGAGGAATCAGTCCTGTTTTATAGCCCTCATTGCCAACTTTGAGCCTGAAGGAAATTTTTACAGCTGAGTTATAAACTCCTAAATATCAGCATTTATAATGGCAAGGCTAACAGCCCCTTAACTTCAGCACTAGCCGGTGTCAGTATAATATAAGATCTTGGAAAAGAACGTAATTTCAATGAGCTCATACTGAGTTAAAAAACCTAAGTCCAGACCCTTCCATCCCACAAGCACATATATATTCTTAATTGCATCTTCACCTAATCTAAGGCTACTTAATAAGAATAACTCAAGTGTTCAAATTATAAACCATATAGCCATTTCCAAATACTTCATATACTGACATTTTCTAACTAGACCATAGTCAAACTCCTGAACACAATTTTTTATGTAATCCTGATTGTTTGGTGTTTGTGCCACCAACTTTTTCTTCATGCTTTCTCTATGACTAAATAGAGCATATGGTAATTCAAGTAGCAATTAAAGAGTCATTAAACACTTCAACCGCACATACATTAGGGCTACGTCTCCACTGCAAACTGGGGATGTGATTCCCAGCTCACATAGACATACTTACACTAGCTTTCACTAAAAATAGTAGTGTACCTGC
This sequence comes from Trachemys scripta elegans, assembly GCF_013100865.1. NCBI lineage: Eukaryota > Metazoa > Chordata > Testudines > Emydidae > Trachemys > Trachemys scripta. Next base: position 245,093,397 of record NC_048298.1, on the reverse strand, counting down.
AGTAGCACATCAGCAGCCGCACAGGTTAGCCTTGCCAAGTACAAATCTGGCTGAACCCTATGGGTGTGTACTTGGCACAGCTACCCTGTGCTATCACAGCTATACTACTATTCTTGACAAGAGCTACAGCAAGTATGTGTATGCAAACTGGAATCACACCCCTAGCTTGTAATGTAGATGTAACCTGAGTAATAAAATAACCCGCCTTCTTTACTACATCATGTCGTATAATTGTATGGCTGTTCTTTCCAACTTCCCTCCCATAACTCCATCCCTATTGTCTTGTTTCCCCACTCATTACATCATCTCTAATTTAGTTTTAAAGCATCTTGGGTGAGGGCACAGTCTTGTGGCTTTAGGAGACCCACAACACTCTTTTGAATGCTGACAGAAACAATAAATAAATCATAATAATCATAGATGGGAAAAGAGGCTTACTTCTACTTCCACTGAAGCGAATGGCAAAACTCCTATTGACTTTAGTAAGAGAAGAATCCCCCTCCCTCCTGCAACACCTGTACATTAGTATCAATTTCTCTGGAAAAGGATATTTTTCTCTGAAATGTGTTGGTGAATGAAATCAAAACATCTTATTAAAGTTGTATTCAAACATAAGTTAACTTCTTTCATTGTCCTTGTTCACTTTGGCCAATTGTTTTAACTCAGTCAGGATAAATTAGACTGCATGCTGTTCAAATAGATGTTGAATAACAACACGGAAAATGTTTTTATGGGATGTTGAATAACAACACAGAAAATGGGATTTATGTCCAAGTGCTTCCAAGAAGAATGATGCATGCAAAAGTAACTTAGCTCAAAGGACAAATCCTGAAATGTCCTGTTTCATATCAATATGTTGCAGGCCGAGGAAATGCCTGTTTAACTAAAAGGTGTTCCAACTCTATTGCACCAATTTCATGGTACTTGGATAGATCCCTTAGGATAGCTCCCCTCTTGTGCTTAGACAGCTACCATGGTCAATGCAGAGGGACGGTGTTACCTTTGAAGTAGATTGTACCCATGTAGGTGCTAGTATGGACCTCTATCACTGGCCTCTACATAAGTAAGAGGGAAAAGGACCCTTGCATCTTCCTTTCTTTGTGAACCTGACCCCAACCTTAATCCAAATTTTGCCCTCCGGTACTGTACACCAATGGAAATTTGGAGTAACTTCAATGAGTACAATTGCAGTTACTGATTTACTTCAGATTTACACTGCTGTACCTGACAGCAATTTGAACCCATATGCTTACATGTCTGACAAGTTTTATTCAGAAGCAAATGTGAAAGTTTAATGACTCACATTAGGGGGATCTAGTAGCGTGTAAACAACCCTCTGTGCTGAAGGAAGTTGTGTTCTTTGTTATGTTGTTATTTTTGCATTATTTTACCTCCCTCCCCACTTTTAAAATAATTTATGAACAGTTCTTTCTGCAAATACTTCTCTGTTAAAGTGCTGAATGAAGTCAAGTTTCTGGACAGACAGGCAGGTTCCAAATATCTATTTCTGGAAGGGGTGAATAGCTTATCATGCCCCTCTTGGAATGCTGTGCCCTGGATCAGTTACCAGTATTGTCTCAGTTTTGACTGGACCAAACCTCCTGGGAGAAGATGCTTAGCACCAATCTATCCAAATGCAAATTTCAACTGGAACAACAAGTTCCTCAAATTTGGCTGAATATCTTCCAGTATGTTCAATATAAACACCTTAGGTAAGGGGACATGTACTATGCAATTACTTGTAAGACAAAACATATACAGCACATAATTCAAGTTGTGTTGATGACTATGAACTTAGAGAGCCAAATTCTCCACTGATATAAATTAGAATGGCTCCACTGAAATCAGCGGAGCTGTGCAAATTTAAACAAGCCTAAAATTCTTTTACATAAACACACATCTTAGAACATCAAGCACTCTTCTTACTCTCCAGAACAGCTTTACAGGACTGTGTTTTGTAAATAGAAATGTACCAGTAAAACTGGAGAATTACATCAGTGTCACAGTGATTGACGGAAGAGCTGTAGCTTTTGAATTCTGCTGCACATGGGAGACTGCTGGCTCAAGCATGCAACATTTTGTTGTTGTCCTTCATGACCAAAGATGAAGCTGAGAACAGTATTACATCTTGTGAGTATGACTGTGGCTAAAAAGGCCCATGAGGAGTGGGAGTCCCTTCAGCACTGAATGCATATATAGCTCAATATTGAAGAATGGATTACAGTCTGTCCCCGTGGAATCTGTCACTGTTTACAACTCAGTCTCTTTGACTTAAAGATCCATACGGCAATTAATCTCAAACTGAGTAAACCCATCGTTGATAGCAGCTTGTCAGTGAGATCCATTTGTTGCTGACGACTCTTAGCTGTCAACGTCAATATTGCACTGCTTCAAGTTATGCTTCAGTGTGTCCTTGGAACATTTCTTCTGGCCACACCATGTGCAGGTTTACCCACTTTCAGGTCACCATACAACAATTGCTTTAGCAACCTGGTGTCATCCATCCTCAACGCGTGACCAATCCAGTTTAACTGTGATGTGATGGGCATGGATTCCATCCCTGTGGAGCATCTGTATTCCAGAAGTTCATTATTGGTAACTTAATACTGCCATTTAATATGTTGTAAATGGAAAGTATCTAGAAGCTTGATGTGATGCCTGTAGCAGGTCCAGATTATGTGCCCATACAACAAATTGGACATCACGACCACTTTATAGACTTTTAACTTTGTTTGAAGCATAATACCATGTTGCTGCCAGACTCTGCCTGGTACTCTGCCAAATGATGAACTGGCTTTGTCGATGCGACATGTCAGCTCCTTGTCAATAGTAGCATCATTCAACAATGTGCTGCCAAGATAGCAGAAGTCTGTAACAGCATTCAGCTGTGTGTTGCTGATCGTGGCTTTTGGTTTCATGTAGAGTTTCCCTGGCACAAGTTGATACATGGCTTCTGTCTTTTTCAGATTGATTGTCAGCCCATGCCTTTTTGAAGATTCTGAAAATCTGTCCATAATCAATTGTAGCTCTTCTTAAGTATGTGCCTCTCAGTCATGAGTTTACAGAAGCTCATGAAGGATTGTTTCAAAGACCTTTGTGGAAGATTGTAGATCAGGGGTCGGCAACCTCTGGCACACGGCTCCCCAGGGTAAGCACCCTGGCAGGCCGGGCTGGTTTGTTTACCTGCCCCATCCACAGGTCCAGCCGATTGCGTCTCCCACTGGCTGCGGTTCTTCACTGCAGGCCAATGGGAGCTGCTGGAAGAGGCGACCAGTATGTCCCTTGGCCCGCGCCACTTACAGCAGCTCCCATTGGCCTGGAGTAGTGAACCACGGCCAGTGGAAGCCGCGATCGGCCAGACCTGTGGACAGGGCAGCTAAACAAACTGGACGGCCTGCCAGGGGCTTTCCCTACACAAGCAGCGGCCCCAGTTAGAAATACACTGATTTAGACTGAAAGCATCTTGTCTAGTGGGCATTACCCAGATGTAACTCCATTTGAAATATAGGTACATATGTCAATATTCATAACTTCAGATACAAAAATAATACATGCAATCAAATAGAATAATCTTATTCAGCAAATCATAACTTTTTGAATGACACCTCACATGACTTATCTTGCATAAAATGAATCATAATTATGCTATGACCATATCATAATAATATCACTATGAAGATTATGGGGTGCAGTGTAACAAGTACTCTGGACAGACCCTTTCCAGCAATGGAGAGTAATGAGATACTGTGATAGTTGCCAGTCAGATTTTAACCTTTCCTCTTGTTTGCAGTGATAATGGTGGTATCTTTGAAGTCTTGTGGTAGATCTTCAGTACTCCATATATTGAGAAAAAGTCCATGCAGTCTAACCTTAAAGTCTATGAGTCTTGCCTCCATACTTGAATATTTATGTAGGAATGCCTTCAGATCCTGGGCTCTACAGATCTGTAGGGCACTAATTGCAGTGCTAACTTCATCAAGGGATGCAAGAATCTGATGGTGTCTCTCATCAGCTTCTTCTGATCTGGTAGGTGGGGAGATATGGACAACTATGCCTTTTTGTTAGACTCAGAGGAAATTAAAAGAATATACTGTCAACTCATCTTTGCTTTTGGTAATTTCAGTTCTACAGTAACCTTTTGTGGCTTATTTTTTAAGATGACTTAAATGGTTTTCACAAGCTCCTGTGGCACCACATCCGCATATGTAGTATCCTTTCTCCCCATTTACAGAACACATTTTTCTGTTCATCTAAAGTATTTTTCAGAGACAATGTGAGTACCCAATAGGAAGATCATTTGCAAACAAATGATATTTTTTCCCAGAGTCAATGCAAAATTACATACACCTACCTAATGCCAGTTTGACAGCCAAGATCCTAAATTGATTGCTATATCTTTCTCGTGATAGGCTCCGATTCTTCTTTAGGCATTTGTATTTAAACAGTTCACCCTTTCCCTCTGTTCTCACTTTCTGCTGGATTTAAATAAAGAAACTGTAAAAATAGATCCACTTCCAATTGCTTAGTGGTTTGTTTTTCCTGTTAATTGCCTGCCTAGCTGTGACCGAAAGCATCCCTGAATTCACACCCTACACACCATTGTAATAATCTTTGTACAAAATATGCTTCATGAGGTATCATTTGAAAACTAATGACTCACTGACCATTAATATCATGATGAAACGTGTGTAGCAGCATTATATGTAAAGTTATGAGTTCCCATGAATGATGTCAGTCCCTGGAAAAATCATGCAGCAGGCCCTCAAGGAATCAATTCTGAAGCACTTAGAGGAGAGGAAAGTGATCAGGAACAGTCAGCATGGATTCACCAAGGGCAAGTCATCCCCAACTAACCTAATTGCCTTCTATGAGGAGATAACTGGGTCTGTGGATGAGGGGAAAGCAGTGGATGTGTTATTCCTTGACTTTAGCAAAGCTTTTGATACGGTCTCCCACAGTATTCTTGCCGGCAAGTTAAAGAAGTATGAGCTGGATGAATGGACTATAAGGTGGGTAGAAAGCTGGCTAGATCGTCGGGCTCAATGGGTAGTGATCAATGGCTCCATGTCTAGTTGGCAGCCGGTATCAAGCAGAGTGCCCCAAGGGTCGGTCCTGGGGCCGGTTTTGTTCAATACCTTCACTAATGATCTGGAGGATGGCGTGGACTGCACTCTAAGCAAGTTTGCAGATGACACTAAACTGGGAGGAGTGGTAGATACGCTGGAGGGTAGGGATAGGCTACAGAGGGACCTAGACAAATGAGAGGATTGGGCCAAAAGGAACATGATGAAGTTCAACGAGGACAAGTGCAGAGTCCTGCACTTAGGACGGAAGAATCTCATGCACTGTTACAGACTAGGGACCGAATGGCTAGGAAGCAGTTCTGCAGAAAAGGACCTGGGGTTACAGTGGACGAGAAGCTGGATATGAGTTGACAGTGTGCCCTTGTTGCCAAGAAGGCTAATGGCATTTTGGGCTGTATAAGTAAGGGCATTGCCAGCAGATTGAGGGACGTGATCATTCCCCTCTATTCGACATTGGTGAGGCCTCATCTGGAGTACTGTGTCCAGTTTTGGTCCCCACACTACAAGAAGGATGTGGAAAAATTGGAAAGAGTCCAGCGGAGGGCAACAAAAATTATTAGGGGTCTGGAGCACATGACTTATGAGGAGAGGCTGAGGGAACTGGGATTGTTTAGTCTGCAGAAGAGAAGAATGATGGGGGATTTGATAGTTGCTTTCAACTACCTGTAAGGGGGTTCCAAAGAGGATGGATCTAGACTGTTCTCAGTGGTACCAGATGACAGAACAAGGAGTAATGGTCTCAAATTGCAGTGCGGGGAGGTTTAGGTTGGATATTAGGAAAATCTTTTTCACTAGGAGGCTTCTGAAGCACTGGAATGGGTTACTTAGGGAGGTGTGAAATCTCTTTCCTTAGAGGTTTTTAAGGTCAGGCTTGATAAAGCCCTGGCTGGGATGATTTAGTTGGGAATTGGTCCTGCTTTGAGCAGGGGGTTGGACTAGATGACCTCTTGAGGTCCCTTCCAACCCTGATATTCTATGATTCTATGAGATAATAAAGCTAAAAACATGTTCAGGAGAAATTAAGCATTACTAAGCAAATGGTATTCCAGCTAGATACAGCAATTCACATTTCAATAAATTCCATGTGTACAGCCATTGTGTCCCCCTCCCCGCAACAACTAAATTCATTATTCATCATGTCATTCAGAGTTGCATGATAATCAATCCCACACCATTCCCAAGCACTGCCCCCCACCAAAAAGATTAATAAGCCCGTTTCCCCCTACAAGCACATTCATTCAGGTACTATTCCCCCATTTCTGCTGGGCCATGCAATTCCAGAATGTGAGAACACAAAGTACCCCTTACCTCTACTGCCTGTGTGCAACCAGCTTCACCTGTAGTAGCTGCACCTTCTGACTGACTGGCATCTAAATGGGTTTGTAGACACTTCCAATGTGATTTTAATCTGCCAAAAGCACATTCAACAACCATTCTACATCTGCTGAGAGTGTAATTAAACCTTTTTTTGACAGGGCCTCTGAAATCATAAGCCACGGCAAAAGGGGGCAATGTAGGGTCCCCCAAAATAACAGTGGGGACAATAACACCATTTATGTCAATGCCCAGTTGGTGGGAATAGTGTCCCAGCCTGTCCATGAATGTAGAATCCCGATTGGCAAAAAACTCTGGCATTGTGAACTTTTTCTGTATAGCCCACATTGACATTCATAAATCTGCCTCTGTGGTCCATATACTGCCTGCTTAACAGTGCAGTAATACCCTTTCTCAGTACTCATGTGCTTCTTGAGTAAGGCAAACTATGAGCACATGAGTCCCATCAATAGCTCCGGTACAGTTAGGAAACCCCATTCTCTCAAAGCCAGCAACTACCTCCAGAATATCTTCGGGGAAACCATACGCCTGATTGCCTCAGAAACCTGCATCACCACTTCACCCACAGTAGACTTTCCAACCCCAAACTGGTTGGCAACATACCTGTAGCAGTCTGGGGTAGCCAGCTTCCAAACAGTTACAGTAACCCACTTCTGTACCAGCAAACATGACCTCAGATGTGTATCTTTATATGGGACAGTGGGAGCAAACTTCTCACAAAGCTCAAGAAATGTGGCTTTTTTTGTGTGAGAAAGTTCTGGACCCACTGCTGGTTATTTCAGGTCTGCAGACGATGTGATCCCACAAGTCTGTGCTTGTAATCCTGCGCCAGAAGCTGCAGTTTATATAGGGAGCTTGAGCAGCTATGCCAATTATACTGAGCAGCATCTGCCAGTCAGAGCATGCGATGCCTCCTCCTCTTCCTCCTCCTGCAGCTTCATCAGGAAATCCGTCAGGTGCCTTTGGTGGGTACAGAAAACACCACCAAAATTTCAACAAGTGCCTCGTGGATGCTGTCAGTTTCCGGACACAGGTGTGAAAGAGCAAGCAAAATAAGTTAATCAAAAGGCGCCTCCTCCATGTTGCTGGTTCAAGTAACTAGGAGTGCACAGAACAAAATGACTCCTTGGTGAGCTGTTCAAATGTCCTGTAATGTGCAGGGCAGGCAGTCAAATTTTCCCACAGTGCACCATGGTCCTAGGTCTAGAACAGCCACATTTCAGAGGAACATGAAGGACTGTGGGGTATGGTTACTTTGACTGGGAAATGTGCACTGCACTGTGGATGCCAGAGCCCTAGGTTTGAGCGTGAATTATAAAAGTCTTAACATAGGGTTTAAATACAGTGTAGACACTGAAGCCCAGGGTTTCCTAACCCAGGTCAGCTGATTCAAGTCCTACTAACCCTGCTATATTGTTGCAGTGTAGACACAGCCTAGTGTGCAGTGTAGACATACCCTTTTTTTCCAACTGTAAGCTTCTCAGGGCGGAGACTTCAGAGAACTGGGAATTACTAGTAAAACAGGCTTTTAATGATCTGGGTTGTAAGCTTTCAAATGTGTGTTCAGAGCACATTTTCAGTACCACTAGAGATTTAGTAACAGGTGATTAGAGAATATCTTTACTGCCAAAACATGGAGAGACTTTTCTTGGCCAGAATAAATCACAGTAGGACATGTCCTCAACTTGTGTAAATCGTCATAGCTCAGTTGAAGTCAGTGGAGCTATGGCATTTTACTACAGCAAAGGATTTGGCTCACTATATTTCTGTACTACTTTGCAAAAGAGGTTCAGAGGTCAGGAAAAATGTGCTTGGAGTGAATGGACACTTTCTTGTTTCCTAGTTTAATTGATTTCTTGGGTAGCAACCATTCTTTAAGACTTGACCATACATTTAAAGGCCTTGACTCAGCAAAGCACCTGAGTGTGGGCTTAGCTTTAAAGTATTTGCTTAAGTGCTTTACTGAATCAGGACCAAATGATAGTGTCTTTTCCAGTCTTGTCAGTGGCTATCGTTTTCTGAGACTTAAGAAGTTTTCCATGGTATGTTTTGCATTGCTCTGTGACATTTAGTTTTAAGTGTTTGCATTGTTATCAAGGCTGAAAAACATTGGAGTCAGTATTCAAATTCTGCAGATTAGGTGAATTTTGTGAGCAAATGAATGACCAGAACCTGAACTTTATTGGGCTTGTGGTACAGTAGAATTTTTCATATTAAAAATAATTTTAAATCTTGAACATTTTTTTCGGATACCTAAATTACCATTTTATGCACCTATGATTTGAGTCAGGTACCCCATATAGATTTAGACTCCAAATATTAAAACATGTAAGTTTGAAATTTGGATCTATAGAGAATTAATTAAGAATTAATTAATCTATAGAGAATTGAATTATCAATATGAGAAGCCCAGTTCTCAAACTTCTTCACCTGTGACTGGGTCTTGCCAATCCTGATTCATGTGAATGGCCTTCAATGATACCACTCACATAAATAAGAGTTTGTAGGATCTGACCCATAATTAATTATTTTAGGATGTATTAGATGCATAGACCTACTAATCTCAGTTTAAATAGGGAATAAAATATTTAGAATACACTAATGATATTTTAGAAAGTTAGATTTAGCAGGATTAAGGTGAAGCAATTAAGAAAGATGAAAAATATTAACTTGTCTAATGCATAGTGGAAATTTATGCAGTCACTGTCTGTCTGTAATAAATGCTAATTGATTTAATTTATATTCTTTGGTCTTCATCCCAGAGGCTACATATCTTGATTTGAACTAAACACAGTCAGGACAGTGTAACAACTTTCAGTCACTACCAGTCTTAAGGGGGAATTCTAACCTGTTACCTTGAAGTGTAAACCTTCATAGATTCATAGACTTTTAGGTCAGAAGGGACCATCATGATCATCTAGTCTGACCTCCTGCACATTGCAGGCCACAGAACCTCATCCACCCACTCCTGAAATAGACCCCTAACCTCTGGCTGAGCTACTGAAGTCTTCAAATCATGATTTAAAGACTTCAAGTTACAGAAATTCATCATTTACACTAGTTTAAACCTGCAAGTGACCCATGCCCCATGCTGCAGAAGAAGGTTAAAACCCCCCAGGGTCTCAGCCAATCCGACCTTGGGGGAAATTCTTTCCTGACCCCAAATATGGCCATCAGTTAGACCTTGATCACGTGGGCAAGACCAGCCAGGCAGATACTCAGGAAAGAATTATCTGTAGTAACTCAGAGTTATTCCCCATCTACTGTCTCATCTCCAGCAGTTGATTTTTCCTACTGGCAGTCACCCATGGACCACATGCCATTGTAGGCAGTCTCATCATACCATCCCCTCCATAAACTTATCAAGCTCAGTCTTTAACCCAGTTAGATATTTTATCCCCACTACTCCCTTTGGAAGGCTGTTCCAGAACTTCACTCCTCTGGTAGTTAGAAACCTTCATCTAATTTCAAGCCTAAACTTGTTGATGGACAGTTTATAGCCATTTGTTCTTGTGTCCACATTGATGCTTAGTTCAAATAACTCCTCTCACTCCCTTGTATGTATCCCTCTGATTTATTTATAGAGAGCAATCATATCTCCCCTCAGCCATCTTTTGGTTATGCTAAACCAAGCTCTTTGAGTCTCCTCTCATAAGGTAGGTTTTCCATTCCTTGGATCATCGTAGTAGCCCTTCTCTGCACCTTTTCCAGTTTGAATTAATCTTTCTTAAACATGAGAGACCAGAACTGCACACAATATTCCAGATGAGGTCTCCCCTGTGCCTTGTATAATGGTACTTACTCTTCCCTTTCTCTACTGGAAATGCCTCTCCTGATGCATCCTAGGACTGCATTAACCTTTTTTCATGGCTGCATCACATTGACTGGTCATAATCATCCTGTGATCAACCAATCCACCAAGCTCTTTCTCCTCCTTTGTCACTTGAAATTGATAAATCCCCAGCTTATAGCAAAAAATCTTGTTGTTAATACATGACCTAAATACATGACCTTGCACTTTGCTCTTTTAAATTTCATCCCATTTCTATTACTCCAGTTTACAAAGTCATCCAGATCTTCTTGCATGATATTCTGGTGCTACTCTGTATTGGCAGTACCTCTCAATGTTAAGTCATCTGCAAATTTTATTAGCACACTCTCACTTTCTGTGCCAAAGTCAGTAATAAAAAATGTTAAATAAGATTGGGCCCAAAACCGATCTCTGAGGTACTCACTAGTAACTTCCCTCCAGCCTGATAGTTCACCTTTCGTATGATCCATTGTAGTTGTCCCTTTAACCAGTTCCTTATCCACCTTTCAGTTCTCATATTAATCCTCATCTTCTCCAATTTAACTAATAATTTTTATGTGGAACTGTATCAAATGCCTTACTGAAATCCAGGTAGATTAGATCTATTGCATTTCCTTTGTCTAAAAAATCAGTTATTTTCTCAAAGAAGGAGATCAGGTTGGTCTGGCATGAGCTACATTTTGTAAAATTACATTGTATTTTATTCCAATTACCGTTCACCTCTATGTCCTTAACTACTTTCTCTTTCAAAATTTGTTCCAAGACCTTGCATACTATTGAGGTCAAACTCACAGGCCTATACTTTCTTGGATCACTTTTCCCCCCTCTCTTAAAGAAAGGAACTATATTAGCAGTTCTCCAGTTATAGGGTATGACCTCCCAAGTTTACAGATTCATTAAAAATCCTTGCTGTTGGGCTTGCAATTTCATGTGCCAGTTCCTTTAATATCCTTGGATAGAGATTATGCAGGCCTCCCATTTTAGTCCCATTAAACTGTTTGAGTTTGATTTCCACCTCGGATGTGGCAATTTCTAGCTCCATATCCTCATTGCCATTAGCCATGCTGCCACTACCCCAAAGATCTTCATTAGCCTCATTAAAAACTGAGGTAAAGTATTTGTTAGGGGGTTGGGCCATGCCTAGATAATCTTTAGTGTCCACCCCAACCTCAGCTCTTAGTGGCCCAACTTCTTTCCTTTTTTTCTTCTTATTTATATGGCTATAGAACCTTTTACTCTTTGTTTTAATTCTCTTTACAAAGTCCAACTCTGCTTCACTTTTGGTAATTCTCACTTTATTCCTAGACCTTCTGACCTCCAAGATGTAGCTGTCCCCTTGCTGATCCCTCCCATCTTTCATTCTTGGTAGGCTTTCTGATTTCTCTTAATCACCTGTTTGAGATGCTTGCTCATCCAGCTTGGTCTTCCCTATGTATTCTTTCCCCTTGCTTGGGATGCAGGCTTCCCATAGTTTCTGCAACTGTGACTTAAAATCATTACAAGCTTCCTCCACATTCAGAGTTTTGGTCCAGTCCACTTCCCTAACTAATTCCCTTAATTTATTAAAGTTAGCTCTTTTGAAATCAAGAATCCTAGTTGCAGATTTATTTTAGTTTATCCTTCCAAACGGAATGAACTCATGATCACCCGAACCAAGCTTGTTCTCTACAATCAATCTATGTCCCGGGAGGAAGGGGAGAACCTAACATACATGTTTTTATCTTAACAAAAATGTAATCAAAACATGTGTGTTAAAGTTTAATATACAGAACTGGGAAGTATATATTCTTTGGGACTGATTGTCAAGGTATCAATGACTCAGGGCGGAGTTTTGGGCACTCAGTACTTCATATTACTTTACCACTACACTTCACCCAAATGACCATTTATAAAAGTCCATTGTCATGCACTATTAACATGATCCAAAGCTCCAAAGCCCATTGAAGTCGATGGTGGGTTTTTCCTTCAATTTCCATAAGCTTTGGGTGAGGCCCTCCTGAACATCAGCAGGAAGTTTAAAGTTGTCACTTATACTCCAGGAAACTATGCAGTGCCACACTTCCCGTTAACTCTTACATGCTCTAACTCACAAAGACAAGAACCAGTTACAAAGACTAAAATGGAAAATAAAGCTACAGTAGTGTGTGTATACCGTGTTTATACTTTATTTCTTGTTGGTGATTACATAACTAAAGTCTCCCCAAATCAGCAACACAATGTACTTATCGTTGAAATATTTCAGCTGCCTTATAATGTGCTGATATAGTACCTGATTTGGGAAGGTGTTGAGGCTCTTAACTTCCACTGAATTCATTAGATGGAGTTGAGAGCACTCATTTTTTCAAAGGATCAGGTTCACAGTAAAGAGAGAATTGTTTTAATGTTACATCTTTTGCGTTTTCCTTTTCCAGCAAGATCCAAATTCTGTTTGGGAGATTCCTTAAGTGTAAAGGTAAAAAAACAAAGTTTGCAACACAAAAAAGTGAACTGCCATTAATCGGTTCTGTTTGCTTAATAAAATATGCAACATATTAGGTCCAGCTAAAGCAGTAAAAAGAATATTCAGTTCCACTGCAACAAATTACTTAGTCCACATGCTGATATTTAGTTCTGATGAGTCTGTCTTTTACAATGAAAACAGTTTAACATTTATCAGAAAGCATTTACAACTGTAACGTAATTGTAACGTAATTTTAGCTTCTCCCTTACACCAATAATTGTAGACTCTTGTCCAAAATCACTGAACCACACCCAAATAAACACAAATGTTTAAAACTGAAAGTTCTGTCTCTTTAATTTAATCCTTCCTTCCCAGCTGTAGATGCTTAGCCCTCCTTCTGATTTTCGAACAGACACAACACTATCTTCCATATACCTTTTGCAACCTAAAATCAATGTTGCCATTCTGAAAATAAAAATTATCACCTCAACCCCATTCCTCTTTACGTTGAAGATTTTCATCCTAGTTTCCATTATGAGTCAGCACAATTAACAATATACATTGTACAGCAAAAGTAAATACTAACTTCCCCTTTTTCCCTTTCCAGATGCAGATTCACTCCCTCCCACACATATACAAATATCTATGATTTCATCCCATCTCTCAAAAAATCAAATCCCTCACTGTGCTTCTTGCAAACTTGACCCCATCGCTCAGCAAAAATCTACACTACTACTCTTTTTTTTTAAAAAGTGTACTGAACAAGAATCAGGGTGGGGTCATTTTATGGAAGATGTACTATCCATTTCAATTCAAGCTTTAAGTTAAAGCCAAGAGAGAAAGGCAAGAGGGAAGAGAGAGACCCACAAAGAATTCAAGTTTCACAAACTATCTTTCAGGATTTAGTGCCAGAAAGGACAACAATATTCTACTACCTCAAATAAATCCCAGCCCTCCAGACTCCAGCATGTACAGAATGTGGATGTCAACCTTCTCAGAGGAATACGCAATCATGGACTCATCATCCCAGTTCTCAAACAGTTGTATTGGTTACCCACTCATTTCAAGATGCAGTTCAAAACAGTACTTCTAAAAACCCAGCAGAAAGGCCAGGCAGAACTACAGTGGCTGCTTCCTCCCTCCTTATCTGGTAGCTCATGGCTTCCTAAAGGTGGCAGAAGAAAGAGGTGAAGAGCAGGCAAAGTCATAACTCCTATAACCTATAACCATTATGCCATGTCCAGCAACACTAAGCAACTATATGAGATTACTACATTGCATTCCACAAAAGGGCTGCACACTGAGAGGTTGCTGTCTTTGCTTGTTTGGGAGCTCTGGAAGGCATTCTTTCTGAGGCAAAATACCTCCTGGTATCCACCTCTTCCTTCCTCAATGATTGAGTCATAAATATATGAGTCCTTACTCAAAGAAAAGCTAGAGTGGGAGTTCATCTCAGTATGGATTTAGTAAGGATTACAGCATTGGTTAGTTCTTTTAGATTTCTCTATACTTAGCAAATAAATTAACAAATGTGGGGCGTACAAATGCTTAAACTCGAAAATAAAAACTTTCAGTAGAGCCAGAACCCTTCAGAACTGTATAATCTAGTTCAAATTTTTGTACCTCTTTAACTTGCCAGCATGGTTTGAGATTCATTTTATATTCTGTACAACTGTAAGATCTACAAGCCAACGTGAAAATGTATAGGTTTTGTTCCTACAGTTTATTGTGCTATTTTTAGAAATAGAAACCACAAAAAAAAAAAGAAGAAAAAAGAATGATGAAACAATTTGTGACTATTTTAGCCAGCTGGCTAAAAATGTCAGTCCAATGATTAATTATAACAGCTCATGTTCAAGACAGCAATGCATATTAGTGACAATGACCATGGTATACAAAGAGTCTGGAAAAATGTGTCATAGAGAGGATGCCTGCAGAATTATTAAACATGAATCATTCTTGGGTGCCTACTCAAATGTAATTAGTGGAATGTAATTAGCATCTAATTATAATTTCCAGTATGAAAAAATCTTGGCTCTGTTTTGCCAGATTCTAGTCAAAATGTGGCAGGAAGTCCACTAAATCTTTGTTATAATTTTTTTAAGCCAAAGAAAACACATTTTAACCTTTTAAAAATATGCTTACTAGCTTGGATTTTTAACTTTCTGTTGTCTTGTTATTAATTAACAAACGATGGGCAATAGCAAGACTATAAAGTGATTAGATAAATAAACACTAAGATAAAGCAACAGTCAAAGTTTAACAGTAAAGTAATTGAATGAAGACCACATCTCCCGTGGCTCACCTTCTCCAGTAGATGGCACTGTGGAGACAGGCTGCAGCTTTGCCTTACTAAGTGCCTGAGAAAATATTTTAGTTAGTAGGGACTAAGTGATTTAATATAATAAGTAACATAAAGTATGATAAGAAGATTAAAAGGAGAAGAACAGTTAATAAATTTAAGATAAAATAAATTGCAGAATATTTTGGGTATATATTTTTGTGTGATTATATTTAACACTTTAACCTTCACTATGCTGTTGACTTCTAGTATTGCTAAGGTATGGTGGGGTGGAGAAAGGTGTCAGAGAATAACAGCGTTCTCACTTTTTGTTTGGGTACAGCAAGTCAGATACTTTATTTTCTTTCTATCAATTGTGTAGAGGGAGAGAGCTAAACAGATCTCTCAACAGGTAAACAATTACAGCAAGCATTTATACCTTTTGTTACAGACAATAATGAGCAACAGCTGCATTTTGTTTATACATAGGTCATTCTGATATTTTGTTTTGCTTACTAACGTAGACTCTTAGTCTACATTCCATATTATCTACACATTATCTACACAAGGTCGCAACAACTTCTCACACAGTTCTTTCCCACTTGCCTCATAAATTCCTCGCTTCTACAAATCTCGCGTTATTAGGGTTACAGTTAGCCTGACTCTTGCTAACGAACTGTCATACATTGCATTCCCTTCCTGTCAGTTCTTTCTCTGCTTCCACAAAGGAGAAACATGGAAAGTAGATCATGAGATAGGAAAGAAAGTTGAGAGAGGAAAACAATTGGAGCACAGGAAATCTGATATTGATGAGGAAGAGAAGGAAGGAGAGAGAAAAAAAGTAAACAATGTTTGGCTTTGATTATTTCAATTCACACAGAGCAGGCGTGGTCAAACTTACTGACTCTCCAAGTTGCATACAACATTCTTCAGAATTTCAGGAGCCGGGCACACCTGCCGGGGCTCGGAGCTTCAGGCCTGTTCCAGCTGAAGCCCCTGCAGGCGCCTCCTATGGGTCTGAAGCCCCGAGTCCCCCTCCCCTCAGGGTAGAAGCCCCTACCCCAGCTAAAAATAGATAACCTATGGCACGCGTGCTGAAGGCGGCACACGAGCTGATTTTCAGTGGCACTCACACTGCCTGGGTCCTGACCACTTTTCCGGGGGGCTCTGCGTTTTAATTTAATTTTAAATGAAGCTTCTTAAACATTTTATAAACCTTATTTACTTTACATACAACAATAGTTTAGTTATATATTATAGATTTATAGAAAGAGACCTTCTAACAATGTTAAAATGTATTACTGGCATGCGAAACCTTATATTACAGAGAATAAATTAAAACTCGGCATACCACTTCTGAAAGGTTGCCGACCCCTGTGCTAATTATTATTTTATCAGCAAATGTATGCCAAAGTCTAATTTCAAGAAGATGTTACACAAACAAGGCCACCATCCCTTCCCCCTCCATCCCTTTTGATTATAAATTATAAATATACTATTCTTTGTGCATTTGAACTTAAATTTGAATATAGAAATTCCCATGGCCTTCTTGCTCTTGGATGCTGCATTACCGCAGCAGTAAGAGACAGAATTTTGATGTTATTTTACTGCAATTATAATGTCAAATACTTTATTATCTACAAGCAAGTGATAAATTAACTATTCTATGTGTCTACCAATGGGCGATTCTCATTTGGACATCAGCTTGCCAAACTGAAATGTCTTTTCTAAAAAAAAAAATAAAGTCGATCTTCTGGAAATGTTTGGTCATAAAGGTGAAGGATATGGTATTTTCTAGGCATACATGGTCAAATGAAGTTTGAGGGTGTCTTCACAGTACAGAGCACAATAAAAGTGCATAGACTCGTCAGGCTTTGTGACCACTGAAGCCAAAAACAGTCCTGTGAGAGGGATCTTCAGGGCTGTCTCTGCCATCCTTTCCCAGCTGTCCGGCAGAGAGCCCATGCCTTCACCACACCTGTGCACTGGTATTGGATATGGATGATATCAAGAGACATTGAGCATCTAGGGTACTTTTTCCAAGGGCAACTCTTGCAGACTGGTTGGCTGAGTAGATAAGTGAAAAGGGTGTGGCTAAAGAGTGAGCTCCTAAGTATAAGCACTAATGGAACTATCAAGTGAGAGAGAAGGCCCAGTCTTTTCTCAGGCTTACAGCCCACTGGATACAAGAATTTCAAAAGCAGATTAGAGATTTTTCATTGTGAGGATTTTAACCATTACGCATATGGGAGCAATTATATCATATGCCTTTCTGAGCATATGTAACACATTACCAGAGTGTGTCATGTCCCCCTCTAGTGGCTGGTTCATGTATAGCATAAGAGACTACAAAAGTTATGTGCTTTGTTCTAATGGTAGTTTTGTGTGAGAGGTCCTGGGTTCAGTCCTACAGGAGCATCATGATGAAGGTTGTTGCACCTGATAAATAGAAGGCAGATTACAAAATATAGTGTCACTTCTGTGCTCTGAGGTAATAGCATCAACATGGAGAATGCTTTCATTGACTGTATATGGTGTACAGTTTAAGGTATGTTGCCCACCTTCTATGATTTCTTATTAACAATCCTTAGTTAAAACAACCCTCCATGGACAGCCTACTCATGGCTAGCCAGAAGCTCCTTGGCCATTTCAAAAACTACTTTTCTGCTGTTACCGAACTGCACAGCTTGCAAACAGAACTGTATATTACTCTGAACCAGCTATAATCCAAGATACTGTGACCTGTTGGAATTCAACCTCCTACATGTTACAGTGCCTGCTGAAGAACTAACAGGTTCTGACAGGAATTTGCTCTGAGGACTTAAATACCAATTTTCTCACTCAATGCCAGTGGAACCTGGCACATACTGTCATTCAAATCCTTGACCTCTTTGAAGAGTTAACTCAGGAGTTAAAATCTAAAGAAGCCACTCTCCCTATCAGCCTGCCAGCTGTCAGAGCACTGAGAATTCACCTCAGCTCTGAAATTCTGCACAAAGGTATCCAGGTCAAAAAGAGAAACATATTAAAACTATCTCTGAGTGGTTTAGCTATAATACTTAGCAATTATATAGTACTTAAGATCATCAGGCATGTTGAGTCTCTGAGCACTGAATATCATGGATGGCATTCTTGATAGCCCTTTCTAACTATACTCTTTCAGATCCATGGCAAAAAATATGCCCAAATTGCCACACCTACCAGTAGATTTTTCAAAAGAATGCTTGCCAAAATGAAACTGGAAAACAGAGACACTCTTAACGAATGTATCTAAATTTTTTTGCTTCCATACTTAAAGCTAGAAGGTGAGAGACCCAGCAGAGATGCTCACGGGTGTCTGCAAAGACCTTCCTTAGATTACAAACTCACAGAAGAAAAATAGAATACTGGTCTCTGCACTTCCTGAGCACCAAAACAAGGAGTGGCACCATTAGAGACATTTAATAAAGCTGATTGGAAAACAGGGCTTTGTTTCAGAGATACAAATGCAGGGAAGTGGGGGCATGCTAACACTTAGGCTCAACCTCCCTGTCCCTAACTAAATTTGGTCCATTTTTTGTGAAAAGGCCAGTGTTGCCACCCTCCCTAGGATTCTCTAGAGTACATAAACTGGCCCTTAGAAACTAAACTAAACTAACTCCATCTGGGCTGGAGTTGTGTGCCAGTTAAAACAGCCTCATGACAAACCCCTTGAGAGTGGAGCTTATAATAGAAATGCTGATAAGGCCCTTTTACCACACTAAATGCATACTAAAATATAGGCTTAAATAGATATGGCTGAAATTCAGGAAAGCCAGGGAGCCCAAAAGAAAAGTGAACTGTCTATCCTTAAATCATTCTGTTTTTTGTTTGTTTGTTTTCTAAGTCTTATATTTAGTCAATGTAAATCAGACCTTAGAAAATAGATTTTTGTACTTCCATTCTTTTCAGGATCCTGCTAAATGGGCCTATCTAAAGGACACTGAAGAATGGGAGTCTTTCCATTGACTTTAATGGGGTGTAGATCAGGCCCTACATGAATAAATGTAGATGATTGAAGACACTCCCACTCATCACCTTCTCAGTTTTAACAAGAGTGGAAGCTTAGTTCTATCATTTTTCTTATTAAATCTAGTTCTATGAATTTAACCACGGGTTTAGATAGAACTGCTTGGTAATTTAGTACCAGGATACAAATTAAGAGACTGAACTTTGTGTGACCATGCTAGGAAGAGAGACATTACTCTGGTATAAAATAGTAGACAAACAATTATATAAATGCATACTCTCAACAACATATGCTTAAAATAGAGTTTGACCCTGGACACCAGAAAATATAAAGAAAAAACATCAAGGATATTGTTTCTACTTTCACACAAACACACACAGAGAATTGGAAAAAATAATCTTATAAGTAGAGCTAGGCAAATAATTCACATCAAATAACATATTTAACAAACTTAACCTCTTTTTCTGCTCAAAATTGTTAGTGAGTAGCTTACAATTTTTGCAGTTGCATTCATAATTATCTGCTGAATAATGTTGGCAAATAATTTCTGGCCTGTAAATCACTCATGAGTAGTTCACTGCAAGGCAGTTGACATTCAAAACTCAAGCTCATTCAACATTCAAGCTCATTCAACATTCAAGCTGTGCTGGTTAGTTTTGATTGGATGGCTAGATTGCTTGATGCTTCTTGTGCTTGGGAAGTATCCCTATATGCACGTATCTATATCTCCACAAGGTAGGGAAAGAATACCTAGTCATCTTCCTTTAGCTCCAGCTAAATCTTGAATACCACCTGCGATATGAAACTTTGTCTCTCTCTCCTCCTACATCCCCAACATTTGTGTATTCTTTTCCTTCCCAACTTTACTTCTTCTTTTTCCTATCTTTCTCCTTTTGCCCTCTATCTAAAGTCTGTCTTAGCTGGCCAAGACTTCATATTTTTCAACATTGTTGTAAACAGGTGACCAGAGAGGCAACTAAAAAAGCCTAAAAAAACACAATGCTGCTGCAAGTTTGCCAGGTCTTGGAGTGCAGATAAGACCATGTGCTATGCCTGTGTTTGTCCAGCAGTGAGGTTGCAAGTGAAAGTCAGCACCAGAGACAGAAGCTGCATTTTGTCTCCTTGCTGTTCTTTTCTCTCCCCTTTTGTGTGTGAACCCTGAAACTAAATTGGTTTAAGGCTGGACAGGGATTGTATTATGTTATCATCTTTGACTCTTTGGGCCCATATATTCCATCTAAATTAATACAACACTCCTCCACCATCAAACTCTACTATGGAAAGTGGGAGATGTTGCTGGCAGCGTTGGCAGGGAGGATATACATTTCCTTGACCACCTTGGAGACCTGTTTGAGTGGTCAGCCACACCTTCATCAGTTAGTCCAGTATAGTGTGTAAGTTATGGCAACCTAATTATACAGGAGTTCCTGGACCAGGTACCTCTCTATTCAGTTGTGAATCTAGTGGATTCCTTGGCCAGTTTTTATTCAGAATCAGTGGTCTTGGGCACCTTCTACAGAAAACTAAGCTAAAGTAGTTTTCTTCCTGTTGAGTCACTGTATTAGTGCTCCTCCGTAGTGGAAAAAATACTTGGGGTACGTCTATGCTTACCCGCTGGTTCGGCGGCAAGCAATCTATCTTCTGGATCGATTTATCACATCTTGTCTAGATGCGATAAATCA
This sequence comes from Trachemys scripta elegans, assembly GCF_013100865.1. NCBI lineage: Eukaryota > Metazoa > Chordata > Testudines > Emydidae > Trachemys > Trachemys scripta. The sequence continues at coordinate 245,072,776 of NC_048298.1, read as the reverse complement.
ATCCCGGAAGTGCTCGCCGTTGACGCCGGTAATCCTGCTCTGCGAGAGGAGTAGGCAGAGTCGACGGGGGAGACTGCCTGCCACGTGTGGACCCGCGGTAAGTACCTTTAAGTTCGAACTAAGATACTTCGACTTCAGCTATGTTATTTACGTAGCTGAAGTTGTGTATCTTAGTTCAAACTGGAGGCCTAGTGTGGACCAGCCCTTGGTGTCAGAAGAGTCCTCTAGTTCATCTGAAACCAAATAACAGCCCTTATCATCCTCATCCTTAGTCTACCCCAAATCCAGCAGCTGAGAGAGGCTGAAGCATCATAAATTATTCAAAAAAGCATCTATACTGTCTGTGTGTATGGGATCCACAGTTCAAGCTTTACTTTGCATCCATGAGGTATAGCAACATAAAACCATATTCTCTAGGCCACCAAGTATGCACAAGCAGCATTAAGAGAACTTAAACTGGTAGCAAAATCCCACAGGAGAATTACCCCTGATTAGGGGAAATCTCTGCCTGTTGGGCTGTGTTAGGCAGAGGAGTATATTGGCGCCAAACTCCAGTATATTTGACCCTCCATCTGTGGCAGAAATTTGGGGATGCCTCCTGCTGCTCTAGCTTCTACCAGGGTTGGACAGCCCAGGATCAGGTTGCCTCAGCTGGCTACCTAAGGCTGCTGCTCCCCACTCAGGGCTATCCTTAGGCATACGCAGCATACGTGGCTGAGTAGGGCACCTGAAAATTTGGGGCACCACTGCCGGGACAGCAGGTAAGAGTACGTGCTGCGCAGTTTCCTTGGGGTCGTAGAGAACCGAACGTGACAGCATGGTGCATTTTGCATGGGTGGGGGGTGCTGCTGGGGTCTCTGCAGGGAAGGGAGACTCACTTGTCACTCTCTCCGCTGCCATGAGGGGAGGCGGGCTGGGCAGCATAGTATCCTTTGCGTTCTCCCCCTGCCTGCAAAGTGGAACCCCCATTGAACAATGGAATTACACCCCCACCCCCAGCACTGAGCGCAGCCCACCCTGTGGAGCGGCCTGCCCAGCAGGGCTGGGTGGGGTGGAGGCACTCGGGCTGGCTGCCAAGAGGAAGTGACCGCATGGGGCTGGAATGCGCAGTTGGCTGGGGACCGCATCTCGCCCACTGGAAGTGATCCGGGGGGAGCTGTGTGGGGCGGGAACTGCTGCAGGTCCTTGAGATGCCGCACTTCACCTTGGTGCCAGCAGCAGTGGCGGACAAGTAGCAGGGGGACTACAGCCTGGAACGTGTAATACAGCGAGACGGGTGGAGTGCAGGGCCCCACAGACCCCTATGACACGGCCCCCTCCGAGGGTGAGTCGGGCAAAGTTTCCTCAACTTCTCCAGCTGGCCTCTCCCCTCCCGCAGGGTCGAGAATCACCACTCAGCTCCTGGGACATCAGCCATGGGGGGGGCACCGTTTCTGGGGGTCTGTGGGAAGGGGTGGTGACTGTGCCCACTCGACTAGAGTCAGTGGGGCACCAGTTTAATAATACTGTGTAGGTCCCCATAAATCCCAAGGAAGGCCCTGTCTCCACTATGTCTCAGCACAGCTCAGATGTAGTGGGATATTGGGGCTATTTTTTTTAATGACCTCATCATGCAATTTCAGGGGCTCGAGCTGTATGCACTGGCATACAGTGCCTATGTTTTAACCCATTCCTCCTTGAAGACTAGAGTTTGCTCTGGATGTGCTCACTCCTGAGGGTCTGAGCATCAGTGTCAGCACAAGAAAGCCTCCAGCTGCACCAAGAGACCCTAGTTCTCCTGAAACAGGGTAAGAAGAATGCTTCAAAGTCAGTACAGAAGGACATTTGTAGAGGATAAGAGTGATCAGCACAGATTGCCTAGCATATACTGAACATTCCTGCATCAGAATTCCCTCCTAATTTGCGTACGTGAATGCAGGAAGGGAAATCTGGAGGCCTCAGTGTATCTTCTGATGAGCCAGAGCTTAATACCACTGACTCCAAGCAAATAAGGCCTTCCTGAGTGGCTCTAAACTAGTTATTCTGTAAGGCCCATTCTCATTAATGTTTGACTTCAGTTCTACAGTGTGTTTGGAAGAAAAAGTGGCTCCCTGCCAGCACTAATATACATTTGAACAAAGCTCACAAGAAAAGAGGGGTTTGGTCAAATTCACTTGGGAGACATGAAGAGAAGAGTGGAATGTCGGCTTACTTGTACTTACCAGAAAGGATAAAGCCTTGCATACATTTCCAGAGAAAGGATTTTCAGATGGAACTGTAACATTTTCTTCAGATTATTTATCTTTATTACAATATTTATTAGAGTTACAGCAGTGTTTTGAGACTAAAGGGAGGTTCTGATGGATAATGCTTGAGGAAATTAATAATTCATATGAAAGGAAACATGTAGAGTCAGCCTTCACAACTAACTTTATTTTAATATTTATTACATTTTTCTGTGTGTATTTCCTATTCAAATTAAGTTACTGTACAATTCTGGTGCAAACTTGCACAAGCCAAGAAATCTGAAATGAAGGATTATAATCTATCCTTCATTTATTCTATTTAGCAAGACACAGAAAGCAATTAATTATTTAGCATTTATGCAGAGTGTGCCATCAGAAAATAGATGTTTTCTGTATTGCATCATTTACATTATTTTCTCCACTTAAATTGAAAAATTCCAGTCATATAGCACAAAATTGAACTATAGTGAGTGGGTAAATCCACAGATTACATTGGCTCTGTGTGTGCATAATGAGTGACAGGCATAAAATTAGTAAAACTACAAAGGGGTTGAATGGTTGACTGGCTTAATTTGACATGCATTTATTTATTAAAAATAAAGAGGCAGGTAATGAGTATATAAACGTATATAATATATACATTTGTACATGGAGCAGTTTGATTGTTTTCCTTTCTCCTGCATGCTCATCATTCTTTGGGGGGTAGGAAAAGGTAGAAATAACGAGACATGTGCTTATCATCACCTAGACCACTTTGCTGTTATACTGTATTCTGCTCCCCATACCTCTGTCAGTTCCTTGTCTTTCTACATTGTCAGCTCTTCAAGGTAGGGACCGTTTGTGTGGCAACTAGCATATTGGGCTCCCAAGTCCTGAATGGAGTGTCTGGATGCTACTGCAATATAAATATTAAATAACAATGGACAATACTTACTAACTGATATACATTTAAAATACTCATAGAAAAGCATGGTACTGAAAGGAAATAGACCTACCTGTGTGTTGAGTCTTAATGCTTTGGTATGCACTTTTAATTAGATGTTCTTCAGTTCTTTCACTACTTGCTAACACTTTCATTTGGGAAGTACACTCATCTTGGTCAATAGCTACTGCTTTTTGCAGAGCGAAGTCTATTTCTCACATTAACCTAGCTCTGACTGGGTTGCCAGGTGTATAAAAAATAATAAGGGCCCCAATTAGTCCATCTGCTAACTATTCAAATTCACATGATTTAGCTTTAAAATGTAGGTCTGTAACATAATTGTCAATGGTCTCTTGGTTTCTTGTTAACTGAAAAACACATTCTTCTATGAATCTATGCATTCTTGAATCTTCCTAATTACTTTGTCTAGCAGTTTGCAGTGCTCTTCATGCTTTCCAGTGTCTCTGAGCCTGCCCTCTTGAATTTCTCTTCACTGCCACCTGCTTCCAGGAAAATCTGGAAGGTCTGTAACTGCCTCTTCCTGTTGTCTGACAGTTTCCATTCTAGAGGGGTGAATTCAGGTGGCTTCACTGGCTACATTTTTGCTAAAGAATTCATTTACTGCTGAGGCTGTGTAATAAAACTGGGACAGAGCAGAGTGCTAGTCCTGGCCCCAGTCACTATGGTTACAAAAGGTTATTTCCCTGTTGCATGACAAGGTCAGTTTCTATGGTCTCCTGGGGTTACTGTTACATTTTCAAGCAAATCTGTGCTGGTCTGTAGTATCCCCCTGAAACTCTAGCATTTGTCTGATTTTGAGTCCATGCAAAAGAAGGAATTGGGGGTTCATTTAAACCTGAAGCTCAAAGCAAAACTCAGGGGATGCAAAGCCACATGAATTGAAACCAAAATAAAAATGTTGTTTATGAAACCCTGTGGAGCTGCATGAAACACTGCTGGGTGTCACACCCTAGCATCATAGGTCTCATTTTGACTCAGAACTTTGAAAATAGCCACGGAGATTGCCTCCTCCCTAATTTTATGGAAAAAGAAATTCACTCCCCAGCTGTTGTCTATTACCTTAGAAAGAATGTTAACAGTTGGGTTATAAGCAACCCCTGATGATAAAGGGTATAAGTGTTATCACAACTAACTATGATAGCATAAATGGTCCAGCGATTGTACAGCATATGACCTGTCAGCTTCTGTTCACTGAGCACCACTGTCCATCACCACTTTACTAGCCATAGACCAAGGGACAGAAAATGCTATTTCTGCATATAATGCCCCTTGGGAAAAGCACAGTTCTGTTAATTTATTTGTGGCAGTGAGAGAACAGTTGTCAAAGTGCCTGGAAGCAGACCAGCAGCCTGTTGACTTAATTATGCCAGACAACAGAGCCAACATTTTAAAGCTGTGAAAGATGGCAATTTTTCACACTCCTCCCTCCCCCGTCTCCTCCCACCACGAGAATCCACTCATATAAGTCGTTCAAAACATTAAATATAGCAATCAGCATTACACCCTCTCTCAAAAACAAAACAAAAAACCCACAAAACAACACACACACACTCCAAAAAAACAAAAATACATTTTTATAATTACTTCACCAAATTGTATCTTTTCTGGTAGATTTCAGGACTAAAAACCAAAATCCCACCAGGTCAGCAGCTAATTCACAGCAAATTAAAATAACAGACATGCTGCACTATACTACCTTTTGGAGCTCACATCCTGGCCATTTCAGTAATACAGGGATAGGGTGGTAAACTCTGTCTACCAAATAAAATAGAAAACATAGCACACATATTCCTATCCAGTCCTAAGGTGTTGTTTAAGATTCTCTTTGTCTAGCCAAATCTGTATAATAAAATTCCAGGATTGTCATTCTGTCTGTGCCACTCTGAAGCCCAGAATGTCTGTTGAGTCTGTGTAAAGCAACGGAAATAGCCACAAGTATGACTGAGAGTTCTTTTTGTTCAAAATGTCACCAGGTTGAATCCTCATTGGGATTCACAGCATGTTACCATCCAATTTTTAAATTCTCAGACATGTTGACTTTATGAATTACATCCAGCTACTGCACAGACTTTCAGCTAGAGCTGAAAAGGACCTGGGGATTACAGTGGATGAGAAGCTGGATATGAGTCAGCAGTGTGCCCTTGTTGCCAAGAATGCTAAAGGCATATTGGGCTGCATGAGTAGGAGCATTGCCAGCAGATTGAGGGAAGTGATTATTCCCCTCTATTCCGCACTGGTGAGGCCACATCTGGAGTATTGCGTCCAGTTTTGGGTAGGATGTGGACATATTGGAGAGAGTCCAGCAGAGGGCAACAAAAATGGTCGGGGGCTGGGGCACATGACTTATGAGGAGAGGCTGAGGGAACTGGGCTTGTTTAGTTTGCAGAAGAGTGAGGGGGGATTTGATAGAAGCCTTCAACTACCTGTAGGGGGATTCCAAAGAGGATGGAACTTGGCTGTTCTCAGTGGTGGCAGATGACAGAACAAGGATCAATAATCTCAAGTTGCAGTGGGGGAGGTCTTGGTTGGATATTAGGAAGCACTATTTCACTAGGAGGGTGGTGAAGCACTGGAATGGGTTACCTAGGGAGGTGGTAGAATCTCCATCCTTAGAGGTTTTTAAGGCCCAGCTTGACAAAGCCTTGGCTGGGATGATTTAGTTGCTGTTGGTCCTGCTTTGAGCAGAGGGTTGGACCGAGATGACCTCCTGAGGTCTCTTCCAACCCTAATCTTCTATGATTCTATGATTTTAAGACATATATCTGTTCCATGCCAAGAGTCCTAGCCCATTGTGATATCACAGGTAACTCAACTAATCATCACCTTTACAGCTGATTTGTATGCAACAATTCCATTGATTGTATAAGGGAAACTACACAGATGGAGCTAGACTCACAAAAGAACTTAGGCACCTAACTGCTACTTTATGCATCTAAATCCCAGAATTAAGCCCCACTGGGATTCACAAAACCCACACTAACATCCCTGCACCCTGTAGGTGTCTAAAATTGCAAGGTACATAAATTCTTGCAGAGAAAATTCCCTAGCTGTTTACATTATGCCTCTGAGCATGCACACTATAGCCCGAGAACAGGTATATGGATGTCTAAGCCTCAGAGAGATTGGTGAGCTAGGGAAGATAGGCATTCCTCTGCCTAACTCACCTGCCCAAACTGGTACACATGTTCGGACATTGCCTACCAGATCGGTCCCCTGTAGGTGAGCTTATACTACATGGCCTGATATGATGGGAGGAGGCCATCCCTCACAACTTTTTGCCCAATAGTTAGATTGTGGGAGACCACCAGTTCAAGTCCCCCTCCACCAGAGGGGGAGAATGGTTTTAAATGGGACATTGCTACCTCATAGGTGAGTGACCTAACCCCTGGGCTATGGGATATTGCAATGTGGGGCTCATTCAGTTTCTTCTGTTGAAGCTGTTGCACCCTCAGCATTACCATGCCTAAATTTTTCCACAATGGATTACTTGGCCCAGTGGCCACAGTTCTCCAAGGTCAGTCATCACTTGGATTTGTAGTCTGTTACCATCCATTTTTTAAAAGTTCTCATCCGTTTTTGGCTTTTTTTCTGCACAACTTCATGACAGCATGGTCTTTCAGTCACTAGTTTTTAATAATTGCTTCTAAATATATACCTGCAAGTTTGCCTCGACAACCCTTTGCACCTGAAAAAGACAAAGGTCCTCATCCTGGAGCCCTTACATGAGTGGACTCTCAGAGTTAATAAGAATGCTGATATGTGTATGACTACAGGATCAAGTGGATAAGGCTTAAGTGGAATGAACTTGTTTTGTAAACCTGTACAGGTCTTTTCTGCAGAGGGCTGTTTCCCCTTACCTGATTTGCAGATGCAAATATCATTTGCATGCACATTATATTTTGCAGCATGACTGACAACATATAGAAAATTATGTGTACAAAATGAAACACCATTTTCAGAAAATGTGGCCCTTAAAACCTGATCTTGCATTCTTTGACTCATTGGCTTCAAGATTGTTTTGTTTTTTATTGTTGATTCTTTCAGTGATACTGGTATATGTTAGAATCCTATTCTTCATAGGAATTCTAGAATTTTCTATACATCTTTTAGGTATTATTCAGCAAGGCACCATATATAAAATGGACACCCTGAACATGGCTTCTAGAAAGAGTATTCTACCTCATGTATTCTAACATGGAATTTAAATATAGATAAGTGAAAAATCCAAATATAAAAGCAAATTTACTATTTAATCAGAAATAATAATTTTATTATGTTTCTAAATATGGCTCCATCAAGACACTCACCATTCTGCTCTGAGCCAAATACATAAAACATTAATAAAAGTATATAAAATAAGCAATGATACAATGATATGTTCTTATATAGTGCTTTTCATGTGTACATCTCAAAGCACTTTACAAAGATAGGTATAAGAACCTAAGGACTGTGAAAAAGGCTAATCCCATTTTAGGATGCCTCAGGCAAGGTATTTCCAGTAGAGACAGGGAAGTGTTAGTACCATTATACAAGGGACTGGCGAGACTTCATCTGGAATACCGTGTGCAATTCTGGACTCCCATGTTTAAGAAAGATTAATTCAAATCGGAAAAGGTGCAAAGAAGGGCTACTAGGACGATCCAAGGAATTAAGAGTTTGGCTTGCTTAGCCTAACTAAAAGAAGTCTGAGAGGAAATATGATTGCTCTCTATAAATACATCAGATGGATAAATACCAGAGAGGAAAAGGAGTTAAGTGCCGATGTGAACACAAGAACAAATGGATATTAACTGGTCATCAACAAATTTAGGCTTAAAATTAGGCAAAGGTTTCTAAGCATCAGAAGAGTGAAGTTCAGGTACAGCCTTCCAAGGGGAGCAGTGGGGACAAAAAACCTAACTGGATTCAAGACTGAGCTTGATAAGTTTATGGAAGGGATGGTATAATGAGACTGCCTACAATGGCATGTGGCCCACCTGTGACTGCTAGCAGCAAATATCTCCAACGGCTAGAGATGGAATAGTAGATGGGGAAGGCTCTGAGTTACTACAGAGAATTCTTTCCCTGGTGTCTGGCTCGGGGGTCTTGCCCACATGCTCAGGGTTTAACTGATCACCATATATGCGGTTGCAAAGGAATTTTACTCCAGGTCAGGTTGGCACACACTCCAGGGGAGTTTCACCTTCCTCTGCAACATGGGACATGGGTCACTTGCAGGTTTAAACTAGAGTAAATGGTGAATTCTCTGTAACTTGAAGTTTTTAAATCACAATGTAAGGACTTCAGCAACTCAGTCAGAGGTTATGGATCTATTACAGGAATGGGTGGATGAGATTCTGTGGCCTGTAATGTTCAGGAGGTCAGACTAGATGATCATGATGGTCCCTTCTGACCTTAAAGCCTATGAGTCTATAAGAATGGCCATATTTAATCAGACCAATGGTCCATTTAGCCCAGTATGCTTCATAGGGAATGAACAGCACGGGCAATCATCGAGTGATTCATCCCCTGTCATCCCTCCCAGCTTCTGGCAAATAGAGGCTAGGGACAGTCAGAGGATGATGTGCCATCCCTGACCATCCTGGATAATAGCCATTGATGTACCTATCCTCCAAGAACTTATCTAGTTCTTTCTTTCTTTCTTTTTTACCCTTATTATAGTTTTGGCCTTCACAACATGCTCTGGCAATGAGCTCCACAGGTAAAACGATCTCCATTTTGCAGATGGGAAAATTTGACACAGAGAGGTTAAATAACTTACACAGTATTTATGGTATGTATATGGCCCCCATTGTGGTTGTATCTCAGCACTCCACAATCTTTAATATATTTATCTTCTCAATACCCCTTCAAGATAGGGACATAGTATTATCCTGATTTTATAGATCCATAACTGAGGCAATGAGAAATAAAAGCTCCAAATTTTAAAAGGTATCTAGGCATTGCTCTGTTCAGCATTACAAGGCTTGTGATTTAGGTATCTAAGTCCCATTTTCAAAAGTGACTAAAGTGCCTATGGCTATGTCTACACTGCAATTAAACACCCATGGCTGGCCTGTGTCAGCTTACTTGGTTTGGGCTATGGAGCTTTTAATTGCTGTGTCAATGTTTAGGCTCGGGGAGGAGGCCAGGCACTGAGACTCTCTCCCTTTATGGGACCCTAGAGCCCAGGCTTCAGCCCAAGCCTGAATATCTACACTGTAATTAAACAGCCCAGTAGCCTGAGCCCCGCAAGCCCGAGTCAGCTGACACAGGTCAGCCAGGGGTGTTTACCTGTAGTGTAGACATACCCTGAGTCACTTTTGGAAATGGGACTCCGACATCTAAATCACTGAGGCTTTCCACCCTTTCTTTTCAGCTTGCCCAAGGTCATACAGTAGGTTAGTAGTAGAGCCAAGAATACAACCTACCAAGCTTGGATCTACCAAAATGTTGACCACCCATCCCTCTATGCAAAGGCACCTCTGGACAGCTGGCCTCCTGTGATGTGAATATGAACTAGATCAGAATGATAGAGCTCCATGCTGCTATTTCTCCTCTTCTCTTCTTTATTGCATTATTTTGTGACACCAGTTGAGGGGTTGCATAAGACACGATGGATGCAGGTTTCCTCTCTTCCTCTCTGGATCCTGCACAGGCAACAAGGAGCCGATCAGCAGCACTCAGATTTTCACTACGCTGTCTGCAGTTCATTGACTCAGTGCTGTATTGATGCTTTATTATCTTTATTGCCTTAATCATCCACTGGGTTCAGTAGTGGAACCCCTTAACAAGGGAAAGTGTTTAAGCACAGATTCTGTTGGTAGAATGCTCAGTGAATAGATGATCTATATAGACAAGCCCCTTCTGGAATTGGTTTTATGGTGGTGTGCTCTAGAGAGGTGAATGGGGCTTAAGGCAAATTACCAGACCTAATTCCTTATTTGCATAGCTGCAATTGGAGAAGGGAAAGTAGGTACAAACTTCTCATTTGGAAAAGTTATACTGGAGTTCTCATGGATCCCTAACTTTTGTTGTAATCACATTTCCTTTTGGAATGGTTGGGAATCTGATTTAAACATACTTTAAATACTAAAATATGCAGGACATAAAAGACAAGGGCAAACTTGAAAATGAGTGCAACACTCTTACTGCCCAGTGCTTTTAATGAATTCTCTTTGCTGATGAAGATGTTTCAATAGGTAGTTTTTGATTCCTCCCAGCCCAGTGTCCTCTTCTTCTTGACCTTGTAGTGAAATCTACATCATGTGTGTCTGTTGCCATGGCCATTACTTCACTGAAGGATCAAATAGGAGAAAAAGCCTAATTATACAAATAGTTCTGATAACTAGAAAAATAAGCACCATTTATGGAAAACACATGATACCTGAATGAATATATGGTTTGTTTGCTCTATAGAGAACATTTCTTCCAGTACAAAACAAAAAAAACAGCCTTCCAAGTCCTGATTCCGCAAACTCCTGAACACATCCTGGGAAAGTGCTCAGTGCTCTCCATTTCAAGTGACTTTACTGGGAGTTGAGGGAGCTCAGCTACTTACCGGATTGGGCCTTAAGTGTTGACAAGATCTTAATCTAGATGTAAAGTTTCCATCACCTTCCCCCCAAATAATAAAAGGAAAAAGGCAGTGATTAGCATTAACATGTCATTCTTTTAATGAAAGCCAAGGCAAAAAAGGCTTATGTCATAAGTAATACAACATAATGCACTACATCATTTACTCCCACTTATGTCCTGAAAACAGATGACTAACTGTAACTGGTAGCAATCAAAGGCATTTGCAAATATTTCCATTTAAAAAAAAAACATCTTGGATTTGAAATTATGAAAGAGAATTTTTCTACATATCCATTTTTCTAAATCTACTCATGTATGAAAATCTATACAGGGCGATCCCTGGATATTAAACTCCTTTAAAATAAAAATGGTTTCAATCTAGACAATTCAGATCTTCATCAGAATTTTGAAGCTTCTGGTTACAGGGACTTAGAATGAGAGGTTTCATTTGGCTACATCTGTGAGACTGAGATAGGCCAGTGGAGAAATAGCATGTCAGTAAAGAAAAGGGTTGAGTTGCAGTGAATAGGCAAGACAAAGGAGAACGGAATTCAACAAAACCAACAAATACCATGAGGTGAGGAAGCTGCTAGGATTTCTGTCCTAGACTGGGTTCTGGTGGGTACAGGCAGGAGGAAAAGTTAATAATGGGATTTGTAGAATTGAGGCTAAGGAGTAATGTGAAATATTAATTAGTGTGGTTTGAGGACAGTGGTAGTGACTTTGAAGACTAGCTGCTGCTGGCATCTGGGGGTTTTTGCAATCTACAAGAAAGAGCTGCAGACACTGGATAAAACAAAGGTAGCACTTCAAGAAAAAAAAAAGTGGAAAAGTTTATAATCACCCTCCTTGACTGAGAGGGTTTGTCTGCCATATATTACTCGGGTTCACAATCTGGAGGTCATTTGGGATACTCTATTGCTTCTGGAGGCCAGGTAGAAGGAGACCAAGAACACCCTGCTCCCTCCCCCCCATCTGCATTTGTCAAGGAAGCGGTTTTTGTCTTCAGTATCTATAGTTTTGTTACCTCAAGACTGGATTATTACAATGCCCGTGTACTGGAGCTACACTTGAAGATCACTCACACTTCAGCTGCTGCAGGATGCGTCTATTAGACTACTTAGCAATGCTTTTCACAGGTTTTGAAATTCAGCCCTGTTCAGAGGGCCAGCACAGACTATGAAATACTTAAGCTTTACACTGAAGAATTAAATGGGACTTAAGTGTCGCACAGGCCTTGTGCTGGTCCTCTGCCCAGAGATAAGTATCACCTAGGAACAATATTACATTTGTGCTGCAAAGATTATGCTAGCATTATTCAGAGCATTAAAAGCATGTTATGGTTTGAGTACTGCACATCTGATTCTGTGTCTGTCCTAGGGTCTTACCTCAACAGCTGAGAACTAGGACATTCAAGCTGACAATCCTTAATATATTCCCCTGAATTCTGGGCATTGCTAATAGGTGGACATCAATTGTGGAATTTGTTTCTCCCTTTGGTCTTATTGAAGCTGAGGGGTTTTGGTTGTTGATGTTTTTACCTTCAGGGCACTCCCGAAGACCTATCTATTTTCCTAGGCTGTCTCTAAGGGAAGGGGTGATTGGAGGTGAAATGATGTGCCACTCCATCCATATTTCATTATTTGGAACATTTTCAGTTCACTTCCTGGTGCCCCTGGCAGTCTTTGAAAATACTATGTCTTTATCACGTGTAATTTTGTGTCTCTTTTCCCCCATGTTTGGTTTACTATAATACAGCTGAGATGCTTAAAGAAGAAAATGGGAAAGGGAGCTTTTTTCCCCCAAACTGCTAAAAAATTTAAAAATCTCAGACAGTAGACCTTTTCTTTCTAGCTACAGCTACAGTGACTCCGCACTTAACGTCCTCTCGTTTAACGTTGTTTCAATCTTACGTCCCTGCTCAGTTACAGAACATACTCCATTTAAACTTGTGCAATGCTTCACTATAATGTTGTTTGGCTGCCTGCTTTGTGCACAGCTGGCAGCCCTCCTATGCCCCCCCCCCCCCGCCCCCCCCCCCGCGGGCGACCCCCCCCAGACCCCCCCCTCCCCCTCCTCCCCCCGCCACCTGCCCACGGCAATCAGCTGGCTTGTGGCGTTCAAGAGGGAGGGGGGAGGAGCGAGGACTTGGCGCGCAGGCTCCTCCTCCCTCACCTGCCTCCCGAACACTGCAAGCCAGCTGATTGCTGTGGGCAGGAGGCAGGGGAGGGAGTGGGGAGCCTGCACACCAAGTTCTCACTCCTCTCCCCTCCCTCCTTCCCCCTGAACGTCGCAAGCCAGCTGATTGCTGTGGGCAGGAGGGAGGGGAAAGGAGTGAGGACACGGCGCACCTCCCCCCTCCCTCCCCTGTCTCCTGCCCTCGGCAATCAGCTGGCTTGCGGTGTTCAGAAGGCAGGGGAGGGATGGGGGAGCCTGCACGCTGTGTCCTTGCTCCTCCCCCCTGCCTCCTGTCTCCTGAATGCTGCAAGCCAGCTGATTGCTGCGGGCAGGAGGCAGGGGAGGGAGGAGGGAGGAGGGAGGAGAGAGGACGTGGCATGCGGAGTAAAGAGGGAGGGGAGAAGAAGAGGTGGGTTAAGGGTGGGGGGTTGAGGGAAGGGGTGATGTGGGCGGGCCGAGGGTTGAGCCCCCTGCCCCTGGTGCTTGCAGAGTAGGGGAAGCTGTTGCTGCTGCTGCGCAATGTGCTTCTCCTAGCCTACAGCACCTTCAGCCTCCTTGCCTGTCTCATTGTTTCCAGCGCCAGTGGGCTGTGCCTGTGTGGGGTAAGGCGGGGGCACCTCCCAACTATAGAACTGTACTGTACTATATGGCAAAAAAAAATTCCCTGGAACCTAACCACCTCATTTACATTCATTCTTATAGGGAAATTGGATTCGCTTAACATCGTTTCACTTAAAGTCGCATTTTTCAGGAACATAACTACAACATTAAGTGAAGAGTTACTGTACAGTTCACCCTCTACTGAGGTATCTCTGATGTGTCATATGACTATGTCTCAGCCAATGGCCAGCTAGACAATAGTTTTCTTTACTATAGGTGGGCCAGAGCACTAAAGTATTTTATATTACTTGATTATCTGTCTCTTACAATTAGATTATATTTGGCAATCAAAGGGTACTTATTCTGAACAACAGTTGATTATGACTAGACAATAATATCGATTTGGTTTGAATTTGAATTCTGGTTTGCAGGGCC